>NC_060187.1:29372530-29719405 GCF_021184085.1 Oncorhynchus gorbuscha
TTTTACAATCCAGGTTGTCGTTACCAGGTGGTTTGTCCTTATTTATTGATAGCAAAAAATAATGACCTCTTCCACAAAGTAGGTGTGGAACTCAAACTACAGTGATTTTATTTCATTATTTGGTCCATTATGCATGAATAGGAAGACATCATTTGTTGTTTGCATGTCATACCTAAATTAGCTAATCTTGTCAACAAAAAAATATTAAAATTGTTGGTAATATCAAAGAGTTTTGTTATTAACAAGACAACTGCCTCAATGAAGGATGGAGTTGAGTTCACTTTTTGCCTAGAATTTCATTGAATGTATCCCAGAGATTTTTACAATTGTTCTTCATGTCATTTATCTTTGTTCCATAATATAGTTTCTTCTTCTTTTTGTTTAGTTTAGTTATGTTATTTCCCAATTTACTGTATGTTTGCTTGTTCGCTGTGTTGTCAGACCTATTTGCATTTCTCTTTGCCTCATCCCTCTCAGCCATACAGTTTTTCAATTCATCATCTATCCATGGGGATTTGGCAGTTTTAACCGTCCGTTTCTTGATTGGGGCATGCCTATCAGTGTCTGGAAGAAGCAGTTTCATTAATGCAGCATCTGGATGTTTCTCATTACTCACATCAGACACACAAATATGCTATGCGGACATACAGTTGAAGTCAGATGTTTACATACACCTTAGCCAAATACATTTAAACTCAGTTTTTCACAATTCCTGACATTTAATCCTAATCAAAATTCCCTGTTTTAGGTCAGTTAGGATCACCACTTTATTTTAAGAATGTGAAATGTCAGAATAATAGTAGAGAGATGTATTTATTTCAGCTTTTATTTATTTCATCACATTCCCTGTGGGTCAGAAGTTTACATACATTCAATTAGTATTTGGTAGCATTGCCTTTAAATTGTTTAACTTGGGTCAAATGTTTTGGATAGCCTTCCACAAGCTACCCACAATAAGTTGGATGAATTTTGGCCCATTCCTCCTGACAGAGCTGGTGTAACTGAGTTTTAGGCCTCCTTGTTCGCACACAATTTTACAGTTCTGTCTACAAATGTTCTATAGGGTTGAAGTCAGGATTTCTTTAGATTTTCCCATGATGTCAAGCAAAGAGGCACAGAGTTTGAAGGTAGGCCTTGAAATACATCCACAGGTACACCTCCAATTGACTCAAAGGATGTCAATTAGCCTATCAGAAGCTTCTAAAGCCATGACATACATTTAGGAAATTTTCCAAACTGTTTAAAGGCACAGTCAACTTAGTGTATGTAAACTTCTGACCCAGTGGAATTGTGATACAGTGAATTATAAGTGAAATAATCTGTATGTAAACAATTGTTGGAAAAATGACTTGTGTCATGCACAAAGTATATGTCCTAACTGACTTGCCAAAACTATAGTTTGATAACAAGAAATTTGTGGAGTGGTTGATACACTTAGGTTAATACACTTAAGTAATTAAAACTAGTTTATGTAAACGTCCGACTTCAACTGTACTCTAGGAATCATTGCAAAACATCTTGTATGGGTCCAGTCTTTGAAACATCGTTTTTTCGAGATATGGCTATTATATTAGGATCACTGCATCCGATGGGTGTGGGTACTGCTTTAGAGCAGATTTCTGCAACATTAGTAAAGCTGTGATGAATACACATGGATGAGTTAGTTCCTGTTCTGTTTGTAAATACCCTGGTATGTTGACAGATGATCTGAACCCAATTGCAGGCACTGGTTACAGCTTGGAACTTATTTTTGAGTGGAGGATAGAGGAAGGGTAAGTGAAGAGAGAAGGAGCAGAATTTCCAATACCTTCAGTCAGGAAAAAGCTGACATTGAGCAACACTGAATACAAACATCTAAAATGCACTTCATTGGGGAAATAGTCCTTAGAAAGAGGGGTTTTGTTCAAACATGAGTCTAGAAATAAAGAAAGACTTATGAAGTTTATAACCCAGTGCCCCCAGTCTATAGATGTGGGACAACCACGAGCCCTGAGCATTCTGAAACACCAAACATTACTTGAAGATGATATTTTCACTCAAAGCAAAACTGCTTTCATGGGATCAAAGACAATTGTATAATAAAACCAGACAGATTAACGTGCAGACAGACACACACACTAGCTCCTCTACAAAGATAGCATGGCTAAATACAATACTTCAGAATGCTGAATCATAAACTGAATGCCCTGTGACTGTCTGTCTGTGGCCAGGGAGTTTATTGGGCCAGAGGTGGTGCTAGGTTTGGCTGCTGATTTGGCTGATGCCAGCTCAGCTGTGGGTGTCCGTGAATCGTGGTACTGTGGTGTTGACTTAGTCTCTGATGAAGAAGGTTAATAAATACACCCACCACACACACACACACACACACGGGGTGGCAGTTAGCCTAGCGGTTAAGAGCGTTGGGCCAGTAACCGAAAGAGCCAGTATTCGAATCCCCAAGCCAGCAAAGTGGAAAAATCTGCCGTTCTGCCATTGAGCAAGACACAACAACTGTTTCCTGGGTGCTGATGATGTCAAGGCAACCCCCTGCACCTCCCTGATTCAGAGGGGTTTGGTTAAATGAGGTCCGGAAGACACATTCCAGTTGAATGCATTCAGTTGTGCTACTGACTAGGTATCCTCTTTACACACACACATGCTTCTCACCCGCTGGCTACCACATGTCTGACCATGAGGTTGTAAATTTGTGTATTTTCTAAACAGACTCCCCTTTTCTAAACATCATCAGTTACTGCTACAGTATGAGGTCCAAGACAGGCTGTATAGGGAGAACGGGGACTAGACTCTATAACGTCACAGTCTGAGAGTGGGGACTGGAAACCTACAGGAGAATGGTGGATTGGGGATAGAACCCAACATCACAGTTTTTCACACATAGCCACTGCTCTCTCTCTCAAGCCATACTTTATTGCGTAAAGTTGTCCCCAGTCTCTGTTACGAGGACAAGGGAGTGACTGAGGATGCCTTGTTGTTTATGAATGAGGATGTGTACTGTAGTGTGCCCATTTGGACAACGGTATGATTATTTAATGTGATTTAATTCAAAAACAGCACAATTATGAATGGAATGGATGTGTTTTAAGGACACAGTACACATGGATTATTGAGGATGCCTTGTTACATATTAAATTAATGGGAAGGTAGACAGTAGTTTGGCAATTGGACCTCCTTAAGAACCACCTTATCATTAATTAATGTGTTTTAAATCAGAAGAAAAGAAGCCATGAACAGATGAATGAAGGAAACAAGATACATTTTTCAGAGAACTTCAGTGAAGTATTTAAGTATTTCAAACACAAGCCTCTAAACAACATTGGGTTTGTCTCTGGTCTTTTCCTGGAGCAAGAGTTACAGTATGACCGATCAGAAAATGAATGGGAGAAAGACAGAGAGGGAAAGAAAGAGAGACCAGCCGAGCCCGCCTTCTCATGCATCTCAAAGACTTTGTCCATGGTTCAACATCATCATCGTGGTCAAAAAGACACTGAGACCAGGTGAAAGCATTGCACTGACCTCCAGTCAACTACTGATGACATCAAACAGTTTAATCACACTGATCAGACAGACCATTATCATTACCATCCCCAACAGACGCCACAGAGAAATAAAATGACAACACAAATCACTGAAACAGAGCTTTTATGGAGCATTAAACTAGTTGAGACCTCACTAACCTAAACCCTTGCCAGGAGGACCACATGCCTTGGAAGGAAGGTGTTGGGACATGAATCAAACAAACTCCATCAACAATAGTTCCTCTCTTCCCCTTTCTCTCCATAAAGGAAGACAAAGATAGTATAAGATGATACTTTATTGATCCCTGCAGGGTGATGTTATTTCAGCAGACAGTATATCAGACACACTCAGTACATACAGACAACATCAGGAGTTGTAAAGAGTCAGTCTTTCTTTTTTATGTCCCAGGTCATCCTTCTCAGGTCTAATGCTGGGGGACTGATTTAAATGTTGCACCGGGGGACTGATTTACTTTTGGCGCCAGGGACTGATTTAGGCTTGGCACGCTGGAGACAGTAGGTAGTAAAGATGGTGGGGTAGATAGTGACCCAGGCAGTGAGAGAAGTGTGTGTGTGTGTGTATGTGTGTGTGTGTGTGTGTGTGTGTGTGTGTGTGTGTGTGTGTGTGTGTGTGTGTGTGTGTGTGTGTGTGTGTGTGTGTGTGTGTGTGTGTGTGTGTGTGTGTGTGTGTGTGTGTGTGTGTGTGTGTGTGTGTGTGTGTGTGTGTGTGTGTGATTGGTCATCAAGGAGCTACGTCATTAAAGCAGCAGTGATTTCTGTCCAGAGGTTAGGGGAAGATGTGGTCTAAACTCCACTAATTACTTACATGCACACAAACACACACACACACACACACACACACACACACTGACACACACACACACACACACACTGACACACACACACACACACTGACATACAGAGCTAGAGGTACATTGGGACTTTATGAGAGATAGCAGTACAAGATGGTATAGTTATAGGGATAAAATACATTCTATGTCATGTTTAATGCAATGACACTGGGCATACAAAAGGATTTTATGAGAATAGATAGACTCTAGTTTTATTGTTGCAGTATAGTTGAGTGGGATGGGTTACAGACAGTTATTTTAAAATACACTAACTATTTGGTCTGAAAGGGTGGTGCTGTTTATTGTGAATATGTAAACATTTGAACCCAAATCAGGAATAAGAAATCAAAGCTGTTCATCATTCATCAGTTTAATGTAAATATAGACATAGCCAAGTGTCCCAGTGCCCCAGATACACAGTAAGACCACAACACTGTCCTCTGTGTGCGGCACCATTGAAGAGAAGACCACCCAGATGTAGTGTTTGAGCTCTTCTACCATGGGCATCTATGGCAGGTGGGTCGTGACTAATTATTTTGGGCTGCCTACTTTAGTCAGGCTAAAGACCCTGGTCGTCGCCACTTGGTGGGTCCTGAGAAAACTCCTAAATCTTTAGGTGGGCCATACGGTATAGTTAAATTGTTTGGGAACCACAGGCTAATATAATCAGTGTTTTACTGGGTGTCCAGGTGAATAAAAGTCTGTGTTTGTGTCCAACTACAAGAAACGTCTGACCTCTGTGATTGCCAACAAGGGTTTTGCCACCAAGTACTAAGTCATGTTTTGCAGAGGGGTCAAATACATATTTCGCTCATTAAAATGCAAATCGATTTATAACTTTTTTAACATGCGTTTTTCTGGATTTATTTGTTGTTATTCTGTCTCTCACTGTTCAAATAAACCTACCATTAAAATTATAGACTGATCATTTCTTTGTCAGTGGGCAAACATACAAAATCAGCAGGGGATCAAATACTTTTTCCCCAAAATATTTTTCCCTCACTGTAGATACTTTTGTACCTGTTTCCTCCAGTATCTTCACAAGGTCCTTCGCTGTTGTTCTGGGATTGATTTGCACTTTTCGCACCAAATTAAGTTACTCTCTAGGAGACAGAACGTGTCTCCTTCCTGAGCGGTACGACGGCTGCGTGGTCCCATGGTGTTTATACTTGCATACTATTGTTTTTACAAATGAACATGGTACCTTCAGGCATTTGTAAATTGCTCCCAAGGATGAACCAGACTTGTGGAGGTCTACCATTCCCCCCTCCCCATGATATCAAGCAAAGAGGCACTGAGTTTGAAGGTAGGCCTTGAAATACATCCACAGGTACACCTCCAATTAGCCTACCAGAAGCTTCTAAAGCCATGACATAATTTTCAAGCTGTTTAAAGACACAGTCAACTTAGTGTATGTAAACTTCTGACACACTGGAATTGTGATACAGTGAATTATAAGTGAAATACTCTGTCTGTAAACAACTGTTGGAAAAATGACTTGTGTCATGCACAAAGTAGATGTCCTAACCGACTTGCCAAAACTATAGCTTGTTAACATTACATTTGTGGAGTGGTTGAAAGACAAG
Source organism: Oncorhynchus gorbuscha (assembly GCF_021184085.1). NCBI lineage: Eukaryota > Metazoa > Chordata > Actinopteri > Salmoniformes > Salmonidae > Oncorhynchus > Oncorhynchus gorbuscha. The sequence continues at coordinate 29,378,483 of NC_060187.1, forward strand.
TTTTAATGACTCCAACCTAAGTGTATGTAAACTTCCAACTTCGACCGTATCATGTCATCTGCAAGTTAATGTTTTCATGGATCCCAGGACTCCTAAAAAACAGTGGTGCTTATTGCTGAATGGACTATCCTGGTTAAATAAAGACCTGCCTTGGGCCAATACATAAACACAGTAGTGAATGGATATAATTTCTCTCAATGTCCTCAAACAGACACACAGATACAGATACAACGTCTAATAACTGATGTCCTGTATAACTTCATAAGCAAATATTAGTCTATTATTCATTCAATCAAACAACGACATTCATCAAGACAATTATTCAAACACATTATTATTTGCATCATGGATAATAAAACAGTAACACATTACCTCAAGGCTTATCATGCAAAGTTTCTGGAGGCAGAGGAAGTCTGTCTGGCAGAAAATAATTTGAATCTCTATAAAAACGTATGGGGAGTATATTTTCTGTGGAATAATACATAATGCAGCATAGACCTATATATTGGATAACATACATCTATGAACTGTACATATCAAGGGAATTTTCCAAATACACACTGTCTATCCCGCTACTACTCTCTGTGAGCGCTAAGCCGCGGGTAACCAGATATTCAAAAACCACACGTCATTCCACAATGCACCGCGCCCCTTCACTTGCATTACCTCATCCCATCAGCCAACGGGAGACCGAGAATCTTCTGGGTGGTCGTCTAGGCAACGCGCCTTATCTGGCAACAAGGAACGCCCCGCAAACGCCTGCAGCCAATGGAAGACTCCAGAGGTGACATCATGCATATTGTTAGAGAGGCAGTGGCTGCAGATAAGCTTTGCCTCCACGCTGGAAGAGTCAGTATACACACAGAGAGCTAGAAAGGCTTGCTTTGAGCAGGAATGCTGTTGAACTATAAGAACTTATAGCACTTACCGCGTCTCATTCGAAGACTGTCAAAGAACTGACAGACGCGAAAGAACGAGTTTGAATAATTTATACAGCGTTCTGAGTCAGACTATCAGTGAAGCTGAACAGAATACTTTTTCTCGGGACAAGGAGTGCGCTTACAAGTTAGAATTGTGTGTACGGGACACGATTTTATTCCAGACTCTTGGCTCGGCTTCGGAGGTTGAAAGCATTGTCTGACACAGTATGACACTTTTCTCCGAGTTTTACAACGGAAAGAACGAGAGAGAGGTAACCGAAACACACATATCTTCTGTCTGAGTAGCCTACTAGAGACATTTCAAACTGAGTGTTTGGTTTATATTCTATGTCTACCAAGATGGAAACTACTTTCTACGACGACTCGCATAACGCTTTCTCCCAGCATCAGAACGCGGGCTACGGATACAACCCCAAAGCTCTGAAACACAGCATGACACTGAACCTGGCTGACCCAACCATCACACTCAAACCTCACCTACAGGCTAAAGCCAGCGATATTCTCACCTCTCCGGATGTGCAGCTCCTCAAACTTGCCTCCCCAGAGTTGGAGCGGCTCATCATTCAGTCCAGCAACGGCCTGATCACCACCACACCTACCCCGACGCAGTTCCTCTGTCCGAGGAACGTGACTGATGAGCAGGAGGGCTTTGCCGAGGGGTTCGTTAGAGCTCTGGCGGAGCTCCATCATCAACACGTCTTACCCAACGCACCTGGGGTCCCAGTCACCTCCACCGGGCAGACAAGAATCAACAACTCGACCACACTCCCACCTGTTTGCTCCGTGGCTGGGAGCACTGTTTATAACAACGTAGCCATGCACTCTGAGTCACCTGTCTACGAAAACTTGAACACTTTCACCCCGGCTGTCACCACCAACTCAGCCCCCAGTTACACCACCTCAGTGCCGGCTATGAGCTTCCCCTCTGCCCCGCCTCAGCTCCCCATCTATGGGCAGCAGTCTCATCCCCACCCCAGGCTCACAGCCCTGAAAGAGGAGCCCCAGACGGTACCTGAGATGCTCGGGGAGACCCCTCCACTCTCTCCCATCGACATGGAGAATCAGGAGAGAATCAAAGCCGAGAGGAAGCGCATGAGGAACCGCGTCGCCGCTTCCAAGTGCAGGAAGCGGAAGCTAGAGCGCATCTCCCGGTTGGAGGACAAGGTGAAGAACCTGAAGACTCAGAACTCCGACCTGGCTTCCACAGCCAACATGCTGAGGGAACAGGTAGCCCAGCTCAAACTGAAGGTGATGAACCATGTTAACAGCGGCTGTCAACTCATGCTGACGCAGCAGCTCCAGACCTTCTGAAGAGGACAGGACACTTGGGGAAGAATAGAGAAAGAGTTTGAACGAAAAGGACAGATCGTTTATAAGTGACTGGATGGCTGTTCTGTGGCTCCGTGGCATTGTGACAGGTAGAATGCGAAGTAACAGCACGAGAATGGTGGGAGGGAACCGTGACTGGCTGGCTGCCTCTAACCGGGTGCTTTGCGCGCCACCGTTGCGCACAGGAGTTGGGGCTCCGGACAGAGCAGAGCGTGTGAAGGAAAAGAAACAGCAACAAACAGGACAAACGGATGTTTTGTTTCGTGTTGTTTTTATTGACTGGCCATTTGTTGGCGTTGACCAAGCTGTGCTTTTATGAATGGACCTTCGTGATGATTCAGTATTATAAAAAACAAAGACAGTAGATTTGAAAACTTCCTGCGCTTTAAGGAGGCCTGTAGCCTAGTCTAAACAGATGAAATCGTTTAACAAAAGCTGCCTAACTTTTGAGTTACAATGTATTGTTTATTCTTAATTGTATTGAATTAAGTTAGAAAAAAGCTTAGTTACTTGTTTTTTTCTGAAGTTGTTTAATGGGGTTCCACTCATTGTTATTAGTTGTATATAAGATCGACTTGGAGTACAATTTGTAATAAGAAACAATATAATTTTGTATGTTCATTTTCTGAGCACTTCAGAAACAAATCAATATTTAAGAAATGTAATAAAACATATGTGAACTGAATACAATGCCTCTGTGTGTGTTGTGAAAGGGTGTGAACACTGAAACATGTTGCAACATGTTATGAGAGCAGCAAGTTATCTGTACCATGAATGCCTTATTGATCCTGAGGTTAGTGATGTTTCACAGTCAATGACCCTTTTATCTCTCTACAGCACACTAGTTAGACATTGCTGTGGGACTGAGTAATCTGGTCCTAGACCTGTGGTTATAGGTTCAACCTCTACAGCAGGGATGTAGGCCAGGAATGCCTTATTGATCCTGAGGTTAGTGATTGAGTTTCAGTCAATGACCCTTCTATCTCTAGTGTAGATTCGAGTGCAACATGAGTGGACCACCTAACACCTCAGCTCCACTTGAGTCTCACCATCTAACAAGGTTTAAGGAACACAGATACTCTGTATGTTGTGAAGTGGTCTACATTCACAGGCCTCCAGGGCAAATGCTTCTGACACACTACTATGGTTGAGGGACCTATAAAATAAATCATGATTATAACTTCAATTACTCAATCATAATACGTTTTCAATCATTTCTAAAGTTATTTTTAATGCATTGCAGCCAAAGTGTTTAGTAAATTCATAGCACAGCTGAATTGTGTCTAGTGGTGACATGTTCTGTCCCTATATTGTATCCTAAACATAACTTCCTGTTGCCCTGGTCAACATGACTATTTATTTTACCTTTATTTTACTAGGCAAGTCAGATAAGAACAAATTCTTAACTATAGGGTTGCTCACGCAGCATCTCAAGCAGGATCACTGTAAACAACAATAACACCAGAGGGATAAGCGACAGGAAGAAACATGGTGGTAACTAATGTAAACAAACATATTTACAAACAAAACATTTGAGTATAGGCCTATGGTTACATTGTATCTAGACATGTTATATTGAAGGGTGGGCACTGGGCAAAGTCATACAATTGTAATAAATAAGAGCATAATCATAACGTTTTAATAATAACTATCCAGCTAGATGGCAGATGAGCACCTGCTAATACAGAAACAGTAAAGAAAACATACATATATACTGTATGAGCAGAAAGTCTGTGATTTCCTGTAGGACTCTGAAATATTCACAAGAGGGCGACATTGCCGATGAGATGAGCACAGTTTTAAAAATCTGGGTATTTTCTCCAGTGCCAAGGCTGTAGGTTTACTGATGAAGACCATGTTTAGGACAATACAGAACAAAGAAAATCATGTTTATATTACAACAGTACTCATAGAGGAAAATATTCTGATGTTCAAGAAACAAGTAGTTGTTCACTACACAAATAAATGTTCCCTATAATTAAAAACAAGAATATCTAGAAGTATCTAGAAGATGTAATATCTACACAATGTACTACAAATATACAAACTACAAAGTAGGTCAAACTAAGATTTAAAATCTCATGAAAAAAAATACATAGGCAGCCTAACCAGAGGGCTCCTTTAAATATGTAACATGTAAATGTACAAAAATGTGTAAGTGTTTGTAATTTAGTTTTTTTATCAGCTGTTTTGTTTTTGATGACATTGAGTTTATTGCATATTTCTGGTGGTTTTCACCCACAGATTTGCAGATGGACTGGCAGATCAACTCTTTTGTCTATGTAGCTGGCTAATTGTTTTTGTTCAAATGATGGATCTGGATACTATACCAGCTTTTTTGTTTCACCTGGCTGCTAGCTCCTGATCTTTTGAAATCATATCATATTGACACAATATCTGTTAGCAAAGGTGTCAGCTAGAGATGACGTGCAGGAGCTTGCAAGGATTTGTAGTTTTGCATGATGTCTAGTTTGATGGAAATTAGCATTTTCGAATCAGAGAGAAAGTAGAGCCAAATATATTGATAAAAGTAACTTTGTCCAAGAGATATTTACATTGTTATCAAAACATCACGCCAGGATAAACACACAAGAAACACAGCTCTTATTTTAAGTGTTTCTAAAATTCCCTATGGGAAAAATAAATGGTGGAAAAACGATTGGAACCATGTCCCTGTTTGACCGCTAGGTTTATGGGTATTATGACACCTCCACTGTGGGGCTCTATGGGAGATGCAGTACTAAGAGAGAGGGCTCATAGAGAGGATGACTGACTACTAGTCTGGACTGTGTGTGGTGTCCTTTATGGCGCCCAAAGCTGCTGAGGCATCACTCAAGTGGGTGTCATATTGTTAAGGAGGTCCAGTAGGTGCACGACTCAGGCCACTACATGATCGTCACCAGACTCTTCATCAACCATCTCCCTGACCACCTTCCTATGATAAAGCCATGAACTGTACCTCTCCATCTTAGGAAAATGCATGCACTCAAAGACTTGGCCTCTATTGGTTGATCTAACTATAGCTAGGCTACTCATGATGATGAGTATTGCTTGTTTATTATTTGCTTTTGAAGCGCTTTGAGATTGTTATGAAAAGCGATACAGAAATTATTATTACTGTTCAGGTTTTATTCTGTAGGCTACTTATAAGACCTAATTGAGAAAGTACAACTAATAACAGTCTTATGGAAGAACATTGAGCCTGTATTTTAAATCAGATAAACAGACATAATATTTGACACAATATTCGAGTGGGTCAGAGACTCAAACTGATTTTTATCAGTCTGCTCCAATTTGATTACCCTGACTTGGCAAAATATGACGTCATATTGGAACACATGGGGAACTTACCTGACCATGGGTGTGTTTGTAAATTCACCCTGGAGTGCCAGACTGCACTATGGGCTTTCGTAATTTCAGAGCATTTTCAAATTGTAGCTCTCAGAGCACACTGGACGCTCTGGCATGGGAGTAGGGTTGATCTGAGCGTTCTGACCTCACAACAGCAGTCAAGCACCCTAGCTAACTGGCTAAAGTTGGCTAGCTTTAGTTTACATCTCATTCGGACCATTTTACTCCCATAGCAGAGTTGGTTTGGCTCTTTTAATGTTATCTAGCGCGATGGTGCTTGTCACTGTGCTGTTGGCAACAACTGAATTACGTTTTTTTGCCGATGTGCTCACATTCAACGGGTGTTGCCTGTTCATAAATTAATCAGTTATTCTATGCTCTGGCAAACTCAGACGAGTGCTCTTAAATCGGATTAGATAGCCAGAGGGAATTTACGAACGCACCCCGTATGATATGACAGAGTACGGTCGGAAGACCTACGTCACCCCGTCAGATAAGCACACATGCCGCGTTCAAGTCCTAGTCAGAACTAGGAAACTCGTACATTTCAGATTTGCTAAATTGTTGTAGATATACACGTGCTGCGTTCATCTAGTTAGCAAGTCGAAAAATGTTAAACCCAAGAGTTTCTAAACCCAGATGCGCAACATCGTGCCAGTTCTGGGAAAGCTTGCGAAACAGACAAAAGCAGACCAGGCCGGGGTTGAGATGTCAGTGAGAGAATTGAACAATTCTTCCTTAGTTGTTAATTTTCTCGAAATCGAAAGACACAACCAATATCCGAGCCAATGTCTTAAGTAGTTGAACATGATATTACTCCAACCTCGTGAAAGTGACAAACTGACACGTTTTCATTCTTGTAAAAAAAAAGTTATATTGATGGAGTGGCTTTGATTTGAACGACAGGCACATGCGCAGTTTGGCGCAAGACGAACGTTAGACCCGATGACGTGTTTCTGAGCATTAGTTTAGATAGCCATGTCAAGTCGCCATGACATCGCCTATAGGCGTTATCGGGTATTTCTATTGGAGAACCAGTTTCATCCCATCTTCATAGGAAGTATGTGTGTTTCACTGGAAGTGGAGATCACTCTCTAATCATGGCGCGGGACAGACCAAAGCATCCTGGGTTGCACTTGAATGAGCGTTCACTGCACGTTGTCTTCCAAGCAGGTTGTTTGTTTGTTCAAAGGCAAATAACTAAAAACATAACCTTTATTTAACCAAGCAAGCCAGTTAAGAACAAATTCTCATTAACAATGACGGCCTACACCGGCCAAACCCTAACCCAGACGATGCTAGGCCAATTGTGCGACTCCCAATCACGGCCGGTTGTGATACAGCCTGGACGCCTCTAGCACTGAGATGCAGTGCCTTAGACCGCTGTGCCACTCGGGAGCCAAATACATGGTGAAATTATACAATGTTAAGCAGAATTAAATTGATAAAAGTTAGTCATTTAAGAATAGGCCAATCATTTATTAAACTTCTAATTTAACCCTTGCAAAGATGAGTTTTATTAATTGGCCACAAAAGGTTGTTTAAAAAGGATGAAATTTCTGATGCTTATGAAGCTTATAACAGTTATCAGGATGGTCACAAACTGTAGCATAGTGTCGTCTATAAGTATGCATAGCAGCCATATATTTTGTTTTTCAATTTCACAGACACTATGAGAGACAAATGTGGATTGTTCAATAACAAGGTGGGTTTCATAGCCTATGATTCATCTAACGTTTACAGTACTGTATTCCTTAACGTGCAACGACGTTGAATATGAATATGAAGTTTACTATTACTGCTGCCTCCCCGATTTTTTTACTAATATATAAACATATATATATATATAGTTACATTTGTTTTATTTAAACGACAATACAATAAAATACAAAGTCAATAAGAATGGCCGCTCCCACTAGGGAGTACTCTGGTTCGTGGTTGTTCATTTTTAACATCTGAGATGCACAGTGCGGCTAGAACACAAGACAACCTGGAACGAGTCCGTCCATCGTGTCACATGACTTGGCTAGACAATTATGTGACATTTTGTTGATGTCTTGCTGGTAAGGTTTCGAATGACAGAGGAGTGGGAATATATACTTATCTATTTAGTAGTTTATGTTCCCTGTAGTGTAATTTACTTTCCTTTAGTTCATTGTTTAACCCCCACCCAATTGGTGACGACAATACACTTTTTTGTGTGTAACGTTAGTTCGCCAATATACCCAAAGAAGAAGAATGTCGCTGGTAAATTAGCGTGTCCCTCCCAAATGGCTAGAAACGAGGAGAAACAACTGGGGAAATTGAACCGATTATGGCTTCAAAAAGAAAGAGATGGCAAGTGGCAATCAATTGTCTTTCAGTAGATTAAGTATTCCGTTTGTATTTTTAGCTACACGTTAAGTATGGCTCTTTGCAGTGCTAGCAAACATTGCTAGTATTATCTAGCTAGCTAGTTTCGCTCTGGCAAGCTTGCTACTAGCCTATAGCTAGAAACACCCACTGCCTTAGCTATCAGCGAGCTAGCTAGTTACATTATATATCTGGTCCACGATGATATGTTCGATTTGAGTCTTTTTCAACGCCATGCAGCTGTCCATTAATCGCTCCAAAAATTATATTCCCACCGATTTGATCAATAGTGTGCCACTGCAGCCCGCAATTCGAGCATTCCTGCCTTTGGGAAACTGCAGGAATGCCCCCCCCACGTCATAACTTGACAGATTGAGGGAGTTTGCTAGTAGGAACTACGAAACTCGGACATTTCCAACTTGCTAATTGGTTGTAGGTAATCACGTGCTGCGTTCAACAATGAGCAAATTGGAAATGTATGAGTTTCCTAGTTCTAGCACAAGAACGTGGCATTATCTTGCCTGGCCTTGTTAGTGTCTGAAAGTTGATTACATTCGATTTAGAACCAGACTGACTCCGGGTATGAGCCATGTGACGTAATTAAGCATGAGCGGTAATTAGTAGGAGTCTGTGTTTTCCCAATCAAAAGTGATTGCTTTTGCTAAAAACGTTTTATCTAGTTAAAAAATTCTAACATGTATGTGTAACGGATGTGAAACGGCTAGCTTAGTTAGCGGTGTGCGCTAAATAGCGTTTCAATCGGTTACATCACTTGCTCTGAGACCTTGAAGTAGTAGTTCCCCTTGCTCTGCAAGGGCTGCGGCTTTTGTGGAGCGATGGGTAACGATGCTTCGTGGGTGACTGTTGTTGATGTGTGCAGAAGGTCCCTGGTTCGCGCCCGGGTTTGGGCGAGGGGACGGTTTAAAAATTACATATGTAGGGAAATAAGTGGAATTAGAGTATGGGCATCCGTGACAGGGAGAAGGGTCCATCCATGATTTATACAGGTAAAGTAGTCTAGCTAGCAACATTTTCAAATATGACACTTTTATAATTTTGACAAAGTCGTTTTAATTTCAAGTTGAAGTGTACTGTTAGCTAGCTAACATTAGCTAGCTGGCTCGCTAGCTAATGTTACGTGTATGATCTTATTATTTGTATCTCAGAGCCATTTGCTTTGCTAGTTATAGCCTAATGTTAGCTAGCTAACATTGAACCTGATTGGTTAGCTACTAGATTCATGCATGGTAGTAAAGTCATGAGTTGGGATTATGGTTCATTGTTTAGCTAGCTAGCTACCTACGTGTCTTAACAAAAGACTCCACTATGTAAGTATCCATTTCAAGAATGTCACTGCGACAACTTGCCAGACGTAGCTGGTAAATTCTGTCTGGCTATCTACCCTGATTTCAGAGCACTCTCGTCTGTGCCAGAGCGCAGAACAAATGAGGAATTTACGAATGCTCAACACCCGTTGAATATGGCCGGTGTCAGTAAACATTGGCAGAAAAGCGTAAATTGTTTCCAACGCTCTGGAGTTGCAGTCACCAACACTCCGGATAACATAAAAACAGCCTAACCAGCTCTGCTTGGATGAGTAAAATGGTCAGTGAGCTGTTCTCTCATATGTGTCTTGGAAGTAGCTAGCCAGTTAGCTTGGGTACTTGAATGCCGTTGTTAGAACATAACCCTCAGGTCAACCCATAAAGAGATGGGTGGGGCTAAAGCTTAAGAGGGTGTGAACAATGCTGAATGGGTGCAGACAAAGAGGAGCTCTCCAGTAGGTACCAAACCATTCAAAGGGCATTTTCTGAAAAGTGAGGTTAGCAGAATTGCTTTTCCATTGTTCCTCAAATGCAGTATACAATATACAATTTTGTAGATCTGTCTCTCTGCTTTTATCCAATGTAAAACACACAATTTCAAAATTTGATACATAAGACCGAATCAAGGCGGTCGGTCACCATTTTAAATGGTCATCCAAATCAGAATTCCAAGTCAGAAACTCAGGCATCTTTCTAGAACTCTGACTTTGCGACCTGAAGATCACCAACGTTATGATTTGACCTCATTATTTCCAGAGTTTGCAGTTGTTTTAAAAGCACCATGACACACATTTTTACCACCAAAACGTTGGACCTGTTCGGAAATGGATCTGTGGCTTTCCCATCCGTACCTGATATGCATGAATAATAATATAGAGACTTGTTCCGAACTGACCCCAGGACAACTAGACAGACTCATTCCATATAGACCTGGTCGGCGCAGAGTGAGAGAAGCAGCAGAAAAATCTAATTTTTAGCTACTTTTAAGAGTGAAGTAGACAGAAGTGGCGCTCTAACAGCTTTCGGGTTGTGTCTGTAGGCTACTGTGAGTTTGAGCGAGTGACACTGGCAACAGGGAGGAGGGAGGGAGAGACAGAAACCAACCAAGCTGACTCGCGTTATAGTAGACTAATAGCTGCCATAGCTTGCTTATGTATCGTCCAATAAGATTACCTAATACCTGTCTTGACTACATCAAACCGGGAGAAGCTAGCTAGGCATGCACTTACTCGTCCTTCACAGTAAAAACAAAATCTGTGCTGACTACAACAGGTTCACCTTACAGTGAAATGCTTACTTACAAGCCCTTAACCAACAATGCAGTTTTAAGAAAAAAGTGTTAAAGTATTTACTAAAATAAACTGAAGAAAAAAAATATATAAAAAAAACAACAAATAATTAAGGAGCAAACCATAAAATGACAGTAGAGAGGCTATATACAGGGGGTACCGGTACAGAGTCATTGTGCGGGGTCACCGGTTAGTCTAGGTAATTGAGGTAATATGTACATGTAGGTAGAGATAAAGTGACTATACATGGAAAATAGAAAGTAGCAGCATCATAAAAATGGGGGGTGGGGTAGGAAGACCTAGATAGATGTACCTGCCGTTAGAATGAATCTGATTTAAAAGGAATATTTTTCACCAGACTTTTTTATCCTCTCCAGATGGCCCCTTTGCATTTGGAAAGTATTCAGGCCCCCTTCCATTTTCCACATTTTGTGACATTACAGACTTATTTAAACAAGTATTAAATGTTTTTTTTTTAAATACTCACCAATCTACAGACAATATACCATAATGACGGAGCGAAAACAGTTTTTTTTCTTCTCGCAAATGTGTTAAGTTTTTATTTATTTTTAACATACCTTATTTACAGAAGTATCCAGGCGCTTTGCTTTGAGACATGAAATTGAGCTCAGGTGCATCCTGTTTCCGTTGATCATCCTTGATGTTTTAACAACTTGGGGTGGCAGGGTAGCCTAGTGGTTAGAGCGTTGGACTCGTAACCGGAAGGTTGCAAGTTCAAACCCCCGAGCTGACAATGTATAAATCTGTTAACACACTGTTCCTAGGCCGTCATTGAAAATAAGAATTTGTTCTTAACTGACTTGCCTAGTTAAATAAAGGTTTAAAAAAAAAAACTTGATGGGATTCCACCTGTGGTAAATTCAATTGATTGGACATGATTTTGAAAGGCACACTGTCTATGTACGGTCCCACAGTTGACAGTGCATGTCAGAGCAAAAAGCAAGCCATGAGGTGAAGGAATTGTAGAGCTCCGCGATGTCTGGGGAAGGGTACCAAATCATTTCTGCAGCATTGAAGGTCCCCAAGCACACAGTGGCCTCCATCATTCTTAAATGGAAGAAGTTTGGAACCACCGCCCAGCCAAACTGAGTAATTGGGGGAGAAGGGCCTTTGTCAGGGTGGTGACCAAAACCAGGTGGTCACTATGCACTCTGACAGAGTTCCAGAGGTCCTCTATGGACATGGGAGAACCTTCCAGAAGGACATCCATCTCTGCAGCACTTAACCAATCATGCCTTTATGGTTTAGTGGCCAGCCGGAAGCCACTCTTGGAGTTTGCCAAAAGGCACCTAAAGGGCTCTCAAACCATGAGAAACAAAATAATCTTGTCTAATGAAAGCAAGATTGAACTCTTCGGCCTGAATGCTAAGCATTACGTCTGGAAGAAAGCTGGCACAATCCCTACGGTGAAGCATGGTGGTGGCAGCATCATGCTGTGGGGATGTTTTTCAGCGGCAGGAACTGGGACACTAGTCAGGATCGAGGGAAAGATGAACGGAGCAAAGTACACAGAAATCCTTGATGAAAACCTGCTCCATAGCGGAGTAGCAGGAGTTGCTTTGGGACAAGTCTCTGAATGTCCATGAGTGGCCCAGCCAGAGCACGGACTTTAACCCGATCTCTGGAGAGACCTGGAAATAGCTGTGCAGCAACGCTACCCATTCAACCTGGCAGAGCTTGAGAGTATCTGCAGAGAAGAATGGTAGAAACTCCCCAAATACAGGTGTGCCAAGATTGTAGCGTCATACCCAAGAAGACGGGAGGCTATAATCGCTGCCGAAGGTGCTTCAGTAAAGTACTGAGTAAAGGATCTGAATACTTATGTAAATGTAATATTTCAGTATTTTTATATATATATATATTTGCACAAATGTCAAAAAGTTTTATTTTTGTCATTATGGGGTATTGCGTGTAGATTGAGGAAAATGTGTAATTTAATCCATTTTAGAATGAGGCTGTAACCTAACAAAATGTGGAAAAAGTCAAGGGGTCTGGCTACTTTCCAAATGCCATGTATGTCCTATAAGAATGGACCCCATGGCTATTTGTACTCAGTGTCGTCGGGAACAGGCCGTCACTTACTTTAATTGAGCACAGCTCAATCTTAGTGAAAAATTCACTTTGTGGCCCGCAAATGCATTCTCCTTCACTGGGTAAAAGACCAGCCAACAAAAATAAACCTGTGGTATTGTGAGGTCTTTAATGTGTTAACACTGGAGAGAATGAGTGCTATATTCAGGAACAAGTAATGAGATGTCTATACAATATGAGACCCCCTTTTGCCATCACATCAAGTGTCAATATAACAATTATATGAATGTGTGTCAACTTGACGCTGGTCGCGTTCTTGTATAGAATAATTATTTTGTCGCTACAGCCTCACATTTTGCGACAGTCAAATGAATTAAGGCATGTAAGGAAAATTATTAATATGAGAAATGAAAAATTAAGAGCAGGGAACTGAAAGGGAATGTATAATTCTATTGTTTTTGTATGCTTTTGTTTTGGTGTATGTTGGTTATGCAATGTTTTATGTTACCTTGTTTCATTTTGGAATTCAAATATATGTACAGTCAAAAGTTTGGACACACCTACTCATTCCAGGGTTTCTCTTTAGTTTGACTATTTTCTACATTTATAGAATAATGGTGAAGACATCAAAACTATTAAATAACACATGGAATCATGTAGTAACCAAGTGAGATTCTTCAAAGTAGTCACCCTTTGATGACAGCTTTGCACACTCTTGGCATTCTCTCAACCAACTCCATGAGGTAGTCACCTGGAATGCATTTCAATTAACAGGTGTGCCTTGTTAAAAGTTCATTTGTGGAATTTCTTTCCTTAATGCTTTTGAGCTAATCAGTTGTGTTGTGACAAGGCAGGGGTGGTATACAGAAGTTGGTAAAGATTTGGTAAAGAACCAAGTCCATATTATGGCAAGAACAGCTCAAATAAGCGAAGAGAAACAACAGTACATCATTACTTTAAGACATGAAGGTCAGTCAATATGGAACATTTAAAGAACTTTGAAAGTTTCAATTGCAGTCGCAACAACCATCAAGCGCTATGGTGAAGCCGGTTCTCATGAGGATCTCCACAGGAAAGGAAGACCCAGAGTTACCTCTGCTGCAGAAGATAAGGTCAGTGGAGTTAACTGCACCTTAGATTTCAGCACAAATAAATGCTTCAGAGAGTAACAGACATATCTCAACATCAACTGTTCAAAGGAGACTGCGTGAATCAGGCCTTCATGTTCAAATTGCTGCAAAGAAACCACTACTAAAGGACACCAATAAGAAGAGACCTGCTTGGACCAATAAACACGAGCAATAGACATTAGACTGGTGGAAATCTGTCCTTTGGTCTGATGAGTCCAAATTAGAGATTTTTGGTTCCAACCGCCATGTCTTTCTGAGATGCAGAGTAGGTGAATGGATGATCTCTGCATGTGTGGTTCCCACCATGACTCATAGAGGAGGAGATGTGATGGTGTTGGGGTGCTTTCTGGTGACCCTGTCAGTGATTTATTAAGAATTCAAGGCACACTTAACCAGCATGGCTACCACAGCATTCTGCAGCGATACACCATCCCATCTGGTTTGCCGTTAGTGGGACTATCATTTGTTTTTCAACAGGACAATGACCCAAAACACACTTCCAGGCTGTGTAAGGGCTATTTGACCAAGGAGAGTGGAGAGCTGCATCTGTGGTGTCTGTTCACACTGCTATGCTTTATCTTGGCCAGGTCGCATTTGCAAATGAGAACTTGTTCTCAACTAGCCTACCTGGTTAAATAAAGGTGAAATAAAATAAAAATTAAGATGACTTGGCCTCCACAATCACCCAACCTCAACCCAATTGAGATAGTTTGGGATGAGTTGGACTGCAGAGTGAAGGAAAAGCAGCCAACAAGTGCTCAGCATATGTGGGAACTCCTTCCAAACTGTTGGAAAAGCTTTCTTCATGAAGCTTGTTGAGAATGCCAAGAGTATACAAAGCTGTCATCAAGGCAAAGGGTGGCTACTTTGAATAATAACACTTTTTTTGCTTATAACATGATTCCATTTGTGTTGTTTCATAGTTTTGATGTCTTTACTATTATTCTACAATCTAGAAAATAGTAAAAATAAAGAAACTCTTGAATGACGGGGTGTCCAAACTTTTGACTGCTACTATGTATAATCTGTCCACAATGTTGACCTGAAATAATGAAAATTATATAATAATAATAAAATATGTATCTAAAAATATACACTGCTCAAAAAAATAAAGGGAATACTAAAATAACACATCCTAGATCTGAATTAATGAAATATTCTTATTAAATACTTTTTTCTTTACATAGTTGAATATGCTGACAACACAATCACACAAATTATCAATGGAAATCAAATTTATCAACCCATGGAGGTCTGGATTTGGAGTCAGACTCAAAATTTAAGTGGAAAACCACACTACAGGCTGATCCAACTTTGATGTAATGTCCTTAAAACAAGTCAAAATGAGGCTCCGTAGTGTGTGTGGCCTCCATGTGCCTGTATGACCTCCCTACAACGCCTGTGCATGCTCCTGATGAGGTGGCAGATGGTCTCCTGAGGGATCTCCTCCCAGACCTGGACTAGAGCATCTACCAACTCCTGGACAGTCTGTGGTGCAACGTGGCGTTGGTGGATGGAGCGAGACATGATGTTCCAGATGTGCTCAATTGGATTCACGTCTGGGGAATGAGCGGTCCATAGCATCAATGCCTTCCTCTTGCAGAAACTACTGACACACTCCAGCCACATGAGGTCCAGCATTGTCTTGCATTAGGAGGAACCCAGGGCCAACCGCACCAGCATATGGTCTCACAAGGGGTCTGAGGATCTCATCTCGGTACCTAACAGGCAGTCAGGCTACCTCTGGCGAGCACATGGAGGGCTGTGCGGCCCCCCAAAGAAATGCCAACCCACACCATGACTCACCCACCGCCAAACCGGTCATGCTGGAGGATGTTGCAGGCAGCAGAACGTTCTCCACAGCGTCTCCAGACTGTCACATGTGCTCAGTGTGAACCTGCTTTTATCTGTGAAGAGCACAGGGCACCAGTGGTGAATTTTCCAATCTTGGTGTTCTCTGGCAAATGCCAAACGTCCTGCACGGTGTTGGGCTGTAAGCACAACCCCCACCTGTGGACGTCGGGCCCTCATACGACCCTCATGGAGTCTGTTTCTGACCGTTTGAGCAGACACATGCACATTTGTGGCCTGCTGGAGGTCATTTTGCAGGGCTCTGGCAGTGCTCCTCCTTGCACAAAGGCGGAGGTAGCGGTCCTGCTGTTGGGTTGTTGCCCTCCTACGGCCTCCTCCACATCTCCTGATGTACTGGCCTGTCTCCTGTTGGGCCTCCATGCTCTGGACACTACGCTGACAGACACAGCAAACCGCTCGCATTGATGTGCCATCCTGGATGAACTGCACTACCTGAGCCACTTGTGTGGGTTGTAGACTCCGTCTCATGCTACCACTGGAGTGAAAGCACCGCCAGCATTCAAAAGTGATCAAAACATCAGCCAGGAATCGTAGGAACTGAGAATTGGTCTGTGGTCTCCACCTGCAGAACCACTCCTTTATTGGGGGTGTCTTGCTAATTGCCTATAATTTCCACCTGTTGTCTATTCCATTTGCACAACAGCATGTGAAATTTATTGTCAATCAGTGTTGCTTCCTAAATGGACAGTTTGATTTCACAGACGTGTGATTGACTTGGGAGTTACATTGTGTTGTTTAAGTGTTCCCTTTATTTTTTTGAGCAGTGTATATTTGACGTTGAGCGAATCGATGTCGTCGGAACTGAATTCCACAAAGCCTGGTCCCTGCTCAACTCCATTGGTTGAGTTCATCAGACACTTCCTTCACCATGGAGTTTAGTCAGCTATATGAAGAGTTACATGTGAAGATGCAGCAGGGCGTTGAAGAAGGCTTAAGCTGCAAGTAACGCCTTGGACCAGAGCTAGCTACAGATCGATCTTGGGTGGAGAG
Organism: Oncorhynchus gorbuscha; assembly: GCF_021184085.1. Taxonomy (NCBI): domain Eukaryota; kingdom Metazoa; phylum Chordata; class Actinopteri; order Salmoniformes; family Salmonidae; genus Oncorhynchus; species Oncorhynchus gorbuscha. Next base: position 29,395,114 of record NC_060187.1, read on the forward strand.
ACTTTTGTTACAGCTCTTAGGTTCTGAACAAACAGAGTAAAAACTCACGGACAACTAGAAAAAGCTCAAACCAAGTTTGTTCACCCCACTGGGTCATACTGCTGGAAAGACTAAGCATGATTACACAAGCACATATATTTATTAACTCCTACTTTTCGGGGTCAACTCCTTATACATCTAGACAGCCAATACATCTCTGTTGTTAGGCAGAAACTTAATTTGTTATTTTCACTGGTGTAGTCATGGCCCTGCCTGATGCTAGAACCTTTGGAAGTGTATGCGTATGAAATTGGACTGTTTCTTCTCACTTCATCTGACCTGACCTCGGGCCGAATTCCTCTCTCCTCCCTAATCCGCCACTGTCCTACCTTATCAGTGACTGAAACCAGACAGTTCTTCTTGTACCTCCCTTTTTTTAGGAGCCTTGATCTTCAGCAATAACATGTTTGACAGAATGTGACTTTCCATACACCACGTTCCTATACATCCTTCATTGACCCCAACCTATACCTTCCTTATACATGTAAAGTAATCGATAAGTTCTAGTATGGTAACATGAATAAGTATATTTAAAGCTAGAACCCAACACCTTTCAACTTATTCAGATCTGGGTGATCAGTTGAATCCAGTGTGTTATGCAGGGCTTGAATAAAAAGCCTGTGTTGAACATTACTGTAATGTGTAGCTAAATGTAATTCCTTCTCTGTGCCCTGAAACAGAGGGCCGTATCAAAGATGTTCATGAACCTAGACCCAAACTGGTGAGTTCTACACATTTAATCTAATTGACAGTAATTCACACATGCTTTATTGGGGATAAATATGACTTGCACTTACGATCTGATATGTTTTTTTCTTCCACAGTCAACACTCAATTCAGCCTCATCCATTAAAAAGTGGATCCCAAGCATCAAGAATGAAATCGAGTATTATCTGCAGGTAGGCTTGTGAAGTGATGAGAGACAGTAATAATGCTGTTGTTTATTGACTTGTGTGTGTTTATGGGTGTGAAGAAAGGATACCCACACTGAAGTTTCATGTGGAAGTGAGTATGGCACACTTTATTTTTTTCTCCTCTCTCTCAGCAGTCCCAGTTGTCTCACTACCCTGAGAGGAAGATAGTGGAGTTCCAGCTGAGCATCCAGGGGCTGGAGAAAGAGTATAAACGCTTCATCTGTAAACTGCAAGCCCTGGACCCGACCTGTAAACACCAGCCCTGGTCACCTAGAGCATACACCAAGAGGAGTGCAGACACACACATCTCCCCCAACACCGGTCAGTTTAACAGGGTTTGGCTCTGTTGTCTAGTTCTGACCAGTTTTGGTGTCTTACCTCTAACATAAACAATCATCTTTCATATGTTATATGTGTTGTCTTCTATTAAGAAGAGAGGTTCCCAATTAGTTTTTTAATATGACCATAGTCATAACCAACGTAAAATACATTGTGGCCCATTTAAGGTAATTCCTGGTTTCTCTCATCTGTAGCCAAGAAACCACGCGGTCTCCAGTCATGTGATCTGAGCAGGCCGGTGGGTGGAGCACAGAGTAACTGGGTCGTTAAAAGAACAGGAAGTGATGCAACCTCAGCCTCTGAGAACAAGGTACACTTCCACCAATCAGGGACTTTCCTCAGCACATTTCCAGTTGACCTGACTAATCCCAACCCAGAGTCCACCAATCCAGATCAGGACCAGCCCCTGAACTTTGATCGCACCCGTCTGGCGGTGGTTCTAGCTGGGTCCAGAGGCCCATTACAACCAGGGTCGTCTCACACTCAGAGCCTGGCCAGGGTGCTGCTCTCTGGGCTACCCAACCTCCACAGCTCCCCACTGGGAAGGGCCATTGCTGCACAGGACAGAGACAATACAGGGGGAGAGAGACGAGACAGCACAGGGGCAGGAGGAGCCCATAGCACCGTTAATGATGAAAAGAGCACAGGGCATGTACTGGGACTAGGCTGCTACTCATCCTCAGACGATGAAGCCGACACATGACATGGCTTTGTTATTAACACTGGATCCCTGATCACTACTCAGAACTCAATCTGCCATTCATGGACATCCCATGCTTCAGTACTTGTCCAGTTTGCCCTGAACTCCAATCAGCTGTTGTGAACCACAGGTTCTTTCTTTTCCTATTGTACATTATGTAAATACACAATAAAAAGGGAAATGATACAATATACTTCAAGGGCTTTTCTTTTTCTTGAGAAAACAAATGTGACCCGACAGACAGACCCTTCTGAAATTGTGGTGCTGAATTCTACTTTAGAAGTAATATAAGAACCAATAATAATTAGTGGGACAGACATTCACTCCATTCTGATAGTTTGATGAACATGAAACAAGTGTAACAGATGACCTGCTAAGGCGATGATGAGAATAGGATGTCTATATTTCAGGGTAACATTAGCTGGCACTCTCAGGTTGCAGCTCTGTCTCTGTTGCATAATCAGTCTCCTCCAATACCAGCCAGTTTAACAGGGTTTGGCTCTGTTGTCTAGTTCCAACCAGTTTTGGTGTCTTACCTCTAACATAAACAATCAGCTGTCATATGTTATATGTGTTGTCTTCTATTAAGAAGAGAGGTTCCCAATTAGTTTTATAATATGACCATAGTCATAACCAACCTAAATGTATTGTGGCCCACAAAACTAAACCAATATTACAGCCAGGTTCCTGTCTTTAGCCTTGACTCCAAATATATCAGGCATGACTAACATTTTGTGAAACCCAGGTCTAGAGAAAGGGCAAATATACAATTCTTGGTTTCAGTCTTATGTCAGGGGAGTTTCTCACTTATGACGTGTACTGTATCTCTCGTCTGTATCCAAATAAACACGCAGTCTCCAGTCATGTGATCTGAGCAGTCCGGTGGGTAGAGTAGAGAGTGGGTTGTTGAAAGAACAGGAAGCGATGCAACCTCAGCCTCTGAGAACTATGGACACCTTCACCAACCAGGGACCTTCAGCTCATTTCCAGTTGAGCTGACCAATCCCAGCCTAGCAGTCTCAGTCCACCAATCTGGATCAGGACCAGCCTCTGACCTTTAATCATACACGTCTGGCAGTGGCTCTAGCTTGACCCAGAGGTCCAGTACAACCAGAGTCATCTCACAATCAGAGCCAGGGGCGTAGGCACAGATGGGCCTGGGTGGGTGGATGAAGTCCCACCCACTGGGGAGCCAGGCCCACCCAAACGGGACATTTGTAATTTTACCTAAGCACAGTACTTGATTTCGTTAGGAGCTAACTGGAAATGATTACCGGCTCATAAAATGTTCTTCTGCTTTAGTTCCTGCACCTCCTGTAGAATATTAGCTCGGGAGTTCCTGCACTTCAATATAAACATACCGGCACCCAAAATGAGTACCAGAACCAATGTCAGTCCAAGTCAAGCACTGCAAAAATGTATACTGAACAAAATATAAATGCAATGATTTTACTGAGTTACAGTTCATATAGGGAAGTCAGTCAATTGAAATAAACAAATTAGGCCCTAATCTATGGATTTCATTTGACGGGGCAAGGGGACAGGCCTGGTAGGGCATAGGCCCACCCACTTGGCCGGTCCCAGATGATCCTGCAGGTGAAGAAGCCGGATGTGGAGGTCCTGGGCTGGCGTGGTTACACATGGTCTGTGGTTGTGAGGCTGGTTGGGTATACATCCAAATTCTCGATGACGTTGGAGGCAGTTTATGGTAGAGAATTGAACATTAAATTATCTGGTAGCAGCTCTGGTGGACATTCCTGCAGTCAGCATGCCAAGTACACGCTCACTCAACTTGAGACATCTGTGGCGTTGTGTTGTGTGACAAAACTGCACAATTTAGTGGCCTTTTATTGTCCCCAGCACAAGATGCACCTGTGTAATGATCATGCTGTTTAACCTCTTCAGTCGACCCTCTACTTTTTCGAACATTCTGTTAAAAATCGCGCAACATTTCAGCGCCCTGCTACTCAGGCCAGGAATATAGTAAATGCATATGATTAGTATGTGTGGATAGAAAACACTCAGACGTTTATAAAACTGGTTAAATCACGGCTGTGACTATAACAGAACGTGCGCTACTTCCAGGAATTGTTCAAAGTGAACCGAATTACATGAGGCCGAGGTTGCAGTGCCTACAGCTTCCACACAATGTCTAGAGTCTTGTCATTTGATTCGGCTTTGATTCTTGGTCAAACCAAATCAAGGGAACCGATTCCCTCCGGTCTCCGACCGGATGTTTTGGTCGAGCTCTCTCCAGACATTTTTTCGAGACGGACAGCTATAGAATTTATATCGCCTCCTGATTAATTTTATCGCTTATTAACGTGTACTAATACCTAAAGTTGCATTACAAAAGTATTTCGAAGTGTTTTGTGAACGTTTATCGTCGACTTTTTGAATTTTAAAAAATGACGTTACGTTATGAAACGCTATTTTTTTCCCGTTTATCACACAGTCTTCATAGATCAATATCTAGGCTATATATGGACCGATTTAATCGAAAAAAAACACCCAATAGTGATTATGGGACATCTAGGAGTGCCAACAAAGAAGATGGTCAAAAGGTAATGAATGTTTTATATTTTATTTGTGCGGTTTGTGTAGCGACGACTATGCTAATCATTTTGTTTACGTCCCCTGCGGGTCTTTTGGGGTGTTACATGCTATCAGATAATAGCTTCTCATGCTTTCGCCGAAAAGCATTTAAAAAATCTGACTTGTTGCCTGGATTCACAACGAGTGTAGCTTTAATTCAATACCCTGCATGTGTATTTTAATGAACGTTTGAGTTTTAACTAATACTATTAGCATTTAGCGTAGCGCGTTTGCATTTCCAGAGCTCTAGATGGGACGCCTGCATGCCAGGTAGGAGCAAGAGGTTAATCAGATTCTTGATATTCCACACCTGTCAAGTGGATGGATTATCTTGGCAAAGGAGAAATGCTCTCTAATGGGGTGTAAACAAATTTGTGCACAATATTTGAGAGACATTTCTGGGATCTTTTACTTCAGCTCATGATTTATGCAAAGCTGTCATCAAGGCAAAGAGTGGCTACTTTGAAGAATCTAAAATATATTTTGATTTGTTTAACACTTTATTGGTTACTACATGATTCCATATGTGGTATTTCATAGTTTTGATGTCTTCACTATTATTCTACAATGTAGAAAATAGTAAAAAAGAAAGAAAGAAAAACCCTTGAATGAGGAGGTGTTAACAAACTTTTGACTGTTATTGTATATTTAAAATCAAATGTTATTGGTCACACATGGTTAGCAGATGTTAATGCGAGTGTAGCGAAATGCCTGTGCTTGTAGTTCCAACCGTGCAGTAATATCTAACAAGTAATCTAAAAATTTCACAACAACTACCGTATACACACAAGTGTAAAGGAATGAATAGGAATATGTACATATAAATATATGGATGAGTGATGGCCGTGCAGCATAGGGAAGATGCAGTAGATGGTATAGAGTACAGTGTATACATATGAGACGAGTAGTGTAGGGTATGTAAACATGATATAAAGTGGCATTGTTTAAAGTGACGAGTGATACATTTATTACATCCAATTTGTAATTATTAAAGTGGCTAGAGATTTGAGTCAATATGTTGGCAGCAGCCACTCAATGTTAGTGATGGCTGGAAGGATATTGACCTCATCCCGTCAGTTGAGGATGCCTGGTCATTCTTTAAAAGTAACTTCCTCACCATCTTCGATAAGCATGCTCCGTTCAAAAAATGCAGAACTAAGAACAGATATAGCCCCTGGTTCACCCCAGACCTGACTGCCCTCGCCCATCACAGAAACATTCTGTGGCGGACTGCAATAGCATCGAATAGTCCCCGCGATATGCAACTGTTCAGGGAAGTCAGGAACCAATACACTCAGTCAGTCAGGAAAGCAAAGGCCAACTTTTTCAAGCAGGAATTTGCATCCTGTAGCTCTAACTCCAAAAAGGTCTGGGACACTGTCAAGTCCATGGAGAACAAGAGCACCTCCTCCCAGCTGCCCACTGCACTGAGGCTAGGTAACACGGTCACCACCGATAAATCCCCCCCCCAATACTGTGCCAGTGACAAGGCCTGCTACCAAAACCTGCGGGCTCTCCTTCACCGCAGCCAACGTGAGTAAAACATTTAAATGTGTTAACCCTCGCAAGGCTGCCGGCCCAGACGGCATCCTTAGCCGCGTCCTCAGAGCATGCATACCAGCTGGCTGGTGTGTTTACAGACATATTCAATCAATCCTTATCCCAGTCTGCTGTTCCCACATGGGCCACCATCGATCCTGTTCCCAAGAAAGCTAAGGTAACTGAGCTAAACGACTATCGCCCGTAGCACTCACTTCCGTCATCATGAAGTGCTTTGAGAGACTAGTCAAGGATCATATCACCTCCACCCTACCTGACACCCTAGACCCACTCCAATTTGCTTACCGCCCCAATAGGTCCACAGACGACGCAATCACACTGCACAGTGCCCTAACCCATCTGGACAAGAGGAATACCTACGTAAGAATGCTGTTCATCAATTACAGCTCAGCATTTAACACCATAGTACCTTCCAAACTCGTCATCAAGCTCGAGACCCTGGGTCTCCCGGTGCGCCCTCCAGGACACCTACACCACCCGATGTCACAGGAAGGCCAAAAATATCATCAATGACAACAACCACCCGAGCTGAGCATTAAGGCACGATGGTGTGTGATATATGGCCACTATACCACAGGCTAAGGGCTGTTCTAGTGCATGTTGCCTGGAGTGCCTGGACACATGTATATTGGCCATATACCACAAACCCCTGAGGTGCCTTATTGCTATTATAAACTAGTTACAAATATATGTTCCATTGCCATACTGACCGGCAATGTTCTTATCCGTTGCTTGCTAGCTTGCTAACTTATTGTCACGTCAAAAAGTGCAGCCAAATTAACAGCAAAGTAGACGCATTTTCATTTTTTAAAGCTCTTTTCTAGTTACATTTATTTGGATACATCCATAACAATGAGCTAATGAGGTGCAATTTCACCTGGCATAGATCATTTGCTCACTCATTAGGGCACTGTTGTTCAGAGGAGCTATCCATCAACACAGCTAACACAATCACTTCAAACTAAAGCTGGAAAGACTGCAAACTATCTTCACGTTTCGTTTGACCTTTTTTCAATTGTCCTGAATGCCAAGCATCACGTCTGGAGGAGACCCGAGCACCATCCCTACGTTGAAGCATCGTGGTGGCAGCATCATGCTGTGGGGAGGTTTTTCAGAGGCAGGGACTGGGACACTAGTCAGGATCGAGGGAAAGATGAATGGGGCAAAGTACAGAGAGATCCTTGATTAAAACCTGCTCCAGAGCGCTCAGGACCTTAGACTGGACATTTGTTTATACATTTGCAAAAATGTTTTTTTAACTGATTTTGCTTTGTCACTATGAGGTATTGTGTGTTGATTGATGAAAAAATATATATATTTAATCCATTTTAGAATAAGGCTGTAATGTAACAAAATGTGGAAAAGGTCATGGAGTCGGAATACATTCTGAATGCATTGTATCGCCATAAAAATTATGCCAGCTGATTCATGATTTAGACTGGCTGAGAAATGCCGCCTGCCTGTCTGTCTTGTCCTGACTCCTGACTCCTGACACGTTCATTACTATGGGACCGCTGGAGATCGAATGTAAATATTGAAATAATGTTGCAAATGCCCAAGACAGACAGCAAGGTTTATACAAATCTCCACTGTTGAAAACTAAATGTTAGTCTAAAAGAAAGGTGAGATAATGTCTAGATGCTTTTTATAGTGGAGATCAAGTTTATAAATTGCTTGGCTGGGCTGATGAGACACTGGATTGCACAGTCAGATAGGCATTTTAACTTCATAGATTTAGCCAGTGGTAACTTGTGGAATAGACACCGTCTAGAATGTGTTTTTAACCAGTCAGCGTTCTGGATTAGACCCACTCTTTCTATAAATATATTTTTACCATGACATTGTTGAATACTCCTTTCTGATTGGCTTGAAGGGCACTGTATATTTGCACTGTAGAATTCAATGGCTATAGTACATTTTTACATGTTTTGTTTGAGCTGCTTTTGAAAGCAAAAATTCAATTGATAACATTATTGGTATTGTTCAAATCAAATTTATTTATATAGCCCTTCGTACATCAGCTGATATCTCAAAGTGCTGTCCAGAAACCCAGCCTAAAACCCCAAACAGCAAGCAATGCAGGTGTAGAAGCACAGAGGCTAAAACGTAGGAATAAACCTAGAGAGGAACCAGGCTGTGTGGGGTGGCCAGTCCTCTTCTGGCTGTGCCAGGTGGAGATTTATAAGAGAACATGGCCAAGATGTTCAAATGTTCATAAATGACCAGCATGGTCGAATAATAATAAGGCAGAACAGTTGCAACTGGAGCAGCAGCACGGCCAGGTGGACTGGGGACAGCAAGGAGTCATCATGTCAGGTAGTCCTGAGGCATGGTCCTAGGGCTTAAATTCACACAGGACACCGAATAGGACAGAAGTACTCCAGATATAACAAACTGACCCTAGCCCCCCGACACATAAACTACTGCAGCATAAATACTGGAGGCTGAGACAGGAGGGGTCAGGAGACACTGTGGCCCCATCCGAGGACACCCCCAGACAGGGCCAAACAGGAAGGATATAACCCCACCCACTTTGCCAAAGCACAGCCCCCACACCACTAGAGGGATATCTTCAACCACCAACTTACCATCCTGAGACAAGGCCGAGTTTAGCCCACAAAGATCTCCGCCACGGCTCATCCCAAGGGGGGGCGCCAACCCAGACAGGATGACCACATCAGTGACTCAACCCACTCAAGTGACTCACCCCTCCTAGGGACGTTATGAAAGAGCACCAGTAAGCCAGTGACTCAGCCCCTGTAATAGGGTTAGAGGCAGAGACTCCCAGTGGAAAGAGGGGAACCGGCCAGGCAGAGACAGCAAGGGTGGTTCGTTGCTCCAGAGCCTTTCCGTTCACCTTCACACTCCTGGGCCAAACTACACTCAATTATATGACCCACTGAAGAGATGAGTCTTCAGTAAAGACTTAAAGGTTGAGACCGAGTCTGCGTCTCTCACATGGGTAGGCAGACCATTCAATAAAAATGGAGCTCTATAGGAAAAAGCTCTGCATCCAGCTGTTTGCTTGGAAATTCTAGGGACAGTTAGGAGGCCTGCGTCTTGTGACCGTAGCGTACCTGTAGGTATGTACGGCAGGACCAAATCAGAGAGATGGGTAGGAACAAGCCCATGTAATGCTTTGTAGGTTAGCAGTAAAACCTTGAAATCAGCCCTTGCTTTAACAGGAAGCCAGTGTATGGAGGCTAGCACTGGAATAATATGATCACATTTTTTGGTTCTAGTCAGGATTCTAGCAGCCGTATTTAGCACTACCTGAAGTTTATTTAGTGCTTTATCCAGGTAGCCGGAAAGTAGAGCACTGCAGTAGTCTAACCTAGAAGTAACAAAAGCATTGATTCATTTTTCTGCATCTTTTTTGGACAGAAAGTTTCTGATTTTTGCAACATTACATAGATGGAAAAAAGCTGTCCTTGAAACAGTCTTGATATGTTCGTCAAAAGAGAGATCAGGGTCCAGAGTAACGCCATGGTCCTTTACAGTTTTATTTGAGACGACTGTACAACCATTAAGATTAATTGTCAGATTCAACAGAAGATCTCTTTGTTTATTGGTACCTAGAACAAGCATCTCTGTTATGTCCGTGTTTAAAAGTACGTGTTTAAAAGAACGTTTGCAGCCATCCTCGTCCTTTGGGGCTTCACCATGTTTCATTGAAATGTATAGCTGTGTGTCATCCGCATAGCAGTGAAAGTTAACATTATGTTTTCGAATGACATCCCCAAGAGTTAAAATATATAGTGAAAACAATAGTGGTCCTAAAACGGAACCTTGAGGAACACTGAAATTTACAGTTGATTTGTCAGAGGACAAACCATTCACAGAGACAAACTGATATCTATCCGACAGATAAGATCTAAACCAGGCCAGAACTTGTAGACCAATTTGGGTTTCCAATCTCTCAAAAAGAATGTGGTGATCGATGGTATCAAAAGCACCCAAATTTCTGAATGGTCCTAATAAGGTGAAGGAGACGGAGGTGGTAGGAATGTCCAGCATGTCTCCTATCCGGAGGCAGTGAGAAAAGTGGAAGAAATTAGTGAAGTTGAAGAAATAATTATATTCGTAGTAGCTAACTGTGGCTATGGTTTATAGCATTTGTGCATGGTGTACTGGTTTGGTTTTCACCTGTTTAGAGTTATCTCTTGGGCTTTGAGCATGTGCAGGTATTGGTTAGGTAGCTGTGAGCTAGTGGCTAACTAACTTTTGCCAGTCGATTTATTGGTTCTGTTTGGCCTACTGATTTTGACTATGGGGCATTTGAGCCAGCAGTGTGTTTTGTAGAGATAGTTGGGTTTTTTCTCAAGCTAATGAGGGATCGTTATGTCAGGTGACAGAAATGCTGGAGGTTGAAATAGCAGAGGAGTTTAACAAGGTAGATGTTGCAGTGATGTTTTGGGAGAAGTGGAGTGAGTTCTTGCCGCCGGTTCTGGTGTATAGCAGTCAGGAGGAAGAAGTCTTGTTGGAAATGGTGTGGCTAGAACAGGAGATGGCACTGCTGAAACAGCAGAATAATTAAAGACTGCATAGAGGACAGAGATGTTGTGTTGCCAGTCGGTCAGACAGTCTTGTCACTAAACCAGTTTCCCGCCAGTGATCAGTGATGAGCTAGTTTCCTCAAATGATCTGGTTTGTGAAACGTCAGGTGTATTCAGGGCCCGGAGTCTCAAGGAGAGTTTTGAGGTGAGGTATCCCCAGTTTGTGAAATTACTCACGTTCAGAAAAGTGCTGATGGCAAACCAGATGAGGAAGGAGGAGGATTTGTGTGGGGACTTGGAGGAAACATTCCTTGGCCAAACTAGACAGTGGTTCCTAGGAAATGGTTCTCCCTTGTGAGGAAGGTGATTAATTGTGTGTCTCTAGCTGAGACCTGGGCAGGGTTATGATGTAGTGTGCCCTCTGCAGGTTGAGGATGAGGTTGATTCAGGTGTCAATTTGGGGACACGTTCTTTGCCATGGTAGAGGAGATTGGTTGTTGATCATTGCTGACCATGAGGTTGTTTGGGTGTCAGGTATTGATTTAGCTGACACGTTTCTTACTGAGCTGTGGAAAGGAGATACTTTCCAGTCATGTTGTGAGGATTTTCTGGAAGACGCAGTCTGTGTTTTGCAGGGTGACATGGCTGTCTAGCGTCGAGAATCAGGAGCTTGAAGAATTGAGTTTGATGGAAAAGCCAGATCCACCAGTATTGTCACTCTCAGTAGGTTGTCTGATGAGTGAGGAGGATATGAGGGAAAAAACAGTTCCCCTCCAGTGAGTGCTCGGGGCTGGAGAAAAGGGCTGTTTGCGAAGATGGATGGTGTGAGTTGGCTGAAGTTGTGGTCGATGTTCACTTTTCCCTGGTGGTGTTTGCTCCAAGTCTTTTAACGCTGGCTACATATCAGATGGAGCTTGTTGCTTGTGACCATGGGCCTAGTGAAGGAAGTTGGTCTCTCAATTTAGAACCAGATGGTTCACAGCTGGTTCCTTTGTTTGTTCAAGTTAGACTATTTGGCAGGAAGAAATTTCCTGTGTAGAGCAGTGAATTTTATGGTTTGTCTGGTTTTCTAGAATGTCTATCTCAGAGTTAAGGTTTTCTGTAGTCAGTTAGTTAGGTAGTTAGGCAACACTACCAGAATACACTTCCACACTCCGTCCCTGAGGTGGCAACACCAACCGGGTCAAAGGCTGTGCTCTGCCAGGAAGCCTTGATAAGCACATCAGGTGCTGTCGATTACGGTTCAGCATGGCGAGCCATGAGGCTGTTGGTTTGTTTGCTGACCATGTTTGGGCGTGCCTGTGTGTGGTTTCTTTTTTGAATATATTTATTTCCATCACCACCAACTGAACAACAGTAATCCATTTCTGCTGGCCGACCATGGACCAAGGTAAGGTTTCTATCTCATGGGTACATACACTTGCTTATAATATTAATTCACACATCAAATCAGGTTACAGACCAGTTAACTAGACCTAAGACCCCTAGACTTAGCGATTGCAAAAATATTAGCAGGCTAGTTGTTGGTTTAGTAAGTGTCAGTGAGCAAAACGTTGGTTTGGTTACTGGGAGAAATGAGACATACTGTATTGCCTGTTTTATACTGAGATTTTCTTTGTATTGCAATACACAGTGTATACATTCACATTATCACAGTCAATACAATGTTGCCATGTTACTTAATCTACAGTGCCACATTTATTCCACATTTTATGTTACAACGTGAATTCAAAATGTCTACACATTATTATTTTCAAAATTCTCCAACCTCTGTCAAATTGGTTGCCGGTCATTGCTGAACATCCATTTTCAGGTCTTGCCATAGATTTAAGTCAACTGTAACTCGGCCACTCGGGAATAGTCACGGTCTTCCTGTTTAGCAACTCCAGTGTAGATTTGGCCCTGTGTTTTAGGTTATTGTCCTGCTGAAAGGTGAATTAATCTCCCAGTGTCTGGTCAAAAGTAGACTGAACCAGGTTTCCCTCTAGGATTTGCCTGTGCTTAGCGCCATCCCAGTTATTTTTCATCCCAGTCCTTAAAGATTACAAACATACCCAAAACATGATGCAGCCACTACTATGCTAGAAAATATGGTGAGTAGTACTCAGAAATGTGTTATATTGGATTTGCCCCAAACATAACACTTTTGTCCTGTATTCTTGCTTTGCCACAATTTTTGTTTTGGAATATATTTATTCTGTACAAGCTTCCAACATTTAACTACAATGTTGTTGGGCCATAATCAGTTTTCTCCTGTCACAGCCATTAAATGAACTGTTTTATTAAAGTCACCATTGGCCTCATGGTGAAATACCAGAGTGGTTTCCTTCCTCTCCGGCAACAGTTAAGGACGCCTGTACATTTGTAGTGAATCGGTGTACTGATACACTATGTGTAATTAATAACTTCACCATGCTCAAAGGGATATTCAATGTCTACTTTTTTTTATGTTTACCCATCTACCAATAGGTGCCCTTTGCGAGGCATTGGAAAATCTCCCTGTGTTTGAAATTTACTGTTCGAATGAGTGACCTTAGTCACTGGGTACAGAGATGAGGTAGGCATTCAAAATCATGTTAAACACTGTTATGCACACAGTCCATGCAACTTGTTGAGCACATCTTTACTCCTGAATTTATTTAGGCTTGCCATAACAAAGGGGTTGATTACTTATTGACTCAATACATTTTAGCTTTTCATTTTTTATTAATTTAATATTTTTTAAATTTTCTTAAATTGTATTAATAATTCCACTTTTACGTTATGGGGTATTGTGTGTAGGCATTTGACAACAAAAAAAAAACATAATTTAATCCATTTACAATTCAGGCTGTAACAACTAAATATGGAAAAAGTCAAGGGGTGTGAATACTTTCTGAAGGCATCGTGTGTGTATGTATATGTATGTATGCCCTTTCAGTTTAACCACTGCCTGACTGTTTCAGTGTAACCACTATTACTCATTCCTTCACTGGAATCAGGCCCTCCTTGAGATCTGACATTGATGTTCAGACCCTCCCTGAGCACTGACATGCAGTCTCATGAAAACCTCCAGAACCACAGTAGAGAAGAGATTAGGAAATGTTTTTTTCCAGAAGTTATAATGATCTAGATTTATACTATGGATGTTGTTTTGAGTACCATCACAAACATGTGTGCTATAAACCAATTCCATGTGCCGTGAAGGGGAACTGGAGAAAGACCATTTAAATGAAAGTTACTGAAAGGAATAAGTAACTTAACTTAGCTTCATATGCTAAATTTATATATATTTTTTTACATTTTCAGTAAACTTGCTTGATGCAGAACATGTCAGATAATCGTTTGATGGCAGGAATCGCAGAGTAGAGATGAGGGGAGGATTTTATTACATAAAGAACCATTATCAATTTTTATGTCTAATACTTACAAATAAATGTATTGCGCAGAGCCCGAAGTTTACATACACTTAGGTTGGAGTCATGAAAACTCATTTTTCAACCACTCCACCAATTTCTTGTTAACAAACTATAGTTTTGGCAAGTCGGTTAGGACATCTACTTTGTGCATGACACAACTAATTTTTCCAACAATTGTTTACAGACAGATTATTTCACTGTATCACAATTCCAGTGGGTCAGACGTTTACATACACTAAGTTGACTGTGCCTTGGAAAACAGCTTGGAAAATTCCAGAAAATGATGTCATGGCTTTAGAAGCTTCTGAAAGTCTAATTGACATCATTTGAGTCAGTTGGAGGTGTACCTGTGGATGTATTTCAAGGCCTACCTTCAAACTCAGTGCCTCTTTGCTTGACATCATGGGAAAATCAAAAGAAATCAGCCTAGACCTCAGTAAACAACTGTAGACCTCCACAAGTCTGGTTCATCCTTGGGAGAAATTTCCAAACTTCTGAAGGTTCATCTGTACAAACAATAGTACACAAGTATAAACACCATGGAACCATGCAGCCGTCATACCGCTATCACAACGTTGCCCTCTTTGGGTACAGCAAGCCCCATCCCCCTCTCCCTCTCTTCTACACCCAGGCTGCTGTGGTCAGAGAGAGGTCGTAAATTCCTGGAGGAGATTATCTCCTCATGGCCATAGTATAGAGACAGTGAATTGTCATAGAGATCAAAGGCATTTCTTCCACCTCACAGAACTTGAGGTATGAACAACATTTACGGTGCCTTGCGAAAGTATTCGGCCCGAATACTTTCGCAAAGCACTATATGTTCTGGAGAAGGTATGAAATATCGGTGAAGAATCCAGCTACGAACTGGTCCGTTTAGTACCATTTTGTGACACTCATGGGAGACAAGATGACCACATTACCATATCGCTGTTTATATAATAGCCTCAGATATGAGGTTTACGTCTAATTGTTGTATAAGATGAATGAGTGAGGATGATAATGTTTGTAAAATTGTGTAATGTGATTTTGAACTGTTTAATGAAGGAAACTCCAATTTCCTTTTGAGTTTAACTAAATCAGAGGACCGCCCATGAGCCCAGTCAGGGTCGGGCATCTTGGGACAGGCCCTTTTCTGCAACTCCCGAATAAAACCCCCACTTTGAGAATTTCTCAACAGACCATGTTTCCCTCAATTACGAGAGGACAAAGGTTGCAGACCAGCTTACCTCGATAACGAGAGGGCCAAGGTTTGAGTAGATGGCTGAATCTTTTAACCATACCACATGGTTAAACTCTTAGACAAACAATACCGACAGAATAAGAACAAGTCTTTGATATTAATTACTAGTCTGCAGCTAGGAATTCAGTATCATTGAACGGGAAGAAACATCGCTCCATAACGACATGAATGAATGTCACTCTGAACTATGCATTCTAACAAACTCTCCAACAGAAACAAACTTTTCAACAGAGACCCCCACTTCCCTTTTGTCTAACAAGCCGCCATGCCGGTTTAGCCAACTAGGGCACATTCCCCTATCATTTCTTGTAACCATATTTACCTTGTTTGTTTGTGCACTTCTGTGATTGTTTAGTTAGTTAACTTGTTATGGCTGCAATCCTGCAAATGGGATCGATATGACAACTACTAGTGAAAATAGAGGGCGCCAAATTCACAGAAATCTCATAATTACAATTACTAAAACATACATGTGTTTTATATCATTTTAAAGTTAATCTTGTTGTTAATCCCACCAAAGTGTCCGATTTCAAATATCCTTTTCAGCAAAAGCACTACAAACGATTATGTTAGGTCTCCACCAAACCACAGCCATTTTCCAGCGAAATGTAGCATTGACAAAAAGCAGAAATAGAGAAAATGAATCACTAACCTTGAATTATCTTCATCAGATGACACTCATAGGACTTCATGTTACACAATACATGCATGTTTTGTTTGATACATTTCATATTTATATAAAAAATATTGAGTTTACATTGATGTATTAGATCCACTAGTTTCAAAAACATCAAGTGATTTTGCATAGCCACATCGTTTCAACAGAAATACTCATCATAAATGTAGATAATAATACAAGTTATACACATGGAATTATAGATATACCTCTCCTTAATGCAACCGCTGTGTCAGATTTCAAAAAAGGTTTACGGAAAAAGCAACCCATGCAATAATCTGAGACGGAGCTCAGAACAGTAGCCAAATTAGCCTCCATGTTGGAGTCAACAGAAACCAGAAAATACATGATAAATGTTTCCTTACCTTTGATGAACTTCATCAGAATGCAGTCCTGGAATCCCAGGTCCACAATAAATGCTTGATTTGGTCGAAAATGTCCGTTATTTATGTCCAATTAGCTACTTTGGTTAGCGCGTTTGATAAACAATTCCAAAGTCACAAAGCGCGTCCACTATAAAGTGACGAAATGTCCAAAAGTTCCGCAACAGTCAGTAGAAACATGTCAAACGATGTACTGAATCAATCTTTAGAATGTTGTTTACATATATCTTGAATAACATTCCAACCGGAGAATTAGAATGACTTCAGATGACCAGTGGAGCGCAGGTCCATCCCCTGTGAACGTGCATGTTGAAAGCATGGTCAACTGGTGGCAGTGGTGACTATTTCCTGTCTCATTCGACCCCCCCCCTTCACATTAGTGTCATCAGAAAAAGTTCTATTGACTGTTGACATTAGTGGAAGCCGTAGGAAGTGAAAACCCATCCATATCTCGCTGTAATTTCAATGAGAGCTTTGTTGAAAATCTGCCACCCCCAGAAAAAATACAAACAGGAAGTGGAATTTCTCAGTATTATTTCCTGCAATATGAGTTCTGTTATACTCACAGACATAATTCAAACAGTTTTAGAAACTTGAGAGTGTTTTCTATCCAATACTATAATGATATGCATATATTTGCAACTGAGACTGAGGAGCTGGCCATTTACAAGCTACTCAAAACTGCCCCTGCAGCCATTAAAAGTTAATAAATACATTATTTAAGAGAATTGATGTATGGATGGCTCATAGTGAAGACTGGGTTTGTGCAGATAACCAACAATTTACAATGTTTGGAATGAGTCTAACGTGAGGTAAAATAAATCATTCATTAATTCAGAAGACTATTGATCAGATGTGAAAATATCTGAAAAGTTATATTAGGAAAATTATAACTAACTGTAATCTGAATATTTTCCTTGCTGCCCCAACTTCCTAGTTAATTACAGTTACATGATTAATCAGTTTAATCACATAATATTAATTACAGAGAATCTTTGATAAAAACTGAAAGTCTTCATTTAATGATAGTAAAGACACGACACCGCTCAGGAAGGAGACGCGTTCTGTCTCATAGAGATGAACGTACTCTGGTGCAAAAAGTGTAAATCAATCCCAAAACAACAGCAAAGGACCCTGTGAAGATGCTGGAGGAAAAAGGTACTAAAGTATCTATATCCACAGTAAAACAAGTCTTATATCGACATAACCTGAAAGGCCATTCAGCAAGGAAGAAGCCACTGCTCCAAAACCGCCATATAAAAGCCAGACTACGGTTTGCAACTGCACATGGGGACAAAGATCATACTTTTTGGAGAAATGTTCTCTGGTCTGATGAAACAAAAATAGAACTGTTTGGCCATAATGACCATAATTATGTTTCAAGGAAAAAGGGGGAGGCTTGCAAGTCGAAGAACACCATCCCAACCGTGAAGCACAGGGGTGGCAGCATCATGTTGTGGGGGTGCTTTGCTGCAGGAGGGACTGGTGCACTTCACAAAATAGATGGCATCATGAGGCAGGAAAATTATGTGGATATATTGAAGCAGCATCTCAAGACATCAGTCAGGAAGTTAAAGCTTGGTCGCAGATCTTTCAAACAGACAATGACCCCAAGCATACTTCCATAGTTGTGGCAAAATGGCTTAAGGACAGCAGTCAAGGTATTGGAGTGGCCATCACAAAGCCCTGACCTCAATCCCATAGAAAATGTGTGGGCAGAACTGAAAAAGTGTGTGCGAGCAAGGAGACCTACAAACCTGACTCAGTTACACCAGTTCTGTCAGGAAGAATTGGCCAAAATTCACCTAACTTATTGTGCGAAGCTTGTGGAAGGCTACCTGAAACATTCAACCCAGTGAAACAATTTAAAGGGCAATGCTAGTGTAGTGGCTTCCTTTCGTCTTTACCATAGCCACTGCCCAAGCCTGAAGCGGGGTTGTTTGGTACGCATACAGTCCACACTCAAGGTTTCCAAACGGCCAAACATTCAATGACATCCAGGGATATGGTGCAACAAAAATGTTTATTCTTCTTATATCTAACAAATAAATGATTCTTCAATCAACTTAAAGCATAGAATACTTTATATGGAAAATACATATTATGACCTGTCTGTATGTCTGTATGTCTGTATGGTCAAAAAACTATACCGCTCCCGCATCTAGCAAGGACTCCTCTCCCGAAGGCCCAACTTCCTGCCTTTATCCTAACACACTTACCACAATACAATGAACAGGCAAGAGGGGGGGCCAAATGGCTGAGTTACACTAACAACAAATGAATATATCTCAATCAGGTAAATATGAATCATAAAGGTACGTACCTAATATTTCATCATTTACATTAATATTTAATATATTTACACAAATATACATGGAGCTCCATATGTTCGGACTTTTATACAAATATGTCCAAATCGGCTCTAACAGCTAGCAAATACTAATTGAGTGTATGTAAACTTCTGACCCACTGGGAATGTGATGAAAGAAATAAAAGCTGAAATAAATCATTCTCTCTACTATTATAACATTTCACATTCTTAAAATAAAGTGGTGATCCTAACTGACCTAAAACAGGGAATTTTTACTCTGATTAAATGTCAGGAATTGTGAAAAACTGAGTTTAAATGGATTTGGCAAAGGTGTATGTAAACTTCCGACTTCAACTGTATGTTCCGAAATGTTGACATACGGTATATTATATCAATACTTTTCCCCTTTAGATTTTCAGTAAAGTTGCTTTGTGCAGAAAATGTCAGAAGCGTTTGATTGAAACCTCCGCAGCTACAGAAGGGGATACTGAGTGTTTTTCTGATCCACACCCCTATCTGTGACCAACAGATGCCTATCTATATTCCCAGTCATGTAAAATCTGTAGATTGTTGCCTAAAGGATTCATTGTTGCATTTATATTTTGTGTGTGTGTGTGTGTGTGTGTGTGTGTGTGTGTGTGTGTGTGTGTGTGTGTGTGTGTGTGTGTGTGTGTGTGTGTGTGTGTGTGTGTGTGTGTGTGTGTGTGTGTGTGTGTGTGTGTGTGTGTGTGTGTGTGTGTGCAAAATATAAAGAATGGTCAATCACACAAAGGACAACCAGCCAACTTGACACAACTGTGGGAAGTGTTGCAGTCAACATGGGCCAGCATCTCTGGAACGCTTTCAACACCTTGTAGAGTCCACGCCCCAACAATTGAACCTGTTCTGAGGGCAAAAGGGTGCAACTCAATATTAGGAAGGTGTTCTTAATGTTTTGTGCACTGTGTATATTAGGAACTCACTCAACTTACTATTGAGAGTAAGAATAGTAGAATACACCAGCTACATTTCGAAACTTGGTTGTGCATCAGCAGTTTTTCTGTCAGTCACTGACAGTCACTCAATTAGCCATGTCAGTTAACCATTTTAAGATGGGTAGTTAGTTTAGCCAGCCATCTAAACTTGATTTAAAAACGTTGTTAGTCATTCTCACTCATATCAAATTAACATGGCATTAGTTGTTAAAACATTTGTAGAATTGCATTTTCTTTCTAACCCCCAACCTTATCTTGCTAAGGGCCTCCAAAAGGCTGTCCAGAGCTAAGGGACAATAGACACTGCTGGATACCATTCTTTGAGTGCAGAGGGGAGGTGCAAGAGTGTCACTTTCCTGTAAACCCAGGTTAGTTAACGTTAGGGAGTTCTTCCTTCGCCTGGTTAGACCGCACAAACACCATACACACTATAACACCGTTCTCAGTTCTCACGAAGCGCAGCAGACTCTTGATGAAAGCAGGCTGAGTAGCTGTAAGATTTTTCATGTGGCAGTTCCTACTTCCCACTGAGAAGTGGGTGTGCTTCTGAAACTATCATTTTCTGCTGCATCACTATTTACAAATAAAAAAATATACATGCACAATCCTCTCTAACTTTCATTTTTAATTATATAGGTGCAGCAGTCCCCCTACTCTACCCAAAAGCTCAAACTTTCCTCATAGGTCACATGTAGTTCTGTGGGGCTGTGAGTACAAGTGAGGGGTTTTCTCAAGAAGTCTTTCTAGGTTGTCCTCTTTGTCTGGCCCCACGATGAGAGGAATAAAGTGGTTAGAAGGGCGGAGGTCAGCTAAACACCCCACGTCCTCTCTCTGTAGCTTTGCACTGTGCAAAGACCCCACTAAGGAGAGGTGGTTTGGAGAGCATATTAAAGAGACACTTTTTCAGTGTTTAATGACACTGTAATAAATGATCACTGCGTGTTTAACTTCCATTTTCTAAGTCTGTGAGCGCATGTACACATGCATGTATGAAAGTCTGTGCGAAAAGTGTAAATTAGTTTCTCTACTCTGAGGTCATAATCTACCTGCCCTGCAACAGCACCAGTCACCTGTCTAAGTTTCATTTTGACAGAGGAGAGGATGGCGAGAGTGAGTGTGAGGTGGTGTGAGCTTGTCACACACCCACCCAGCGTGGGGGTGGAAGCTGTGGGTTCCAGTCGCCTTGATACATTTTTTGAATATATTTTTTTTAAGACCATGGCTCAGATATAGAACCACACACCTCCTGCACACAGAGGCAACACACACTCCTCTCACACACACTGCACCATGAGCGGTACCCAGGGCTATACATACCCCCAGATGTTTCTAGTGGACTACAGTGGAGGTTCACAGCCATCAGTCCAACCTCCAGGCCTGGTACCTTGCTGGTCCTTCCCTCCTGCCCAGGAGAGGGTAAGGGAGCAGGGCAGGGCCAGAGGCTGCAGGGGGGTTGGCTCCTGGAGCCTGGTTGTGGCTGTGCTGTTTCTGCTGCTGCTGGTGTTTGGGGCTCTGGGGCTGGGAGCCTACCAGATACACAAGCTACAGACTCAACTGGATGGGATACAACAGGTGAGGGGTTTTGCTCAGTGTTTGAGTGGGGTTCTCCTGGAGCAAGTCTGCTCTCTGATTTCTATTTGTATCAATGTATCTCATCACTTCTGTCTCATAATGCTCTTTCTGTAGGATATTATAAGAGCATCTCTCTTTGCAATGACACTGCACTGCTCTTCTGCAAAAAAAATATCAATGAAATGGATGCAGGGAGGAATCTGTGGTAGTTCATATTTAGCATCTTGTTGCATTTCATTGTTTTGTTATTGGGAACATATTAATTTACTGATGAGGAAAACGGGCATATAGAGAGCAATAGAAATGGCGACCTTTTGTAGGCACTAACTCCACCATGGCTCGCTGGGCAAAAATGTTCCTATGGGGAAATTAATAGGGGTTTTGGATGAACGCTGAAAATAGTCTGTGGTAAACACATGCTTAGGAGATCTTATGTTTTTTTTTTATCATCTTCATCAGCTAACGTCGCTTTTTGAGTTTAAGCATTTATGTGCTGAAAACGAGCACAAAAAAGGCTTCATAATTCGTAAAGGTCATGTTAACTGACTGATATTATCTAGAACAAAATGCATAATATCCCCTAAGACTGTGATAACCTCAGATCTCATTTTTGGCATTTATCCCAAACCCTATTTTTAATTTCCCCCTTAGGGGCAACATTCATTTCCCCCATAGGAATAGCTGGACGAAACAGACATTATTCCATTATTCACTTCTGGCTTTTAGTACTACAAGCTGGCGAGCTCTGTAGTCTGTCCCCCCCCCTCCCCTTAAAATGCAATACAACGTGCAACAACGGTTGAAAATTCTGAACCTAAAAAGAGATGATTGTGACCAATGGAAATTGAGTGGGAGACTGGTAAGAGGTAGGTGGTACAAACAGACTCAGGTAAAGGGTAGATGAAAAAAGGTTTGTCTTTGACTTTCGTGCAGGTTTTATTGGTGCCTCTGCATCTCAGACTATTAAGTAGCAGTGACATTTAAAGACCGGAATCTGTTCAGAATTGTGGTCACCAGTCCAGCGCTGCTACAGGATATCCTTGACTCATATCAAAGAACACGTTCAGAAAGGAGCTGATGTTCAGCGCACATTAGCGCAACATTTCTCTATAACCCTTAACCCCAAAATGTAATTTAAAATAACCTGTGTGCATGTTAACGTGATGTGACATTGATGTCTTTTTTTCTTATTATTTCACAGGTTAACATTGAGAGCCAAGGTTGTGCGCCTGAGAAGCTAGTGGGTGACCTTCCAGAGTCTGATCCAGACACAGGGAAGAAGGCCAGCAGACCTGCAGCACACGTCATAGGTAAGTAATGGGGTGTGCAGGCTTTTGCTCCAGCCCTTTTCAAACACCTGATTCTAGTAATCGGCTGCTAATCAGGACCATGATTAACTGAATCAGTTGTGCACCCCTGATGTAGAGTAGGGACTGTAAAATCCAGTGAAGTCTCATATCTAACCCCACTCTCCCTGCTGTCTCCGTATCTCCTTCAGGCCGGATCGAGAAGGATGTTTCCCAGAATACCTTGCGTTGGGAGCCCAAGGCAGGGCGGGCCTTCACTGAGGGAGGCGTGGTCTATCGGGATGGTGGTCTGCAGGTCAACGAGACTGGGCTCTACCACATTTATTCCCGGGTGCAGTTTGAGGCCAATCACTGCACCCCTACAGATGCCTTGGTTCACTCTGTGTTTGTGAGGAGGCCCTGGAGCTCCAAGCCTCTCACCTTGATAGAGGCGCACAGGGAGGGCTACTGCAGCTCGGGCTCTAATGGGCGTGTCTGGACCTCTGGGAGTTACCTGGGCTCCACATTGCAGTTGGAGAAGCAGGACTGGGTCTATGTGAACGTCTCCCACCCAGCCATGCTCAGCCACACTCATCATGCCAACTTCTTTGGACTCCACAAGATCTAGCGAAAAAGGATGAAATCTGGAGTTGGTTTCAACTGATACTTCACTCAGAGAACCTTAACACTAAAATGGTGGAGAAAAAAGTAGTATTTATTATGATAAAGATCTGACACTGATTCCAGCTGCAGGTCTGAATGTATGTTCATTAGAACACAAAAATGTGCATGTTTGGGATTTTATATCCGTCAACAGGGATCCAATTTTTTATATTCTAATAAATGTATTTAAAAAAAAATTAAGTTCAGACTGAGATCTTTGTCAGAAGTGATTGTATAACAGGAGGAGGATGAATGTTCTTTTATTGTGTTTGTGTTTTGTTATGTCCCTTACATTTTGTTATCTCAATCTGTCACTCCCTTGCTTCATTAAAAAAAATGTTTTTTAAATGTAACCTTTATTTAACTAGGCAAGTCAGTTAAGAACAAATTCTTATTACAATGACAGCCTAAATATTTCATCACAGTTTGCAGACCTCCAAGTTTATGGTTGAGCCGGTGCGGACATGAAACTAAGATTAGGGTAGGGTTGAGATATGAAAAGGGCTAGCTGATTTCCAGTGATCATACAGAACTGTGGGGAATTGTTTCTATCGCTGAGCACCTTGGAGTCTGGCCCTGAATGACATGAAATGCAATGCTCACTTTACTCTAAAGGGGGTCAGGGTCATTTGACCCACAAACAGAAGCAGACTTTCCCCTGTAATTGTCAGGTTGTGCGCTACTGGTGTAGAAGTCAGGTGCAGGAGAGCAGAGAGTTGTGATCAGGCGCATACTTTATTTGGCAGAAGCAAACAACAGACGGACGCAACTGTATCAAACAAACCTCCAGCAAAAGCGCAACAAAGTCACCAAGATGCAAAATGTTTAACAATTAAACATACTATGGGTTGAACATGGTACCCGGAGAAAAACCAGCCTGGCGCATCACAGAAAACGCGTAACAAAAATAATTCCACACAAAGACATGGGGGGAACAGAGGGAATATACAGTGCCTTGCGAAAGTATTCGACCCCCTTGAAATTTGCAAACTTTTGCCACATTTCAGGCTTCAAACATAAAGATATAAAACTGTATTCTTTTGTGAAGAATCAACAACAAGTGGGACACAATCATGAAGTGGAACGACATTTATTGGATATTTCAAACTTTTTTAACAAATCAAAAACTGAAAAATTGGGCGTGCAAAATTAGCTTTTAAACGAAATACTAAACCACCTTTTGATTTCTGAATGTGTGGCACCGAGGACTCAGGATGTTGCTGCATTATTGATGTCATGTAAAAAAGGCCTTTTGATTTGAACATATGGATTGTTTTAGTTTTATAGGCTATTTATTTAATTTACGGATCAAGCCTTCACAGTCATTCTGAACTCGTTCCCAATGATCAGTCAGAGTAAGTAAGTTTGTTGCTGTCCAGCGGTTCTGAATATGCGATGCACCCGACTGTCCACGTTTTTCTGTGCAATAGACTTATGATTTGAAAGTGTTAAAAGTGTTGGTGTGTGTACTAGGCTATTTGATTTAAATGTATATATGTTACACCACTGGTTTCACTAACAAGTATGTTGAAATGGAACCAAATAATCTGTTAATGTCTTCAGTCCTTTTAAAAATTAAATAGATTGGCTATATGGTCTACTACGGTATACTGTAGGTTGAATGTGATAGTCTGCCTATAATGAGCCTGTGTTGGCTTATAACTGCATTGCTATTCTATTCAGAGTGAGAGAAATGTACAAAATTGGAAATGAGCTATTATCAGGCTGGTTAAAATGCAGTGCAGGTCTGTTGAATTTGGAAAAATCCACCTGCACTCGCCCCCCGCCCCACCTACTTAGCCAATCAGAAGCCTCTACTGCATTGTGGCTGTGGCATACTGCAGACTTTTTAGGGAGTGGTTCCTAATCCATGACATGATCTTTTATTTCTGAGGGTCCAGGGTTCCGGTCTAGAAGCACGGTTTCAACAGCTCCAACAGTTTTGCTTCGGTACTGCAGTTTAACTGACTCCCAGCCCAGAAAGACAATTTCCATACACAGCCACACAGAGAAATCAGAATTGAACTTTTCTAATAAGACAATTTAGTCATCGACTGAACACAAAACATCCATTAAAATTATGCAAATAATTATCGCTGGGGCAGATATTTTTTTACCACTCACAGCCGAAGATAATAACATTTTATATTCTGTGATATAGGGTTGGCAGATAGCCTAGTGGTTAGAGCATTGGGCCAGTAACTGCAAGATTACTGGATCAAATCCCTGAGCTGACAATGTGAAAGTCTGTTTCTCTGAACAAGGTAGTTAACACCCTGTTCCTTGGTAGGCTGTAAATAAGAATGTGTTATTTTTATACCTCAGTGCTCCATATCCCTGAGTGTGCATATTTTTTGCAGGATCTGAAACCGGATTAAATACATACAGTTGAAGTTGGAAGTTTGCATACACTTAGGTTGGAGTCATTAAAATTAGTTTTTCAACCACAAATTTCATGTTAACAAACTATAGTTTTCGTAAGTCGGTTAGGACATCTACTTTGTGCATGGCACAAGTAATTTTTCCAACAATTATTTACAGACAGATTTTTTCACTTATAATTAATTGTATCACAAGTTACATACACTAAGTTGACTGTGCCGTTAAACAGCTTGGAAAATTCAAGAAAATGATGCCATGGCATTAGAAGCTTCTGATAGGCTAAATTACATAATTTGTGTCAATTGGAGGTGTACCTACCTGTGGATGTATTTCAAGGCCTACCTTCAAACTCAGTGCCTCTTTGCTTGACATCATGGGAAAATCAAAAGAAATCAGCCAAGACCTCAGAAACATTTTTGTAGACCTCCACAAGTCTCGTTCATCCTTGGGAGCAATTTCCAAATGCCTGAAGGTACCACGTTCATCTGTACAAACAATATCATTCAAGTATAAACACCATGGGACCACGCAGCCGTCATACCGCTCAGGAAGTAGACGAGTTCTGTCATCTAGAGACGAATGTACTTTGGTGCGAAAAGTGCAATTCAATCCCAGAACAACAGCAAAGGACCTTGTGAAGATGCTGGAGGAAAAAGGTACAAAAGTATCTATATCCACAGTAAAACAAGTCCTATATCAACATAACCTGAAAGGCCGCTCAGCAAGGAAGAAGCCACTGCTCCAAAACCGCCAAAAAAAAGGCAGACTATGGTTTGCAACTGCACATGGGGACAAAGATTGTACTTTTTAGAGAAATGTCCTCTGGTATGATGAAATAAAAAAAGAACTGTTTGGCCATAATGACCATTGTTATGTTTGGAGGAAAAAGGGGGAGGCTTGCAAGCTGAAGAACACCATCCCAAATGTGAAGCACGAGGGCGGCAGCATCATGTTGTGGGGGTGCTTTGCTGCAGGAAGGACTGGTGCACTTCACAAAATAGATGGCATCATGAGGAAGGAAAATGTTGTGGATATATTGTTGCAACATCTCAAGACATCAGTCAGGAAGTTAAAACTTGGTCGCAAATGGGTCTTCCAAATGGACAATGACCTCAAGCATACTTCCAAGGTTGTGGCAAAATGGCATAAGGACAACAAAATCAAGGTGTTGGAGGGACCATCACAAAGCCCTGACCTTAATCCTATAGAAAATCTGTGGGCAGAACTGAAAAAGCGTGTGCAAGCAAGGAGGCCTACAAACCTGAGTCAGTTACACCAGCTCTGTCAGGAGGAACGGGCCAAAATTCATCCAACTTATTGTGGGAAGCTTGTGGAAGGCTGCCCGAAACATTTGACATAAGTTAAACAATTTAAAGGCAATGCTACCAAATACTAATTGAGTGTATGTAAACTTCTGACCCACAGGGAATGTGATGAATTAAATAAAACTGAAATAAATCAATCTCTCTACTAAAATAAAGTAGTGATCCTAACTGACCTTAGACAGGGAATTTTTACTGATACTGATTAAATGTCAGGAAACTGAGTTGAAATGTACTTGGCTAAGGTGTATGTAAACTTCCGACTTCAACTGTAGCTAGTTAAATCAGAGTTAAATGCCAACAAGATAATATTTGCATTTACACTAAGCAAGAAACAAACAACCAAAACATGAATATAGTAGACCTACCATTTACCATTTACATTTTGCGAACCCACACCAATTGTCATTAGCTAGCCACTCTAGCTAGCTAGCAAGCTCTAGTCTAGTCCATGTGGCTAGCTAGATCACCAGCGGTGACAGTGAGGTCCATATGAGATTCAAGGCTCTAATAAGTAAAGAAAATACAGTTTGATGAGCTAGTTAAGTTAACTAGCAATGTGCAGTACCAGTCCAAAGTTTGGACACATCTACTCATTCAAGAGTTTTTCTTTAGTTTTACTATTTTCTACAAAAAGAATACCAGTGAAGACATCAAAACTATGAAATAATACATATGGGATCATGTTGTAACAAAAAAGTGTTTAGGGATTTTTCAAAGTAGCCACCCTTTGCCTTGATGACAGCTTTGCACACTCTTGGCATTCTCTCAACCAGGTTCACCTGCTTTTCCAACAGTCTTGAAGTTCCCACATATGATGAGCACTTGTTGGCGGCTTTTCCATCGCCTCTCCCGAGTCCATACCGAGTTGCAGCGATGGGACAAGACTTTAACAACCAATTGGAAATCACAAAATTGGGCAGAAAAGTTGGTAAAAAGTAAAAAATAAGATTGCACAATCAATCATGTTTTTAAATTTACGGATAGCCAGGGGCACACTCCGACACTCCGACATCATTCAGAAACAAGGCATTTGTGTTTAGTGAGTCCCACAGATCAGAGGTAGTAAAGATGACCATGGATGTTCTTTGATAAGTTTGTGAATTGGACCGTTTCTGTCCTGCATAGCATTCAAAATGTAACAAGTAATTTTCTCTATCAGGGAAAATTAATGGAGTAGAAAGTGTAGCTCCCTTCAGTAACCACGAGCACAACCGTTGGCGGCTTTATTCTGTTGTTTTAGTCAGAATTATCACCTTCCGTGAGAACTATAAAGTAAATGAAAAATACAGTTAAGCACACTCTTACAACCTTATCTTACGAGTGACTTATTAGCTTGGTATAACTCTGAAGTGCTTACATACATAACAGTTTAACCGGCGTTATAACGGGTTCAGATTAAACACATGAATAAAGGAAAAAATACCTCATTGGCTGCTTATTACAGAAGGGAGGAAATCAAACTCCACACTTATTATTCCTGGCATGAATTCACACTTCATCCTAACATACACTCTTCAACCTTTATGAACTACACCCGATAACATGAAAACTTAGCTAACGCAGCGCAGGATTGCCTTCCCTCCAAAAGTGTGTTGCTACAATAAGGATCCCCGTTACAACAGTATTAGCTATGTAGTTCCGCTTGTATTATCATTTCCCCCGCACAGCGGACACGTAAACAATTCAACACTTCCGGGTTGGAGCGAGCGGTCGCATCGGCACTTCGCGCCGCAGGTAGTATAACTTTTTCATTACATTTCATTACATTTAATTATAGCATAACGGTTTGATTTGTCTAATCTTAGCAATTTCTTCTTAGCTAGCTACATAGCCGTCTTTGTATCAAAGATAATTGCGTAATTATCGTATTTCGGCGTCCTAACGTAGTCTTCACTGCTCTGCCCAGCAGCTAGCCAGCTAGCCAGCTAGCTAACGTCCACCGATTAGCTGCACTGTAGAAACTATTACACTCAACTGAACGACTTGATTAGTGTAGTGTTAGCTAGCTACATAGCTGTCTTTGCTGTCTTCGTATCCAAGATAATTGTGTAGTTTAGAGTGTGTAGTCTTAGAGTGATTATCTTAATTTACCGAGGTTAGCTAGCCAGCTATTTGTCGTCCTTAACGTAGGAGACTCTGCTAGCTAGCCAACAGTTAGCCAACGTCTTCTGAATAGAACTCAACAACCCGGTCGCATTCACAGGTAGTATCACATTTTCATTTCATTTCATTACAGTACAACGGTTTGATTTGTTTGATCGTAGCTAGCTACATAGCTAGCTACATAGCCGTCTTTGTATCAAAGATAATTGTGTAGTCTAGAGCGATTTTCTAGGTTAGCTAGCCAGCTATTGTCGTTCTTTTAACGCAACGTAACGTAATCAACACTGCTAGCTAGCCAGCTAGCCCCCGAATAGCAGCACTGTCGAAACTATTACACTCAACGGAACGACTTGATTAGTGTAGTGTCAACAACGCACCCACTGCCAGCTAGCCTACTTCAGCAGTACTGTATCATTTTAATCATTTTAGTCAATAAGATTCTTGCTACGTAAGCTTAACTTTCTGAACATTCGAGACGTGTAGTCCACTTGTCATTCCAATCTCCTTGCATTAGCGTAGCCTCTTCTGTAGCCTGTCAACTATGTGTCTGTCTATCCCTGTTCTCTCTCTGCACAGACCATACAAATGTTCCACACCGCGTGGCCGCTGCCACCCTAATCTGGTGGTCCCAGCGCGCACGACCCACGTGGAGTTCCAGGTCTCCGGTAGCCTCTGGAACTGCCGATCTGCGGCCAACAAGGCAGAGTTCATCTCAGCCTATGCCTCCCTCCAGTCCCTCGACTTCTTGGCACTGACGGAAACATGGATCACCACAGACAACATTGCTACTCCTACTGCTCTCTCTTCGTCCGCCCACGTGTTCTCGCACACCCCGAGAGCCTCTGGTCAGCGGGGTGGTGGCACCGGGATCCTCATCTCTCCCAAGTGGTCATTCTCTCTTTCTCCCCTTACCCATCTGTCTATCGCCTCCTTTGAATTCCATGCTGTCACAGTTACCAGCCCTTTCAAGCTTAACATCCTTATCATTTATCGCCCTCCAGGTTCCCTCGGAGAGTTCATCAATGAGCTTGATGCCTTGATAAGCTCCTTTCCTGAGGACGGCTCACCTCTCACAGTTCTGGGTGACTTTAACCTCCCCACGTCTACCTTTGACTCATTCCTCTCTGCCTCCTTCTTTCCACTCCTCTCCTCTTTTGACCTCACCCTCTCACCTTCCCCACTACTCACAAGGCAGGCAATACGCTCGACCTCATCTTTACTAGATGCCGTTCTTCCACTAACCTCATTGCAACTCCCCTCCAAGTCTCCGACCACTACCTTGTATCCTTTTCCCTCTCGCTCTCATCCACCACCTCCCACACTGCCCCTACTCGGATGGTATCGCGCCGTCCCAACCTTCGCTCTCTCTCCCCCGCTACTCTCTCCTCTTCCATCCTATCATCTCTTCCCTCTGCTCAAACCTTCTCCAACCTATCTCCTGATTCTGCCTCCTCAACCCTCCTCTCCTCCCTCTCTGCATCCTTTGACTCTCTATGTCCCCTATCCTCCAGGCCGGCTCGGTCCTCCCCTCCCGCTCCGTGGCTCGATGACTCATTGCGAGCTCACAGAACAGGGCTCCGGGCAGCCGAGCGGAAATGGAGGAAAACTCTCCTCCCTGCGGACCTGGCATCCTTTCACTCCCTCCTCTCTACATTTTCCTCCTCTGTCTCTGCTGCTAAAGCCACTTTCTACCACTCTAAATTCCAAGCATCTGCCTCTAACCCTAGGAAGCTCTTTGCCACCTTCTCCTCCCTCCTGAATCCTCCTCCCCCTCCCCGAGAGCCTCTGGTCAGCGGGGTGGTGGCACCGGGATCCTCATCTCTCCCAAGTGGTCATTCTCTCTTTCTCCCCTTACCCATCTGTCTATCGCCTCCTTTGAATTCCATGCTGTCACAGTTACCAGCCCTTTCAAGCTTAACATCCTTATCATTTATCGCCCTCCAGGTTCCCTCGGAGAGTTCATCAATGAGCTTGATGCCTTGATAAGCTCCTTTCCTGAGGACGGCTCACCTCTCACAGTTCTGGGCGACTTTAACCTCCCCACGTCTACCTTTGACTCATTCCTCTCTGCCTCCTTCTTTCCACTCCTCTCCTCTTTTGACCTCACCCTCTCACCTTCCCCCCCTACTCACAAGGCAGGCAATACGCTTGACCTCATCTTTACTAGATGCCGTTCTTCCACTAACCTCATTGCAACTCCCCTCCAAATCTCCGACCACTACCTTGTATCCTTTTCCCTCTCGCTCTCATCCACCACCTCCCACACTGCCCCTACTCGGATGGTATCGCGCCGTCCCAACCTTCGCTCTCTCCCCCGCTACTCTCTCCTCTTCCATCCTATCATCTCTTCCCTCTGCTCAAACCTTCTCCAACCTATCTCCTGATTCTGCCTCCTCAACCCTCCTCTCCTCCCTCTCTGCATCCTTTGACTCTCTATGTCCCCTATCCTCCAGGCCGGCTCGGTCCTCCCCTCCCGCTCCGGGCAGCCGAGCGGAAATGGAGGAAAACTCTCCTCCCTGCGGACCTGGCATCCTTTCACTCCCTCCTCTCTACATTTTCCTCCTCTGTCTCTGCTGCTAAAGCCACTTTCTACCACTCTAAATTCCAAGCATCTGCCTCTAACCCTAGGAAGCTCTTTGCCACCTTCTCCTCCCTCCTGAATCCTCCTCCCCCCCCCCCTCCTCCCCTCTCTGCAGATGACTTCGTCAACCATTTTGAAAAGAAGGTCGACGACATCCGATCCTCGTTTGCTAAGTCAAACGACACCGCTGGTTCTGCTCACACTGCCCTACCCTGTGCTCTGACCTCTTTCTCCCCTCTCTCTCCAGATGAAATCTCGCGTCTTGTGACAGCCGGCCGCCCAACAACCTGCCCGCTTGACCCTATCCCCTCCTCTCTTCTCCAGACCATTTCCGGAGACCTTCTCCCTTACCTCACCTCGCTCATCAACTCATCCCTGACCGCTGGCTACGTCCCTTCCGTCTTCAAGAGAGCGAGAGTTGCACCCCTTCTGAAAAAACCTACACTCGATCCCTCCGATGTCAACAATTACAGACCAGTATCCCTTCTTTCTTTTCTCTCCAAAACTCTTGAACGTGCCGTCCTTGGCCAGCTCTCCCGCTATCTCTCTCTGAATGACCTTCTTGATCCAAATCAGTCAGGTTTCAAGACTAGTCATTCAACTGAGACTGCTCTCCTCTGTATCACGGAGGCGCTCCGCACTGCCAAAGCTAACTCTCTCTCCTCTGCTCTCATCCTTCTAGATCTATCGGCTGCCTTCGATACTGTGAACCATCAGATCCTCCTCACCACCCTCTCCGAGTTGGGCATCTCCGGCGCGGCCCACGCTTGGATTGCCTCCTACCTGACAGGTCGCTCCTACCAGGTGGCGTGGCGAGAATCTGTCTCCTCACCACGCGCTCTCACCACTGGTGTCCCCCAGGGCTCTGTTCTAGGCCCTCTCCTATTCTCGCTATACACCAAGTCACTTGGCTCTGTCATAACCTCACATGGTCTCTCCTATCATTGCTATGCAGACGACACACAATTAATCTTCTCCTTTCCCCCTTCTGAAGACCAGGTGGCGAATCGCATCTCTGCATGTCTGGCAGACATATCAGTGTGGATGACGGATCACCACCTCAAGCTGAACCTCGGCAAGACGGAGCTGCTCTTCCTCCCGGGGAAGGACTGCCCGTTCCATGATCTCGCCATCACGGTTGACAACTCCATTGTGTCGTCCTCCCAGAGCGCTAAGAACCTTGGCGTGATCCTGGACAACACCCTGTCGTTCTCAACTAACATCAAGGCGGTGGCCCGTTCCTGTAGGTTCATGCTCTACAACATCCGCAGAGTACGACGCTACCTCACACAGGAAGCGGCGCAGGTCCTAATCCAGGCACTTGTCATCTCCCGTCTGGATTACTGCAACTCGCTGTTGGCTGGGCTCCCTGCCTGTGCCATTAAACCCCTACAACTCATCCAGAACGCCGCAGCCCGTCTGGTGTTCAACCTTCCCAAGTTCTCTCACGTCAACCCGCGCCTCCCCTCTCTCCACTGGCTTCCAGTTGAAGCTCGCATCCACTACAAGACCATGGTGCTTGCCTACGGAGCTGTGAGGGGAACGGCACCTCAGTACCTCCAGGCTCTGATCAGGCCCTACACCCAAACAAGGGCACTGCGTTCATCCACCTCTGGCCTGCTCGCCTCCCTACCACTGAGGAAGTACAGCTCCCGCTCAGCCCAGTCAAAACTGTTCGCTGCTCTGGCCCCCCAATGGTGGAACAAACTCCCTCACGACGCCAGGACAGCGGAGTCAATCACCACCTTCCGGAGACACCTGAAACCCCACCTCTTTAAGGAATACCTAGGATAGGATAAGTAATCCCTCTCACCCCCCCCCTTTAAGATTTAGATGCACTATTGTAAAGTGACTGTTCCACTGGATGTCATAAGGTGAATGCACCAATTTGTAAGTCGCTCTGGATAAGAGCGTCTGCTAAATGACTTAAATGTAATGTTAAATGTATGTAAATGTAAACAAATGACAACGACATAACCTGTAAGTCTAACTGTCAGTTACAGAAAGTACATCGTTTTCTTCAGGAATGTATTGAAGTAAAAGTGATCCAAAATATAAATAGTGAAGTAAAGTACAGATACCCAAAAACAACTACTTAGGTAATACTTTAAAGTATTTTTACTTTATGAGGATTTTCGATTTTCACCTAAAATGATATACCCATATCTAACTGCCTGTAGCTCAGGACCTGAAGCAAGGATATGCATATTCTTGATAGCATTTGAAAGGAAACACTTTGACATTTGTGGAAATGTGAAATAAATTTAGGAGAATATAACACATTAGATCTGGTAAAAGATAATACAAAGAGAAAAACATGCATTTTTTTGTTTCTTTTTTGTTCCATCTTTGAAATGCAAGAGAAAGGCCCATATATGACTTAGGAATTGAGGCGCAGTTTAGATTTTGACCACTAGACAACAGCAGTGTATGTGCAAAGTTTTAGACTGATTCAATGAACCATTGCATTTCTGTTCAAAATGTTTTATCAAGACTGCCCAAACATTTTCAAGTTCATAACTGTGCACTCTCCTCAAACAATCACATGGTATTATTTCACTGTAATAGCTACTTTAAATTGGACAGTGCAGTTAGATTAACAAGAATTTAAGCTTTCTGCCCATATCAGATATGTCTTTGTCCTGTGAAATGTTCTTGTTACTTACATCCTCATGCTAATCACATTAGCCTGCGTTAGCTCAACCGTCCCGCGGGGGGACACAGATCCTGTAGAGGTTTTAACTACTTTACACCACTAGTAAAATATCACTATTGTATATGAATTGTATATTATTAAGATACAGTACCTTAAACATTTATGGATCTGTTAGACGCTTACAGTACATCAAGTTATTTTCTCTGTAAACTGATTTGACAACTGATTTGCATTTCTGGAGTGAGAAGGGACAAAGTAAATGAGAAATGGCAATCCAGAAAAAATGGAAATACAGCCTAATTTAAGATCAAGATCAAATGCCATCGTACACTTTAAGATGGGGGATGCAACCAAGCTCACATGAAACCATTCATGAATAGAAATGATCTGAAGTACATGGGCACCTACCTGCTGAGTATAAACAATTATAAATACCCAAAAATAGATTGAATGGGCTTGTCATTCACAATACTGATGAAAAATCTAGTGCATTGATTTAAATATGGGTAATACGAGGACATCTAGTGGGCACCGGGTTTTTCATCCTCGTCAATAGCTATCATAAATGTGTATCCCCCCTCACAAGCTTGATGTTGGGTGAGTCCCCTCATTTTGTATGTATATAAACGTCTGACCCACTTTGACAAATGCCACACTAAACGTTTGCTATCTTTTGGTTGAACTCACCTACTTTTCTTAACATGTATAAGAATGTAATTGTTAACATGTACAGTGCCAGTCAAAAGTTTGGACACACCTACTCATTCCAGCGTTTTTTATTATTTTGTACATTGCTTCAGTCAGGTTTGACTACCATTTCACTGCTAGCCGGAAGCCAGCAGGGTTGCATCAGTTTCCATTGGACTAGAGCTTGGTAGGCTGGCTAGCTCGGTAGCAGCCTATACAGCCTAATCAAGAAAATGGTACTGAACTCATGACAAGATTATGTTTCGACATTGTAGTGGCTATTGCTGGTTTGTTTGTTTTTTGCTTAGTGACATTGGTAATACCATCCTTTGGCATGTAACTTTCATTTCACTACCAGTATGTATACTCCGGTTTCAGCATGAGAGATTGAGTCCCAAAGTCCCAAATTCCATTGAGATACTGTGAGAATTTGCTCACTCACGAATAAGGAGACTCAGAAATAAAAGATCCAGTCACGGATTAGAGCCACTCCAAACGTTTTACAAAACAGTACTTGCTAAAATGTATGCTACGATGAGTAATTAGTATGCAGTTTATGTATGTAGCATGCTATTATGGATATTCGGACACGACCAGCGACTGTGTTGTTCGCAATCTTAACATGTGCCATAAAGCTTCAGCCTTCTTGGCATAGTTCCTAGCAGTGGAGATTTTAGCATCTACAGTGGGGCAAAAAAAGTATTTAGTCAGTCACCAATTGTGCAAGTTCTCCCACTTAAAAATATGAGAGAGGCCTGTAATTTTCATCATAGGTACACTTCAACTATGACAGACAAAATGAGAAAAAAATCCAGAAAATCACATTGCAGGATTTTTAATTAATTAATTTGCAAATTATGGTGGAAAATAAGTATTTGGTCACCTACAAACAAGCAAGATTTCTGGCTCTCACAGACCTGTAACTTCTTCTTTAAGAGGCTCCTCTGTCCTCCACTCGTTACATGTATTAATGGCACCTGTTTGAACTTGTTATCAGTATAAAAGACACCTGTCCACAACCTCAAACAGTCACACTGTTTAAAAAATAAATAATGCAACACTAAACAATACATTAGTTGCACTATTAGGGTGAAAAACGATGTCCATAAACTGTTGGGGCCTACTTAAAGCTGTCGCAACAGTAGAGCTTTCTTTTCAGCACCATAGAGTGAATCCTTACCACCACTACACCTGGCTATCAGCAGAGCCTTGTCTGGCAGCGAAACAGTTCATTCAGCCTCATTTACTGCCTTTTTAGAAAACATAGCTGATATGGCTGACTTGCCTAAACAATGTGGTTTTTACTGACAATTGAGATGTACAAACTATGGCATAAGGGAATGATGAGCGGAATGTACAGCGACCATAAACGGCTAATTGGTGGAGTCCTGCGGAGATGGTTGTCCTTCTGGAAGGTTCCTCCATCTCCATAGAGGAACTCTGGAGCTCTGTCAGAGTGACCATCGGTTCTTGGTCACCTCCCTGACCAGGGTCCTTCTCCCTCAATTGCTCAGTTTGACCAGACGGACACCTCTAGGAAGAGTCTTGGTGGTTCCAAACTTCTTCCATTTAAGAATGATGGAGGCCACTGTGTTCTTGGGTACCTTCAATCCTGCAGAAATATTTTGTTACCCTTCCCCAGAACTGTGACTCGACACAGTCCTGTCTAGGAGCTCTACTGACAATTCCTTTGACCTCATGGCTTTGTTTTTGCTCTGACATGCACTGTCAACTGTGGGACATTATATGGACAGGCGTGTGCTTTTCCAAATCATGTCCAATCAACTGAATTTACCACAGGTGGACTCCAATCAAGTTGTACAGTCGTGGCCAAAAGTTTTGAGAATGACACAAATATAAATGTTCACACAGATGTTACTATGGAATACTGAAGTATAATTACAAGCATGTCAAAGGCTTTTATTGACAAATACATGAAGCTGATGCAAAGAGTTATTATTTGCAGTGTTGACCCTTCTTTTTCAAGACCTCTGCAATCCGACCTGGCATGCTGTCAATTAACTTCTGGGCCACATCCTGACTGATGGCAGCCCATTCTTGCATAATCAATGCTTGGAGTTTGTCAGAATTTGTGTGTTTTTGTTTGTCCACCCGCCTCTTGAGGATTGACCACAGGTTCTCAATGGGATTAAGGTCTGGGGAGATTCCTGGCCATGGACCCAAAATATCAATGTTTTGTTCCCCGAGCCACATAGTTATCACTTTTGTCTTATGGCAAGGTGCCCCATCATGCTGGAAAAGGCATTGTTCATCACCAAACTGTTCCTGGATGGTTGGGAGAAGTTGCTCTCGGAGGATGTGTTGGTACCGTTCTATATTCATGAGTGTGTTCTTAGGCAAAATTGTGAGTGAGCCCACTCCCTTGGCTGAGAAGCAACAGCACACATGAATGGTCTCAGGATGCTTTACTGTTGGCATGACACAGGACTGATGGTAGCGCTCACCTTGTTTTCACCGGACTAGCTTTTATCCAGACGCCCCAAACAATCGGAAAGGGGATTCATCAGAGAAAATGACTTTACCCCAGTCCTCAGCAGTCCAATCCCTCTTCTTTTTGCAGAATATCAGTCTGTCCCTGATGTTGTTCCTGGAGAGATGTGGCTTCTTTGCTGCCCTTCTTGACACCAGGCCATCCTCCAAAAGTCTTCGCCTCACTGTGTGTGCAGATGCACTCACACCTGCCTGCTGCCATTCCTGAGCAAGCTCCGTACTGGTGGTGCCCTTATCCCGCAGCTGAATCAACAAGGAGACAGTCCTGGTGCTTGCTAGACATTCTTGGGTGCCCTGAATCCATCTTGACAACAATTGAACAGCTCTCCTTGAAGTTCTTGATGATCCGATAAATGGTTGATTTAGGTGTAATCTTACTGGCAGCAATATCCTTGCCTGTGAAGCCCTTTTTGTGCAAAGCAATGATGACGGCACGTGTTTTTTTGCAGGTAACGATGTTTGACAGAGGAAGAACAATGATTCCAAGCACCACCCTCCGATTGAAGCTTCCAGTCTGTTATTCGAACTCAATCAGCATGACAGAGTGATCTCCAGCCTTGTCCTCGTCAACACTCACACCTGTGTTAACGAGAGAATCGCTGACATGATATCAGCTGGTCCTTTTGTGGCAGGGCTGAAATGCAGTGGAAATGTTTTGGGGGATTCAGTTCATTTGCATGGCAAAGAGAGACTTTGCATTTATTTGCAATTAATCTGATCACTCTTCATAACATTCTGGAGTATTTGCAAATTGCCATCATACAAACTGAGGCAGCAGATTTGTGAAAATTAATATTTGTGTCATTCTCAAAACCTTTGGCCATGACTGTAGAAACATCTCAAGGATGACCAATGGAAACAGGATGCACCTGATTTCGAGTCTCATAGCAAAGGGTAAATAAGGTATTTCTGTTTTTTATGTTGAATACATTTGCAAACTTTTCTAAAAAAGTTTTTGCTTTGTCATTGTGGGGTATTGTGTGTAGATTGAATGGAACATTTAAAAAAAAATAGAACAAGACTGTAACTTAATAAAATGTGGAAAAAGTCAAGGGGTCTGAATTCTTTCTGAATGCACTGTAGTTTTCACTATAGGGTGAAATTTCTGTCTAAATAGAAAGAGGCAACAATATCTGAATGCGAACTGAGAGACAGTTTAGTTGCAGCTGCCAGACCACAGGTCTCTCAGGTGTTAGGTTGATGAAAACACTTGTCTGTCGGTGCTGAATAATATCCCCATGCCTCTCATCACCTGCACCTCTCAATGTGTGAAACTAACCCTGACACTCACTTGTGTTTGAGTCCAAGTGGAGTCTCAACTTCTCATGTAAAGAGGGGGAAGTAGTTAGTGTAGGTATAAAAATAAATAAAATCCAGAAGTGTGTGAACTAATGAGCATGTGTGCAACTGTCTGTGTGCTTGTGTGTTTAAATATGTGTTTGGATCTGCATGTGTGGGTGCTCATGTGTGTCAATGCATGCAAGTGTGTGTGTGTGTGGGGGAATTTAATCTGCATCAGGGACCGACAGGCCCACCTAGTCTCCTCTCCCCCCTCTCTTCCCCCATAAATCACACTCCATCCCCCGTGACAGTCACACAGGAAGTTAGAGCAGCGTCAGAGGAACGCTCTGTTCTTCTCTGAGGTCTGGCTGTGCCCATCATGCACCCCTCAGTGTTTCTGTACATGCATGCATGCGCGCAGTGCAGGAGAGGCAGATGTTAAAGCTGCAATGTGTGACTTTTCGGGTGAACCCTCAGAATTCACATACAAATGTGCAAGTCTAAGAAGCGGTCAATTGGTATATTTCTATGCTTCCCGTTCTTAAGTTACGTTTTTTGCATCTTTTACTTTCGGTTTTGTACACTAGCTTCAAACAGCTGAAAATATTATATTTTTGGTCATTGAAAATATATTTCACAGTGGTTTAGATGGTACAATGATTTCAAACACGTATTTTGTCAAATAAACTGAAATTAGGCAAACTATTTGAATTATAGCAACCAGGAAATGGCGGAGCATTTCTGGATATTGCACCTTTAAATTTTGCAGCACTGCCTCCACATTCATCTCACTGCAGTTGCAAAGGGGCCAAACTTTTACAGTAAAACACATATACAGTAGCCTACATCATACTCAGGATACTACAAAGGCATAGGAGAGCATGTTGCTATTCATGATGGAATTCAGTGCAATTGATTATATTGGAAAACTTCTTATTAGCCCTAGCTTTATGTCCAGACCCCAGTTCAATTCTAACCCTAACCCTTGCCATAATCCTAACCTTAAACCTAACCTTAGCTTCATGTCCACACACCCATTCAACACCTTATTACAGTGCACCTCACCTAGGTAAATACCTAACCGGGCCCACCTAGATAGGCCTAGATAGGAACATTTTTATATATCAAGGATAACCACAGTGGAGGATAACCACCATGGAAAATTACCACAGTGGAGGATAACCACAGGCTCATACAGTACTCTAACATCAGCTGTAAGACAGACAGAGACTCAATCTATCTGACAAAATTCAATTCTGATCCTGTGACTCTTTTATCCAATGTAACTAGTATTATTACATTAACACACAGATTACATAAACACAGTATAAGTTGCCAATGCAGGAATCAATACCAGAAACACCACTGTACTGTAGATGAGCCTGGGTACCAGTTTGTTTGTGCCATCATGCCACACCTTGACATGGTCAGGAGCTGACATGATGGCACAGACAGATCTGGGACCAGGCTAGCTGTAGATGTGACCAACCAGGTTAATAATTCAGGTTGTCTGTATGCCTAAAGAGCATGGTAGCTCTCTGAGCTAAAGCCTAGGCATTAACTCTGTGAGCTAACACATGTTTTCAGCTAGCACCAAACAGCTGAAAGAATTCACTTTTATATGCCATGCTGCCATTGACATAAGGGAGGGTGGGGTAAGTAGAGCCAAAGGAGTAAGTTGACCCTCTATTGTTTCTAGGAAATCATACACAAAATGAATAATTTGACAAATATTTAGGAAGAGGTCATAATTTCATGGTTTTCACCAAAACTGATTTTCACTAAGTCAAATTCATTTATTGTGTTAGAGGTTTCATGATACTTGTATCTAAACCAAAGTAGATACTTTTAAGATTGTTTAATACATCAGTTAGTATCTCTATAAGCTTCAATATGAGGTCCTAAACCTAGCATGAAAGTGCATCCTTGTAGCTGTGTGGGCTAATATATGTTTGCTTTTGGGTAAGTTGTGCCAATGGCAAGTTAGGCAAATGTAAGTGTTTTCTTCCCAGGTGTAATGCAAAGCATTATCGCTGGGATATGTAGTAACAACACGGCCTGGCCCATGTTTAAAGTACAACGTTTTTTTAAGTGTTAAACCTGTGTTACAAGATGCTTAAAAGTATTAAAAGATAAAAAAGTGATTGTGATTGTGTTGAATTGTGTTTGTGAAATAAATATTAACATGGTTTTAAAAAGGTAGTGGTAATATGTCATTCAATACAACATTTGTAGTCTACTTAACTTACCCTGTCCTGTGGCTCAATTTACCCCATACCATGTTTTTTTTTTACTGTAATGTTTACATGAATTCTGATTATTTCCAGGGATACAGAACATCCTGAAATACACTATTGTTCAAAAGTTTGGAGTCACTTAGAAATGTCCTTGCTTTTGAAATAAAATGTTAAAATGTCTCCATTAAAATAACATAAAATTTATCAGAAATACTCCTCTTTCTATTCTGGTTAGAGCCAGTTTGCGCTGTTCTGTGAAAGGAGTAGTGCAGAGCGTTGTACGAGATCTTTAGTTTCTTGGCAATTTCTCGCATGGAATAGCCTCCATTTGTCAGAACAAGAATAGACTGATGAGTTTCAGAAGAAAGTTCTTTGTTTCTGGTCATTTTGACCCTGTAATCGAACCCACACATGCTGATGCTCCAGATACTCAACTAGTCTAAAGAAGGCCAGTTGTATTGCTATTTTAACCAGCACGACAGTTTTCAGCAGTGCTAACATAATTGCAAAAGGACGATCAATCAGCCTTTTAAAATTATAAACTTGGATTAGCTAACACAACATGCTATTGGAACACAGGAGTGATGGTTGCTGATAATGGGCCTCTGTACGCCTATGTAGATATTCCATAAAAAAATCTGCTGTTAACAGCTACAATAGTCATTTACAACATTAACAAAATCAACACTGTATTTCTGGTGAGTTTTATGTTATTTTAATGGACAAAAATGTGTTTTTCTTTCAAAAACAAGGACATTTCTAAGTGACCCCAAACTTTTGAATGGTAGTGTATATGTAGATGTCTTTTTTAGAAAGAGTACTACATTTCCCTTGACAGAGTGATGCTGAATGTAAAAATGGCTCAACTTACCC
The DNA here is from genome assembly GCF_021184085.1 of Oncorhynchus gorbuscha. Taxonomy (NCBI): domain Eukaryota; kingdom Metazoa; phylum Chordata; class Actinopteri; order Salmoniformes; family Salmonidae; genus Oncorhynchus; species Oncorhynchus gorbuscha. The sequence continues at coordinate 29,436,896 of NC_060187.1, forward strand.
CACAAGTCTGCGATTGAAATCAATGCACAATTATGGACCTAATTTACTCATGGATTTGAGATTGGTATATATAAGCTATAGCTCCATCTAGTGTCCACTGTACTACCTTCACCCAGTCCTGTCAGATCTGTGAAGGAAGTAGGGAGGGAACAAACAGCACAGTAATTAAATCATCAACATGTATTGATCACATTTTTACTAATGCTGCAGAAATTTGCTTTATAGCAGTATCCAAATCCATCGGATGTATTGATCACAATATAGTAACCACATCTAGGCTGGGCCTAATATAGTGTAAAAGAGGCCATACAATAAGTTTTGTAGTGATTCGTATGTTGATGATGTAAATAATAAACTGTTCAATCCCCTTGGATTGATAAGGAATCGATCAATTGTATGGATAAGAGGGATGAGGCAAATAAGTCTGGAAGTACAACCGATTGGCAAACATACTACAAATTGAGAAATCATGTGACTAAACTGAAAAAAAGAAGAAGAAACTATACTATGAAACAAAGATACATGATATAAAGAATGATAGTAAAAAGCTTGTGCTGTTGCCTACCCTCAGCACCTGGGTGCGGCATGTCAGGAAATCCAGGATCCAGTTACAGAGGGAAGTGTTGACCCCCAGGATCCTTAACTTAGTGATGAGCTCTGTGGATACTATGGTGTTGAACGCTGAGCTGTAGTCAATGAACAGCATTCTCACATAGGTGTTCCTTTTGTCCAGTTGGGATAGGGCAGTGTGGAGTGCAATTGAGATTGGTCATCTGTGGATCTATTAGGGTGGTATGTGAATTGGAGTGGGTCTAGGGTTTTTTGCATGATGGTGTTGATGTGACCCATGACCAACCTTTCAAAACACTTCATGGCTACCGATGTGAGTGCTACGGGGCAGTAATCATTTAGGCAGGTTACCTTCGCTTTCTTGGGAGCAGGGACTATGGTGGCCTGTTTAACACATGTAGATATTAGACTCGTCAGGGAGAGGTTGAAAATGTCAGTGAAGACACTTGCCAGTTGGTCAGCGCATGCTTTGAGTACACATCCTGGTAATCTGTCTGGCTCCGTGGCTTTGTGAATGTTGACCTGTTTAGGTCTTGCTCACATCGGCTATGGAGAGCATGATCACACATTTGTCCGGAACAGCTGGTGCTCTCATGCATGCTTCAGTGCTGCTTGCCTCGAAGCAAGGTAAGGTAGAAGTGATATGATCCTTGACTAGTTTCTCAAAGCACTTCATAATGACAGAAGTGATAGTCATTTAGACTTTATAACTTTGCTTAACTTTGCTTTCTCGGGTATAGGAACAATGGTGGACATCTTGAAGCATGTGGGGACAGTAGACTGGGATAGGGAGAGATTGAATATGTCCATAAACACTCCAGCCAGCTGGATTTGTATGTTAAAATAATTGTATTGCTTAAAATGGTTGTTTTATGCAACAGAATAGAGGGTTCTTATAATTCTATTGTGTCTGTGTGAACTGAAAGTGGGCCTCTGGGAGATAACACTGACAGGAGATGTATGATGTCTTTGGGGTACCGCATTCCAGAGCATGACTTAATGTTTCTGTCCTATACAGTACCAGGGAGCGCAAAATGGAGTCATGATCAGGTCGACTGTTTTAGCAGCGCAAGTACTACAGTCAATGTGTTGGTCGAACTTCGGTAGTGTTTTCCTCAAATATGCTTTATTAAAATCCCCAGCTACAACAAATGCGTCCTCAGGATATGTGGTTTCGAGTTTTCATAAAGTTCAGTGAAGTTCTTTCAGGGTCGTAGTGGTATCGGCTTGAGGGGGAATATACGCGGCTTTGACTATAACCGAAGATAATTCTCTTGGGAGGTTACACGGTCTGCATTTGATTGTGAGGTATTCTAGGTTGGGTGAACAAAAGGGTTTGAGGTGATTGTTATCACAATACCACCATGAGTTGTTAATCATGAAACATACACCCCCGCTCTTCTTCCCAGAGAGATATTTATTCCTGAATGAGCGATGAACTGAGAACCCAACTGGCTGGACAGACCCAGACAGTATATCCTGAGAGAGCCATGTTTCCATGAAACAGAGTACAGTGGTTCCTCCTTTTAAAAGTTGCGTCATACTGCGGCACACCTTGCGTGCTGCTGCAGCATTCGGTGGCACGTTATTTAATTCTCAGACATTATTTCTGTTACTGCAAGTTACTGCTATTTTGACCACCAGAGGGCATATTTGAGAAGCATTTGATAGTATTCCATATTGGCATTACCAGAGAATTTAAAACCTTTTTTGTAATGACATAGTATATGTTTGGGGTTTGTGGTTTTAGGCTGGGTTTCTGTACAGCACTTTGATATATCAGCTGATGTAAGAAGGGCTATATAAATACATTTGATTTGATATATGGGATTGATTTTAAGAAATGTGGCGTAATTAATTTTATTAATATTATGGTGTTTCTATTCAGAGAAAAACTAAAAACAAAACCCTCAGGGATGGAATGGAAAATATGGCGCTGTACAACGTGATTGTCGGTAGTAGGCTACAGGATTGGAGGATTCTATATTTTTTGCCTTCATTAGACAACTTTGTTCCAATATTTCTGTAAATCAGTGACATTTATTCCCATAGCAATTCGTGGATCCATAACTCAATCAACATCTGCATTTTGAAAGAGTATTTTTTAATCATTATTTTATTAACGAAATGTGTTTATTTGTTTATTAGGCTACTGTGCAGTTTACAATACATACTATAGTAAACATGGGAAAGTGCCTAATTCCTTACATAAGGGAGAGCAGGCCATGTCTGTACTAGAGAATGCAGGGCACGCGGGAGACCAGTGTTAATTCATATTTGTGATGTCTTTACTACTTCACTACCTTGGGACCCAAATGCATAATGAGTGCTCTAATCCCCCTTGTGGTGGTCTGGAGCAATGAAGCCGAGACGCTGGGTAGCTCTAAGTCCCATGGTGCAAGCTCGCAACTTTTAAAGGAGGAACCACTGTATGTTACAATCACTGATGTCTCTCTGGAAAGAAATCCTTGCCCTGAGCTCGGTAATTTTATTATCCAGAGACTAGACATTAGCAAGTAATATACTCGGAAGCGGTGGGTGGTGTGCACGCCTCCTAAGTTGGACTAGAAGACCTCTCCGAGTACCTCTCCTTCGCCGGCGTGGTTTTGGTTTGGCCTCTGGAATAAGTTCAATTTTCCTGGGGGGTACGAACAAAATATCAGATTCTGGAAACTCGTATTCCTGGTCGTAATGCTGGTAGTGCTGGTGAGTTACCGCCACTCTGATATCCAATAGTTCTTCCCGGCTGTATGTAATAACACCAAAACATTTCCGGGCTAATAATGTAAGAAATAACACATCAAAAAATGAAATACTCCAAAGTTTCCTAAGAGCTAGAAGCAAGGCAGCCCTCTCTGTCGGTGCCATTTTCTTCATATAGCGCCGTCCCCTACGGTGCCATTATATTTTACAGTAAACAAATTGACACCAGACTTTCAGCACGCTTATAGGGAAGGACATTCAACAAGCACAGCACTTACACAAATGACTGATGATTGGCTGAGAGAAATTGGTAACAAAAAGATAGTGGGGCGGCAGGGTAGCGGGTTGCAAGTTCAAATCCCAGAGCTGACAAGGTACAAATCTGGCGTTCTGCCCTTGAACAGGCAGTTAACCCACTGTTCCTAGGCCCTCATTGAAAATAAGAATTTGTTCTTAACCTCTGACTTGCCTAGTTAAATAACGGTTAAAAAAATAGTGGGGGCTGTTTTGTTAGACTTCAGTGTGGCTTTTGACATTATCGATCAATCATAGTCTGCTGCTGGAAAACATATTTGTTTTGGATTTACACCTTCTGCTATATTGTGGATAAATAGTTATCTTTCTAACAGAACAAAGAGGGTGTTCTTTAATGGAAGCCTCACCAACATAATCCAGGTAGAATCAGGAATTCCGCAGGGCAGCTGTCTAGGCCCCTTACTTTTTTCAACATTTACTAACGACATGCCACTGGCTTTGAGTAAAGTTAGTGTTTCTATATATGCAGATGACTCAACACTATACATGTCAGTTACTACAGTGAGTGAAATGACTGCAACACTTAACAAAGGGTTGCAGTTAGTCTCAGAATGTTTGGCAAGGAATAAATATTTAAAAAACTAAAAGCACTGTATTTCGGAGAAATCATTCATTTAAACCCTGAACCTCAACTAAATCTTGTAATGAATAATGTGTAAATTGAGCAAGTTGGGGTGACTAAACTACTTAGAGTATCCCTGGATTGTAAACTGTCATGGTCAAAACATATTGATACAACTGTAGCTAAGATTGGGAGAAGTCTATCCATAATAAAGTGCTGCTCTGCGTTCTTAACAGCAATATCAACAAGGCATGTCCTACAGGCCCTAGTTTTGTCGCACCTGGACTAATGTTCAGTCGTGTTGTCAGATGCCACAAGGAGGGACATGTTGAATGCACATGCTGTCTGTTTGAACTACTGGCACACAGCTCGGACACCCATCCAAACCCAACAAGACATGTCACCAGAGGTCTCTTGACAGTCCCAAAGTCCAGAACAGACTATGGTAGGTGCACAGTACCACATAGATCCGTGACTCAGATAAAAAGACATCTTATGGAACAGCGGGGACTGTGAAGAGACAAAACACAGATACAGATACAGAGACACACACGATAACATACACACTATACACACACATACACATGGATTTTGTGTTGTAGATAAGTGGTAGTAGAGTAGTGGCCTGAGGGCACACCCTTAATGTATTATTAAATTTGTATTGTAATTTGCTGGACCCCAGGAAGAGTAGCTGCTTCCTTATCAGCAGCTAATGGGGATCCATAATAATTACAAATACAAATACAAACTAAATATCATAATGAAATGCAGCATGTTTCCTCGGTCTCTCAGTCTCTGGCGCTATTTGCCTGTCAGATATGAAACTGCAGCCAGCTTAGGCGAAGATTAAAAAAAATGACAGCTAAAGGATCGACCTGAAATGACAGCCAAATAATAAAGGACCCTCAACGTGACTAGGCCCTTGTGCTAACAAACAGTACCATGGACTTGTAGGGAAAGAGAGAGAGGGAAAGAAAGAATTTGATTGAATTTGAATTCTGTTTGTTTATTAGAGCTGGGGTCAACCAGTGAATCACCACACTGGCTCATCTCCACCTACCTGCCTCTCTCTCTCATTCTCTCTCTCTCTCTCTCTCTCTCTCTCTCTCTCTCTCTCTCTCTCTCTCTCTCTCTCTCTCTCTCTCTCTCTCTCTCTCTCTCTCTCTCTCTCTCTCTCTCTCTCTCTCTCTCTCTCTCTCTCTCCCTCCCACCCCCTCTCCTTTAAAATACCCTACTCCTACAGTTTCACACACACTGCTGCAGGGTCAGGTCCAAGGCACCCTCAGCTTCAGAAAGAACACCTTCTGCTGTGCTTTCTCAATAATGATCTACAGGTCAGTACAGTTTTACTGTAATGTCTGGAATTCCCCTGTATGTAGGATGCCCAGACCCAGAGCCTTATCTCTCCCCTCATCTGCCCTCCCCCTCACTTGACATTTCACTGAAACAAACTGCTTTGATAATAACATTGTAAATGTAAGGTTATTGTGACTTTAGGTGACCTTTGAAACTGACCAGGATTCCAGTAGTCCCACTGTTCCACTCTCACACTGTAGGGAGAGATGAGGTAAGATCTGAGGAGAGATGAGGTATTTGTTTTGTGTTCTGAATTTTTCCTTCTTGATTCTTCTCTTTATTTATTCTTTATTTGATGTTTTATATTGCTCCCCCTGTGTAGGCTACTGCTTGTATATTGCCTTATACAGAATATAATAATACAAATAATTGTTCACAAAAAAAGGAGAGCGAGAAATTGGGTGGAGGGAATGATATGGTTTGCGGAAGAGATAGAGAGAAGAGAGAAAGAAAAGGTGAGATATAGTGGGAGAGAAAGTGAGATGGGGGGGAAAGGCACCTGTTTCAGATTTCCTCATCAAGTCCTAATCTTAGTCAAGGGGTTTCGCCAGAGAGAGAGAGAGAGAGAGAGAGAGAGAGAGAGAGAGAGAGAGAGAGAGAGAGAGTATATATAATATATATATATATATATATGGTTCTGGTTCTGACATTGGTTACCTTTATGGGATATACATATAAAATGTTAGAGGTCTGTATCCAACCCTCCATCAGTGTTTTCCTGACATAGATGTGGGCGCAGGGTAGGAGAATCAGTTTCCTAGCTAATCTCTCCGTTTGCTCGATCTTTCACACACGCGCAAACACACACAAACGCGTATTGGTCATTTTAGGAGCTGAAACTGTCACCAGTGATCAGTCCAATTTTAGAAACTGAAAACATGAAACAGATGAGAAGAGTTGATGTGTTGTTTTTTTAGTCTGTGGGGGATGTTTTCCAGTCACTTCTCTTGTGCCCACTCACCGGTTTATAAAACACAGAACCGAGACGCGCAATGAGCATTCTGACAGCCGCGCCATGATGATCACTATTGTATATAGAATAAATATAGGCTACATAAAATGCAATGTAATATATTAGTTTAGACTGGAAAATACAGGTAAAAGAAGACACATTAAAACTTAATATTATACAGTGTATCAAGACATTACAAACCAGTAATGGATGGAGAGGTTCACGTTCGGGTGCACAGGTCCAGGAGAGGCTGGAGGCTCGCGGTGGTCCTGTCTGTTCAGAGCGCGCTCGTGGCAGTTTGTTTGACTCTAAGCTTCTGCTGCCTCTATCTCGAGCATCGACGTGTGAGTATAGCTACAAGCCAACAGTGATTTTATTTATGCAGGCTTATATCTGGGATCTTTTTGAATAACCAAAAAGTGCCAGAGACCTCGGCACACAGACATCAAATCAAAGTTTATTAGTCACGTTTAGCCTACACTAGGGGTTCCCAAAGTGGGGTCCGTGGAGGTACCGCTGCCAGATCTCAAAATATTTTTTACAATTAAATGTTTTATTAATATTGCTAGCAACAACACATTCAACGAATTTTGGACAAGGGATAAGCCTATGTGGAAAAGGTTTAGAGGGTGCAAAACAAAACAACGGAAATATTATTAATCCACAATGTATGTTCTTAACCCTTAGATGCACAACATGGGCCTGGGAAGCTTGCAGGGATGTTGGTATCCACAGTTATCCATCAATTATATATTTTTTCAACTCCTTGTATTCCCCAAAAATGTTGTTTTGAAGATAAATGCACTGTAATTTAAGCTTTAAAACTGCAAATGGTACACTGACCCATGGCAAGAATTTGCTTTAAAATTGTAACATTTTCTCTCTGATGCCAGGAGGGGAGCCTTAAACATTTTCTTTCCCAGGGCCCTAGACTTGATTAGTCTGGCCATAAACTGCAGAAGTCATAGTAAAACTGCTTGTACACTATTTGTATCACACTTTAGTAGGAGTTATTCTGATATTATGAGGGGTCCCTGATGAATTTGTTATAAAAAAAATGTGTCCCTCCACAAAAACGTTTGGGAACCCCCTGGTCTACCAACCCGGTCTCAGAGCAGTTCATATTATTCTGTTGTAATCCCACACTCCATTTAGTATGATATGTTACTTTTCGTTTGTTAAGTATACATTTGTGGTTGTCCATCACCGATTTCATATGAAATGTTACAAATTACAATTCGAGTTATATGTTATGAATTTGCAAAACGTACAATATGTAAGGAATTTGCTAAACGTGTGATATGTTATGAATTCTAGTTAGGTGGCTAACATTAGCTAGGATATTGGTTACATATCATACCAATTTGTGTGTCCTGGATTTACGTTTACTATGTTACGTCTAGTTTATGTGACCAGGATGGACCTACAGGACACAGCAGTAAGGTAACCGTAAGGTGAAATGCTTAGGCTACACCTGAAATTGAACTGCAGATTAATGTTTTTTTTGACACAATGGGAAAATAAAAAGCACTTCTCTTTATCTCACATAACCAACAAATAGAAAATTCTATTGATAAGCTACTGTTAGTGTTGAACTAAGCCAGTAGCCTATTTACTTACTTTTCAAGTTAGGGAGAATAGAATTTCCACAAACTATGCTTGCTCATTTATGATGAGTTTGTGTGCTCTGCTGTGGTAGGGGTTATAACGACATCTAGCAATATAATGACACCGCTAGATGTCGTTATAACCACTACCACAGCAGAGAGCACAAAATAATCACAAACGAACAAGCATAGCTGTCACGCCTTGGTCATTGTATTTTGTGTTTTTGTTATATGTTTGGGTAGGCCAGGGTGTGACATGGGTTTATATGTTGTGTTTCGTATTAGGGTTTGTATTATTTGGGATCGCGGCTGATTAGGGGTGTGGTATAGGCTTGGCTGCCTGTGGCGATTCTCAATTAGAGTCAGGTGGTTATCGTTGTCTCTGATTGGGAACCGTATTTAGGCAGCCTGAGTTTCGCTTTGTATTTCGTGGGTGTTTGTACCTGTCTCTGTGTTGTAGTCACCAGATAGGCTGTAATTAGTTTCACGTTCAGTTCTGTTGTTTTTGTATTTAGTTTCAGTTACTTCATGTACCGCGTTTTCATTCATTAAAGGCATGAGTAACCAACACGCTGCATTTCGGTCCGACTCTCTTCTTTCAACAGACGAACGCCGTTACAATAGCAAGTTAAACATATCTTATCTGTCAGTTTTTATATATATGTGAATATAAGGAGTATACATCTATGTGGACTGTTGTGGTTAGAAGGATGGTATCATAATCATCATTAACCACCAAGAGTTTAACTGGTTTGTCCAACAATCTAGATAATAGTTGCCCTTATGCACAGATCTAGTATCACCTTACCCGCCCCCAATCCTAACCATAACCATTAAAGGGTGAAACTCTGAGCTGACCTTAGATCAGTGCGTTGAGGCAGCTATCTTCCACCATACAGATCATCGGACTCCCCAGTGCTCTGTGACCTTTCTGACAGGATGTCAGGGAGACATAAAGGATGTCCCTTACTAACACACTGCCTCACTAAACACTAATAACAGGACACGTGTGTGTGTGTGCGTGTGTGTTTTTTTCTAACGATGTGTGTTCTGCAGTTCCAGGGGTCTGAGAGGCTGGAAAAGAGTGAGAGTGAGATATACATATTTGCCTCTATTGCGAGTGAGTTGTGAGTTATCTCATGTTCATCACACTGTATCTCATTGCACTAGGCCTTATAACAGGACATCATCTATACACACATTTATAACAGTAGGAGGAGGTGTTATAGCAGTTGAATAATGCATTATAGCAGCTGGAAAATATGTTATAACATGAAAGTTGTGCAGGAGGTTAGTTATCCTGAATACGCCTTTATGATTGCTCACTCTCTCTCCCCTCTCTCACTTCCTCTCAGACTCTCCAGTCATGCCAAAAAGTGAACCAGTGAATTTTAAGGCCAACGATGTTGGCCATAATATGAGTCTCAGCGAGAAGAGTGAGATCCAAGTCAGCTGTATTGGTCCTTACATGCTGTACATAGACGTCAGCTGTGAGGGTCTGGATGGGAAGGCAGGCAACGGGGCACTTGAGCTGAGGATGGGGAGAAGGGAGCTGGCCAGCTTCAGCCTACAGGCCACAGAGGAGAACTGTAGGGAGTCTCTCCTCCTCCACCAGACGGTGTACCTCAGGAATGGAGAGAAGGCCACTCTACACTTCACCTCGAAAGGCAAGGAAAAGAACTTGGTGGTGAAGAAGCTGACCCTGGGACTACACTACATGCTGGGGATGCAATGTCAACACTGAGGGGCTGGGGACAACAAGCACACACACACACACACACACACACACACACACACACACACACACACACACACACACACACACACACACACACACACACACACACACACACACACACACACACACACACACACACACACACACACACACACATATATGCTTGAACAAGAAAGTGTAAGAATTGTTTTAAAGATGATATTCAGGGAATGATGATGAATGTATAAATGATGCAAATCTTTATTTCGTTGATATGATATCAACTGACATGTCATGAACTTTCATGAAAATTATGATTCCATTGGTCTTTATAGTAGATACTATAGTAGTAGATAAGGTGCATGGGTTTTCAGTTTTATGCAACTTTTATGGTAATAATTTATTTTATTTAATGCCAATAAATCATAGTTTATGTATAGTGTATGTGGTGGAAATGTAGACAGTGATATTGTTATGCATTTGTTATCTTTATTGTCATACTGTGTAAATTGTGAGGATAAGAATTGTTGTATGTCTTCAGAATGTGTGTCACATCAGAGTACTACTGTATTTCCTGACTGGTAAATTAGTATCAGTTTACATTCTTGCCTTATTGTTTACTTTAAACTCTTTCTCCCTCTCTCTCTGTTGAGTTTCGTCACCATTGCTCTCACCAGTCAGTGTACAGACAGGCAGTATTGCATATGACTGCTGTGAAATTGAAAACAACTATAATGTTTTTCATTGGTTTTGGCTGCCGGTGGAGTCTGACTGTGGAACAGAGACCATACTGGTCTAACCTGTACTGTGCTGTTACTCTATTTTAAGGTTGTTGTTGTTGTGAGCGTAATGCACTTCTCCTCTTTTTTGGGAAACCTTTGTGTACCTTTTTTGTTTCATAAATAAAATGAGGAGATGGAACCTCTGTTTCACTGATGTCTCAGCTGAGTGTTCTACAGTGTGCGCACACACACACACACACACACACACACACACACACACACACACACACACACACACACACACACACACACACACACACACACACACACACACACACACACACACACACACACACACACACACACACACAAGCGGGTCAGCCTGGACAGCTGTAGTTGCACAATTTCCATGGCACAATGCAAGTGGGTGTCACATGGGATATGCTACATTCTAATAGACCTTTTCATGCTGGACCTGAGAATTGAACCGACAACCCTCTGGTTACTTTCCTGCGGCTCTAACCTCTAGATAAGGGAGATATGCCTACCATGACTGATAAGACAGTTTCCCAGGGAATATCAAATATGTCATGTGATATTCATAGAGCCCACTCATAAATGGCCACCGGACTGTTAGATTGAGCCCCCCTCAATTTGTTTGTACACTGCTGCTACTCGCTGTTTATTGTCTATGCATAGTCACTTCACCCCAACCTACATGTACAAATGACCTTAACTAACCTGTGCCCCAGCACACTGACTCGGTACCGGGTATATTATCTCACCATTGTTACGCTATTGTGTTACTTTTTATAAAACATTTTATTATTATTATTTATTTTTTTACTTTAGTTTATTCTGTAAATGTTTTCTTAACTCTTCTTGAACTGCACTGTTGGTTACGGGCTTGTAAGTCAGCATTTCACTGTAAGGTCTACACTTGTTGTATTCGGCATGTGTGACAAATAAAGTTTGATTTGATTTGATGGCACATGCTCCAGTCCAATCAACGTTTATCTACCACCTTACAGCTTCTCCTCATGATCCCTCAGATCCTTAATTCTGACTCAAACTGTCCTATCATCTCACCCTATGGGCATAGACATTACACAATATAATTCTAGTCAAATAAAATCCCACAGGCTTGGGTGGTAGGCTTCCATGGCAATGTAAAGCGAGCGACTCAGTCGGCAATACACCAACACGAACCTAAAACATGAGTGGTCTCCTTGAATTATTAAAGTGATATTAATCATTGAGTTGGAACATTATATATGAGTGGGCTTTGTGAGGTTCTGATATTTGCTATTCTCAAGAAAACCATGTTTCAGAATTCCTCATCATCATAGGTCTTATCCTTTCACATCGGCATGGCATCAGTTAATGTTCGGCACACAAATGTATTACCTTTAAACAGAACAGAGGATCCTCAGAGGGCCAGGAGTTTTACCTGGGCAGGTCAAATGGCCAAGAACAAGTCTTGGTTCTACTCATCTTCACTTCCGAGTGGGTCAGTAACTGACTCTAGAGATACACACAGGAAACTATATTTTCAGTGTTTGCGTGGGATTCTCCTGCCTGAGGGCAAAATGGAACACTAGCATGGACCTGTCAGCATTTCAAATGAAGCAGGTTTGTAGGCATGTTTGTTAATAGCATTGAGGGTGTGTTTTTCCGGGGTTTCCTATCTGTTTCCTCTATCTGCAGGTAATCAAGCCTGTATCAGAAGGAATTTCCAAACAGTTCTTGTTTTGTGGTTTTCCATTGTCCAGGTGTGGCTTCTCACAATTGGTTCTCACTATCTTTCATCATTTGACACTTTTGCCATCATGGCTAGGTTTTATCCTGGCTGTTCCATGGTAGTACATGATGAAATGGTACCGATGTAGGATCTTAATTTGATCACCCTCTATTTTGGTTAGGCCAGGGTGTGACTAGGGTGGGCATTCTAGGTTCCTTTTTCTATGTTTTTGTATTTCTTTGTTTTTGGCCAGGTATGGTTCTCAATCAGGGACAGCTGTCTATCGTTGTCTCTGATTGAGAACCATACTTAGGTAGCTCTTGCCCACATGGGTTTTGTGGGTAGTTCATTTCTGTTTAGTGTGTGTTGCACCTGACAGAGCTGTTTCGGTTGACTTTTTGTTGTTTTGCATTTTAGTGTTCAGTTTCGAATAAACATGACGAACACATACCAAGCTGTGCTTTGGTCCTCACCTTCTTCCACCAACGGCCGTTACACCTTGTTGCAAGAGAGCTTTCCTGAAATGATGGGAATTAAAACTTGTAGTCTATTTGAGGTTTAAAATGGCTTCTGAAGTTTGTAATTTCCACTTTGAAATGACAGTCTTAATTTTTGTTACGAAATATTTGTTAACGAACCCCTCCAATAATTACAATCCACATAATTAACAGTTCCCGTTGCTGTAGTCTTATTTTTCCTGCTGTAGCAAACTGGCTCAAATTAAGATCCTACATCTGTATGTGCAGCTAAGCACACATATTGCCTCATATGATTGCAAGATGTGTAACGTCGTTCGTCTGTTGAATGAAGAGAGTCAGACCGAAATGCAGCGTGTAGGTTATTCATGATTTTAATGAATGAATCGCGGTACATGAAATAACTGAATCTAAATACAAAAACAACAGAACGGAACGAGAAACTAATTACAGCCTATCTGGTGACTACAACACAGAGACAGGAACAAACACCCATAAAATACAACGCGAACTCAGGCTACCTAAATACGGTTCCCAATCCGAGACAACGAGAATCACCTGACTCCAATTGTGAATCGCCTCAGGCAGCCAAGCCTAACTAGACACACCCCTAATCATACACAATCCCAATTAATACAAACCCCAATACGAAACACAACATATAAACCCATGTCACACCCTGGCCTACCCAAACATATACCAAAAACACAAAATACAATGACCAAGGCGTGACAAGATGGTGGAAAATGTGAAGAAAAATAAATCCCCAAAAAACCCATTTGTTTGAACTCCACTGTTAGATTTGCTATAGCTCAAAAGTCAATCTGTTAAATATTGTAAATGTAATCTATCTAGCGGATGATACTATTATGTACAGTGGGGAGAACAAGTATTTGATACACTGCCGATTTTGGAGGTTTTCCTACTTACAAAGCCTGTAGAGGTCTGTAATTTTCATCATAGGTACACTTCAACTGTCAGAGACGGAATCTAAAACAAAGATCCAGAAAATCACATTGTATGATTTAAGTAATTAATTTGCATTTTATTGCATGACATAAGTATTTGATACATCAGAAAATCAGAACTTAAAATTTGGTACAGAAACCTTTGTTTGCAATTACAGAGATCATACATTTCCTGTAGTTCTTGACCAGGTTTGCACACACTGCAGAAGGGATTTTGGCCCACTCCTCCATACAGACCTTCTCCAGATCCTTCAGGTTTCGGGGCTGTCGCTGGGCAATACGGACTTTCAGCTCCCTCCAAAGATTTTCTATTGGGTTCAGGTCTGGAGACTGGCTAGGCCACTCCAGGACCTTGAGATGCTTCTTACGGAGCCACTCCTTAGTTGCCCTGTCTGTGTGTTTCGTTTGGTTGTCATGCTGGAAGACCCACCCACGACACATCTTCAATGCTCTTACTGAGGGAAGGAGGTTGTTGGACAAGATCTCGCGATACATGGCACCATCCATCCTCCCCTCAATAAGGTGCAATCTTCCTGTCCCCTTTGCAGAAAAGCATCCCCAAAGAATGATGTCTCGGAGGGGATGGTAGGGGACGCCATGTGCGACTGACGTGTTTTCAGTTTGCTCCCGTGGTATTCTTAAAGTTTATGTGAATTCTGCAGCAGAACCATATTTATTTTAAAATATTAATTTGGTGATCCCTTTCCGTAAAAACCAAGACTACTTTGCTTCCGAATGTCAGCATGTCGACCAAACATAAGGCCAAAAGCATGACTTTGAGAAAACCCGGCCTACAAGACCCGCTCTCATCACCGCCCTCTCCTGAGTCTGAGGGCCCAGGGACGCACACTCTACCAGGGGGCGCGGCTTGGCCTGGCGGCGCTGAAATGAACATTCTCGAGGCCATCAAACTATTACGCTCTGAGATAGTTGAAATGAAAACACAGGTGGTTGCTACGATTGAGGCCAGAATACAGGAGGTTTCTGATACTTTAAAAGCAGATTTAACCATCCTGCGGAACGAGACTGTGCCAGCAATCACATTACTCAAAACAACAACTGCGTCACACACTACAACGATTGCAGCACTGGAGACCTCCGCTACTTATGTCTCCGATTTAACTACATCCCTGGAGGCTGAAGTTAAACGCCTAGCTGCGGATTTGAAAAAGGTGAAGGAGAGCTGTGTGAATCTAGAGGGATTCTCTCTCAGCAATAATCTGGGACTTGTATCGGTCCCAGAGCCCGCGGAAATGCATCGCGCCACGGATTTCGTTTCAGGGCTGCTGAAGGATGTTCTTGCCTTAGATGAAAAGCTCCTGATTGATCGAGCCCACCGGTCACTACGCCCAAAGCCCCGAGATGGGGAAAGGCCCCGTGACATAATTCTTCGAGTGCACTTTTTTCATGAGAAGATGGAGATCCTCCGACGAGCCCGCAATACCACTCTGAGCTTTCAAGGACAGAGCTTTTCCATCTACCAGGACTACTCCCCCACTGTTTCCAGGCAGAGCGCAGCTTTCGGACAGGCCAAAGAGTACTTTGGGACCATCCAAGTGTGAAGTATGGACTGCGAGTCCCGGCCCGTTTATGGCTATCTCATGATTATAAAGACTACACATTTGAATCTCCGGATGAGGCTATGGCTCACATTCAACGTCACATCAAGAAGTCTTGAATATGCTCACAGTTCAGCAACTGTTGCTTGCGAACTGTGGATAGTAAGTAACCCACTTGTGGTACAATTATGTTTAGATATAACAGGCTAGTCTTGTATAGTTGGTGAAACTATTCAGGCTTATTTGATGTGATCTAATGTTTTGATCATCTAGTGTGGCTGCCTTACCTCGCTCACCTATTTAGTTTGTTTACACATTGTCTCAGTGAATCAAAATATTTTTGGTTATTTGTTTACTGCATCCGTTTGCATTGACCCAGTAAACAGTAAATGTCTCCCGAGGCTACACGGTTTTTGGGGCCTCACTTTAATTTTAAAAGGTTTGAGCGTCATTTATGCCCAGCAAACGTTCAATGTTGTGCACACATAGTTTTTTGGTATTGATTGTAAACTGTCTCAGCTTCAACTAGACTACTATTATAATTACTATTATTTTTGATTGTCTTACTACGATTTCCTTACTTCAAATTAGATTTTTGGCAGAGAGCCTTTCTACATTTGATTTATTTTCTCTCTCAATGCCTGTTATAAGACTGGGAATACAATTATATACATCCACAAGTGGTGCATTTGTCATTCCGTTTGCACAAGGAATTCACCTTTTTTTATTTGAAAAAATACATACAAATCTTTCTTTTTGTTGCTTGATCCACTAACAAAACGCAACTTTAAAGAGCGGGACTGTGGGTTTAGGTTTAAGACCGCACTCTCACAGACATACTGTGCGAAGAGAACGTGTTCTATTTAGGCTTGTACCTCGTTTGGGGAGGTAATGTCTGGGATGGGGGGAGGGGGTGGGGGGCAGGTTGAATTGTTCAGTTCTAATGTTGTCATTCTGTCTTTTTAGTTTTTTTTCTGTTTTTTTCTGTACTTTTTCCAAACATTTACCACCGTACATTATTACTCTGAGACAGATTATTCTGGGGGTTTTGGGCGCTCATTGCTTTTCCATTCTATGCTCTAATGACAGGGTTGAATAACGGGAATGCCCAGAGGGGCCGAAATAATACGATCAAGTACATTTCTTGGAATACCAAAGGGGTCAACAACCCGGTGAAGCTTAAGAGGGTGTTGACACACTTAAAGGGTTTGAATACAAATATTGCATTTCTACAAGAGACTCACTTGAGGACTAGTGAGCATTTTAGGATGCGTAAGGACTGGGTTGGTCAAGTGTTCCACTCAAACTTTCATAGTAAATCAAGAGGTGCTGCTATTCTGGTTGATAAAGCTACTCCCTTTGTAGCTTCTGAGGTTATTGCTGATCCTAAGGGACGATACGTCATAGTAACCGGTGAACTGTTTTCTACCCCTCTTGTTTTGGCTAGTGTTTATGCTCCCAATTGGGATGACACAAGTTTCATTTCTTCCTTTCTGTCTGCTATTCCCAATTTAGATTCTCATTTGTTGATTTTAGGGGGGGATTTCAACTGTAAAATGTCCCCAGTTCTTGACAAGTCCTCACAAACAAATACAGGCCCATCTAAATGTGCCCTACTTATTCAATCCTTTCTTCAGAAATATGCTATGTTTGAGGCCTGGCGTTTCCTACATCCTACAGATAGACAGTATTCCTTTTATTCTCATGTTCATCAAACATACTCCCGGATTGATTAATTCCTTTTAGATAAAAAAACTTCTGCCTAACCTTCGGCAGTGTACTTACGAGAGTATTGTTATCTCTGACCATTCACCATTAGTGCTTGAACTAGAGTTTCCCCAGCGACCTCCTATGTGTTATCAATGGCATCTCAACCCCATTTTACTCTCAGATAAGGAGTTTGTCAATTTAATTTATTCTGAAATCACCTTATTCCTAGAAACTAATTCAACACCAGGTATGTCCTGCTCTACCATATGGGAGTCTCTCAAAGCATACCTACGTGGCCAAATTATTTCTTATACAGCCAACTAAAACAGACTTCGCTCCCAGCGACTTCGGGACCTGAGTGAGTCCATAGCCACACTGGATGAGAAATATGCTACGGATCCTTCCTCTGATCTGATAAAGAGCGCCAACTACTCCAATCTGAATTTGATGAGCTTTCTACCAGGCAAGCTGAACAGTTACTCTTGCGAGCTCGATACAAAGTCTATGAACAAGGCGACAAGGCCAGTAAACTCCTTGCGCATCAGATCCGTAAATCTGAGGCCTCACGTTTAATCCCACAAATAAGGACCCCGTCTGGTGCCACCACAGTTATACATAAAGAGATCACTGATCAATTTAAACAATTTTACTCTGCGCTATACACCTCTGAATCCCCTCAAGACCCCTTGCTGATTGACTCCTTCTTTAATGGCTTGAATATGCCTTCAATTGATACAGACTCCCATGACTGTCTCGAAGAAGAATTTACGCTTGAGGAGATTGCAACAGCAGTGTCCGCAATGAAAAGTGGTAAATCACCGGGTCCGGACGGTTTTCCAACCGAATTTTACAGGATGTTTTCTGGTCTGCTTTGCCCATTCTTGTCTGGACTATTTGCAGAGTGCCTCAATACTTCAAAGCTACCGCCTAGTCTTTATCAGGCTTCAATTTCATTACTACTGAAGAAAAACAAAGAACCCCTGGAATGTGGATCCTATCGCCCAATCTCGCTTTTAAACTGTGATTACAAAATCCTAGCTAAGCTTTTAGCCATCCGTATGGAAGGCTTGCTGCACCAAGTAATACACTCTGACTAGACTGGCTTTGTGAGAAATAGGCATTTATTTTTCAATATTAGGTGCCTTACGAATATATTGTACTCCCCAGCGTCGGAGGACCCAGAGGTGGTGGTCTCACTTGATGCCGAAAAAGCGTTTGACCGCGTTGAGTGGGATTACCTAACAGCTGCCCTTTATAGATTTGGCTTTGGCCCCAAATTAATTGCGTGGATAAAATAAAGAATCTTTATTATTTATTTTTCCCCCATGGCTTCGGTACGGACTAATAACTTGTCCTCTGACTATTTTCCCTTGCACCGCGGATCCAGACAGGGTTGCCCACTCTCCCCCTTGTTGTTTGCTTTGGCAATCGAGCCTCTCGCCATTGCACTACACTCTAATGATGCCATTCAAGGCATAATCAGGGCGGGCTGGGAGCAGAAAGTCTTGCTATATGCTGACGACCTCCTTTTGTTTATCTCCAACCCCGTTCTGTACTGGCTGCAGACTGATCCTACTGGCCCTAGACCACTCTGGGTCCAGATGGAGTCTGAATCGTGGAAACCTGCAGCACTTTCCTCTGTGCTGTGCTCGTCTCTCCCAGTGTCCCTAGGCAAAAGGTGTGTCAACCCAATTGTAAAGCAGTCTCTTAAAATTTGGAATCAGTTCCGTTTAGCCTTTAGCCTCCAAGGCTTTTCTCTATCAGGCCCAATCAATCAGAACATTTTATTTCCTCCATCTTTGAATGATGGGGCTTTTGGCATTTGGCACTCACTAGGCCTCTCCTCACTAGCCCAATTATTCTTTGATGATACATTTGCCTCTTTTTCTCAGCTGCAGGAAAAGTTAAATCTCCCCCAATCCCACTTTTTCCGCTATCTCCAGACTATAAACTTTGTCAGGGCTAACACCTGGATTTCCCAATAGGCCTGCGAATACAGCTATAGAGAGCATCTTGGAACTGAACAAGCTTCCTAGGGGCGCAATTTCAGATGTATATGCAATCATTCATGACTTACAGAACCCTTCTTTGGTGCCTTTAAAGACTCGATGGGAAAAGGATTTGGGGGAGGAACTTGGGGAAGACGCCTGGGAATCTGTGCTGCACAGGGTGCACTCGTCCTCTTTTAGCACTAGACACAGCCTCATTCAATTCAAGGTAGTTCACCGTATCCACTGGTCAGGGGCCAAACTTGGAAGAATATTCTCTGATTTTGATCCTACCTGTGTCAGATGTAAAGTGGAACCAGCCACACTGTTGCATATGTTTTGGGGCTGTCATAAACTGTCAGGTTTCTGGGAATTAATATTTAAATGTTTCTCTGATATATATGATACTGTTATAGATCCGTCTCCCCTTACAGCCCTTTTTGGAGTACTGCCCATGGGTACCCCCCTATCAAGAATCCAGTCGGACACTGTTGCTTATACAACTCTTTTAGCTAGACGGCTAATACTACAGAACTGGAAGATGGCAGCACCCCAATCTTATAAATATTGGGTGAGGGATTTGTTGTGCTCTCTGAAACTAGAAAAAATTCAATTCAATTCACGTGGGAACCCCAAACTGTTTGATGAGGCTTGGGCTCCATTCCGGTCTTACTTTAAACAGTCCATCCTCTGATGGCATTCCAATTAATACTAAAATAAGTCTGTGACTTAAGGGTTGGAGGAGCCTCTCTCTGTGTTTTTGCTGGGGGGGGCATTAAGGTCCATGTGCTTATTGATTGTGATCCGCAGATGCCTTGTTCATCTTGCCCAGGCAGAGACTGAAGTGTGAACTTGTTTTTCCCAGTTATTTTTACATTTTGTTCACGCCTACATGAATAATCATTTTTTGTATTTATTTTAAAGCATTGTAAACTTTTTTTCTGTCCAGTGGATGGTCGGTCTGTGGCCATGACTCTCTGTGAGTGGTTGCATTTCTCCATCCTTATCCCTTGACTGTTTACAGGAACAATGGTGAGGTGTTTGCTCTGTCCCTGTACTATAGATTGCCCTTTAACCTCTGCAGCCTTCTGCCTGGTGTGTTTAACTTGTCTAAAGTATGGTATCTTTAAAGCTATTTTTTATCTGTATTTTTATTTTTATTTTTTTCTAATTGAGTATATTATTTATATTGCTTTGTCTTGTCTGTGTGTGTGTGTGTGTAAAACTTAATAAACAGAGTTTTAAAAAAATATTTAAAAAATAAAATAATGATGTCTCCACCTCCATGCTTCTTCACAGTTGGGATGGTGTTCTTGGGGTTGTACTCATCCTTCTTCCTCCAAACACGGCGAGTGGAGTTTAGACCAAAAAGCTCAATTTTTGTCTCATCAGACCACATGACCTTCTCCCATTCCTGCTCTGGATCATCCAGATGGTCATTGGCAAACTTCAGACGGGCCTGGACATGCGCTGGCTTGAGCAGGGGGACCTTGCGTGCGCTGTAAGATTTTAATCCATGACGGCGTAATGTGTTACTAATAGTTTTCTTTGAGACTGTGGTCCCAGCTCTCTTCAGGTCATTGACCAGGTCCTGCCGTGTAGTTCTGGGCTGATCCCTCACCTTCCTCATGATCATTGATGTCCCATGAGGTGAGATCTTGCATGGAGCCCCAGACTGAGGGTGATTGACCGTCATCTTGAACTTCTTCCATTTTCTAATAATTGCACCAACAGTTGTTGCCTTCTCACCAAGCTGCTTGCCTATTGTCCTGTAGCCCATCCCAGCTTTGTGCAGGTCTACAATTTTATCCCTGATGTCCTTACACAGCTCTCTGGTCTTGGCCATTGTGGAGAGGTTGGAGTCTATTTGATTTCAGTGTGTGGACAGGTGTCTTTTATACAGGTAACGAGTTCAAACAGGTGCAGTTAATACAGGTAATGAGTGGAGAACAGGAGGGATTCTTAAAGAAAAACTAACAGGTCTGTGAGAGACAGAATTCTTACTGGTTGGTAGGTGATCAAATACTTATGTCATGCAATAAAATGCAAATTAATTACTTAAACATTTTGATTTTTGTTTTAGATTCCGTCTCTCACAGTTGAAGTGTACCTATGATAAATATTACAGACCTCTACATGCTTTGTAAGTAGGAAAACCTGCAAAATCGGCAGTGTATCAAATACTTGTTCTCCCCACTGTATGCTATTGCCCCGGCTGTTGATCTGGCTGTGTTAAAACTACTGTCAGATTTCATAGTTATGCATGAATCCCTTGCTGATTTAAAAACTTGTGCTTAATACGGGCAAAATGAAATGCATGCTGCTTTTAAAATCTTGTAAGAATGTTTCAGATGAACTACAGTCGTGGCCAAAAGTTTTGATAATGACACAAATATTAATTTTCACAAGTCTGCTGCCTCAGTTTGTTTGAAGAGTGATCAGATGAATTGCAATTCATTCCAAAGTCCCTCTTTGCCATGCAAATTAACTGGATCCCAGAAAACATTTCCACTGCATTTCAGCCCTGCCATAAAAGGACCAGCTGACATTATGTCAGTGATTCTCTCGTTAACACAGGTGTGAGTGTTGATGAGGACAAGGCTGGAGATCACTCTGTCATGCTGATTGAGTTCAAATAACAGACTGAAAGCTTCAAAAGGAGGGTGGTGCTTGGGATCATTGTTCTTACTCTGTCAACCATGGTTACCTGCAAGGAAACACGTGCCATCATCATTGCTTTGCACAAAAAGGGCTTCACAGGCAAGGATATTGCTGCCAGTAAGATTGCACCTAAATCAACCATTTATCGGATCATCAAGAACTTCAAGGAGAGCGGTTCAACTGTTGTGAAGAAGACTTCAGGGCGCCCAAGAAAGTCCAGCAAGCGCCAAGACCGTCTCCTAAAGTTGATTAGAATGCGAGATCGGGGCACCACCAGGTCAGAGCTTGCTCAGGAATGGCAGCAGGCAGGTGTGAGTGCATCTGCACGTACAGTGAGGCAAAGACTTTTGGAGGATGGTCTGGTGTCAAGAAGGGCAGCAAAGAAGCCAATTCTCTCCAGGAAAAACATCAGGGACAGACAGATATTCTGCAAAAGGTACAGGGATTGGACTGCTGAGGACTGGAGTGAAATCATTTTCTCTGATGAATCCCCTTTCCGATTGTTTGGGGCATCCGGAAAAAGCATGTCATGCCAACAGTAAAGCATCCTGAGACCATTCATGTGTGGGGTTGCTTCTACCCCAATCACAATTTTGCCTAAGAACACAGCCTTGAATAAAGAATGGTACCAACACATCCTCCAGGAGCAACTTCTCCCAACCATCCAGGAACAGTTTGGTGACAAACAATGCCATTTCCAGCATGATGGAGCACCTTGCCATAAGGCAAAAGTGATAACTAAGTGGTATACATTGATATTTTGGTTCCATAGCAAGGAAACTCCCCAGACATTAATCCCATTGAGAGCGTGTGGTCAATCCTCAAGAGGACTTTTGGCCACGACTGTACATGTTAACTCTTTAGATGGTTCTATAATCGCATGTGTTACCGCATATAAATATTTAGGCATTTGGATTGATATCAATTTGACGTTTAAAAAACATACAGATGAGCTGGTTAAGAAGCTAAGACTTAAATGTGGCTTTTTCTACAGAAGCAGA
Organism: Oncorhynchus gorbuscha; assembly: GCF_021184085.1. Taxonomy (NCBI): domain Eukaryota; kingdom Metazoa; phylum Chordata; class Actinopteri; order Salmoniformes; family Salmonidae; genus Oncorhynchus; species Oncorhynchus gorbuscha. The sequence continues at coordinate 29,459,504 of NC_060187.1, forward strand.
TCATGCCTTTCTCTCAGCAGTAGAAAGTAGATTATTCAGTCAACCTTTTTATCTGCTCTTTATTATGGTGATTTTATTTATCAAAGTACAGCTGCTACTATTCTTCAACCTTTGGATGCCATTTACAATAGCACCCTTTGTTTTGTTACAGGTGACAGTTTTGATACTCATCAATACATCCTGTATAAAAAGGTTGGCTGGACTTTGCTATAGACCCGAAGATCTCTACATTACTCCATTTTTGTTTACAAGGTCCTACTTCACAAACTTCCATCTTATCTATCTTTTCTGTTGAAGTATACACAGTATAACATATTGTTACATATTCTAACCTCTTTGTTGATTCATATCCATTGAATTGTGTCCATTTTCTGTTTCAGTAAGAATTCTTAAAAAGTGTCAAATAACACTGCCATTTGCACAAATATGAAAACCCAGATGGTATCATCGTAAAATAATATACATTTAGATCATAAAGGGAGAAACCTTACCTTAAATTGAGAAGATATTTACATTTTTCAGTTAAGTGCCTGCACCTGCTGTCCTCTCAAATTCAAATGAAAATAATTCATTTGGGCAGTTAGGTAACAGCAAGAACCCCCAAGAACTAAAGAGGTTCCTCAATCCCACCTCCTATGGGGTTCCTTGTTGACCCCCTAATTTGATTTGCCTAACCCCATTCACAGTATTGGTTAACTCTTGAGGTTCCTAGGCTCTCCACTGAGCTAGGTAAACCCGATTTTAGTTTTAGTGAACCGTATTGCTGGAACAAAATTCAAAATACATTTAATCTTAATGTTCTGGTGCCATTTGGACAATTGAATGTATTGATGGGGACTTATTTGTGGAGGAATGTAACTGTTGTCATGGGTGATTTGTAATGTTTGATTTGTGCTTCCAGTGACTGTATTTTTTTATTTTAATGTGTGTGTATATATAAATATATATATATATATATTTGGGAATTACTTTATGTATATATATACATATACTGACTGTACAAAACATTAGGAACACCTTTCTAAAATTGAGTTGCACCCATTTTGTCCTCAGAACAGCCTCATTAAAAATCCGTCTTTATCCTGTCTCCTCCCCTTCATCTACAATGATTGAAGTGGATTTAAGAGGTTACATCAATAAGGGATCATAGCTTTCACCTGGATTCACCTGGTCAATCTGTCATGGAAAGAGCAGGTGTTTTCATACATTCAGTGTATATGTTGTGTATAATGTGTATATTTCTGTTGTTTTATACAAGGCACATTTGAAAAAGAGACCTAGGTTGCATTATGTCCTTACTGTTAAAATGAAAGTTTAAATACAAATCAATAAAATACTTGTAAAAACCTGGCTCCTTCCCTAAGGCCTTACCCCTTTGTAGATCTGAAGGAATTGGATAGGTGCAAGCAATATCATGGAAGCACTGAAAAGCTATCCAATCCCCCTGCTGTACAGGCAGACAAACAGACAGTCAGACACAGCTAGAGAGAGTAATTCCCACACTCTCTCCTCTCATTGAGACAAACCCATGGGTCGGGAAACATGGGCGGAAAAAGAACAATAGAGAGGTGAGCAGGACCAGGGCCAACTCTTTTCACTGTGTGTGCGAGTGTGTGTGTAATAATTTGGTGGGTGCTTATATTGGACCTAATTGGTCCTAATTCACACATGTAAAAGTGTCTATTAATATTGAATTGAAAACAAATGTTTTGCATATCTGAACTCTCCCTGGTGTTGCAGTGGTCTAAGGCACTGCATTGCGATGCTAGCTGTGCCACCAGAGATTCTGGGTTCGAGCCCAGGCTCTGTCACAGCCGGCCGCGACCGGAAGCCCCATGGGGCGACGCACAATTGACCCAGCGTTATCCAGGTTAGAGAGGGTTTGGCCGGCAGGGGTAAGGGATATCCTTGTCTCATCGCACACTTGTAACTCCTGTGGCAGGCTGGGTGCAGTGCACGCTGACCAGGTGTACAGTGTTTCCTCCGACACATTGGTGCGGCTGGCTTCTGGTTTGGATGTGCATTGTGTCAAGAAGCAGTGTGGCTAGGTTGGGTTGTGTTTCGGAGTGGCTTTTGACCTTCGCCTCTCCTGAGTCCATACGGGAGTTCTAGTGATGAGACAAGACTGTAACTGGATGGATACCATGAAATTGGGGAGAAAAAAAGGGGGTAAAAATAAATAAATTAGTAAAACACAAAATCACTAAAGTAAGTGGTGCCAATCACTGAATCAATGAAATCATGGGTGGCAAACAATGAATCACTGAAATGTGCCAAACACTTGCAACAAATCTCCTATTATGAACCATTAAGTCATGTAATATCAATACAGTAAGCAGTCCTTCTCACAAAATCGTCTGAACAGTTTGGCCTACAAACTATTATGACCCCCTCAGTGGTATTTTGTACGAACAGGTGTGGTATATGGCCAATATAGCATAGCTAGGGGCTGTTCTTAGCACAACGCAACGCAGAGTGCCTGGACACAGACCGTGGCCATGGTATATTGGCCATATATCACAAACCCGCGAGGTGCCTTATTGCTATTACAAACTGGTTATCAATGTATTTAGAGCGGTAAAACTAAATGTTTTGTCATACCCATGGTATACGGTCTGATATACCATGACTGTCAGCCAATCAGAATTCAGGGCTCAAACCATATCTGAAACTTTGAACATTCCATGGAGCACCATTAAACCCATTATTAAAAATGAAAAGAATATGGCACTACAACTAACCTGCCAAGAGAGGGCCGCCCACCAAAACTCACAGACCAGGCAAGGAGGGCATTAATCAGAGAGGCAACACAGAGACCAAAGATAAACCTGAAGGAGTTGCAAAGCTCCACAGCTGAGATTGGAGAATCTGTCCATAGGCCCACTTTAAGCCTTCCACTCTGGGCTTTACAGAAGAGTAGCCAGAAAAAAAGCCATTGCTTAAAGAAATAAATAAGCAAACACGTTTGGTGTTCGCCAAAAGGCATGTGAGAGACTCCCCAAACATATGCCGGGACCACCCACACATAGAATGTATGCACACATGACTGTAAGTCGCTTTGGATAAAAGCGTCTCCTAAATAGCATATATTATTATTATTATTATTATATGGAAGGAGGTACTTTGGTCAGACGAGACAAAAATGTGGCTTTTTGGCCATCAAAGTAAACGCTATGTCTCATCACCCCAAGAATACCATCCCCACTGTGAAGCATGGTGGTGACAGCGTCATGCTGTGGGGATGTTTTTCATCGGCAGGGACTGGGAAACTGGTCAGAATTGAAGGAATGATGGATGGCGCTTAATACAGGGAAATTCTTGAGGGAAACCTGTTTCAGTCTTCCAGAGATTTGAGTCTGGGTCGGAGGTTCACCTTCCAGCAGGACAATGACCCCAAGCATACTGCTACAGCAACACTTACGTGATTTAAGGAGAAACATTTAAATGTCTTGGAACGGCCTAGTCAAAGCCCAAACCTCAATCCAATTGAGAATCTGTAGTAAGACTTAAAGATTGCGGTATACCAGCGGAACCCATCCAACTTGAAGGAGCTGGAGCAATTTTACCTTGAAGAATGGGCAGAAATTCCAGTGGCTAGATGTGTCAAGCTTATAGGGGGGGGTAGTTATGCACGCTCAAGTTTTCTGTTTTTTTGTTTTATTTCTTGTTTTTTCATAACAAATATTTTGCATCCTCTAAGTGGTATTGTAACGGTTTTTGTCATCTGAAGAAGAGGAATCGGACCAAAGCGCAGCGTGGTAAGTGTTCATTACTTTTCATTTAAACTGAACACTAAACAAAAATAACAAAAAGAATAACCGAAAGCGAAACAGTCCTGTCAGGTGCAAAACATAAAACAGAAAACAACTACCCACAAAAACCATGTGGGAAAAAGCTACTTAAGGATGGTTCCCAATCAGAGACAACAAAAGACAGCTTTCCCTGATTGAGAACCATACCCGGTCAAAACAAAGAAATACAAAAACATAGAAAAAGGAACATAGAATGCCCACCCAAATCATACCCTGACCAAACCAAAATAGTGACATAAAAAGCCTCTCTATAAGGTCAGGGCGTGACAGGTATGCATGTCGTATAAATCAAATGATACAAACCCCCAAATAATCAATTTTAATTCCAGGTTGTAAGGTAACAAAATAGGAAAAATGCCAAGGAGGTAAATACTTTCGCAAGCCACTGTACCACACCTACGCCTTATTGCTTAAATATACCATGGATGTCAGCCAATCAGTATTCAGGGCTCGAACCACCCAGTTTATGTTGCATAATCACCTTCCTATGTGGAAACCATGGGCATTAAAAACAAAAAACAACGTTTAATTGAGAAGTAGGCATTGGTCGGAAATTCACATGAGCATCACAATGCCTACTCCACTCATGCTCTACCAAGTTTTTCGAGCACACAGCTTTGATCGACTACAGTAGCTATGTTGGTCTTTTGTGCGTCAAACAATGTGTATGCAGGTTGCTTCGAATTCAAACCTTCTCAAACAGCCTAATTCATACTCTTAGAAGAGGTGCTCCCACAATAATGTGATTTGTAGCACATACAAGTTAAAGTATTGGATTCTTCACACACCACACTAATCCCATTACACTGACTTCTCAAGCTTTTTAAAAATGATATCAAAACAAGTGTTTCTTTTATACAGGTGTGTGTGTGTGTGTGTGTGTGTGTGTGTGTGTGTGTGTGTGTGTGTGTGTGTGTGTGTGTGTGTGTGTGTGTGTGTGTGTGTGTGTGTGTGTGTGTGTGTGTGTGTGTGTGTGTGTGTGTGTGTGTGTGTGTGTGTGTGTGTGTGTGTGTGTGTGTGTGTGTGTGTGTAAAAAAACTGCAGCTTCATTTATTGAAAGTGTATATTGCCATACAGTTTTCAGGATATTAGTGTTGGAAAAGTAGAAAACATGTTCTCTTAATGAGTTTATTAACATCACTGCAGTAAAAATATGCTTTCATGGATTTGTCACCACCTGTAACAGTAAGCTCCCTGGCTGTCAGTAACAGTTTCACTTCTTCCTTCCTCTTTGTTTGTGCATGTGCCAGTCGTGCCAGTTTGCAGGCGGGCCAAAGAGAAGAGTATAAAGTGTAGTGCGTGGGCGGGCGGGAGGGAAGGAGGGAGGGAGAATTGTAGTGTAGTTCGTGGGTGGAAGGGAGAATTCCCGGGTTCCCTCTGTTCTCTCCTCCAGTCTCTATGACCATGCTGTCTGGCTGGGGGACGGCCCAAAACCATGTTGCTGAGGGCCGGACTCGGGATCCCTGCCTTATCCCCGTGTGTGGGAGAAATTGGTTATAAATATAGAGCTCCCTTGATCAATAAAGAACACAGTCAAAACTGCCAGTCAGACAAATAGACACACAACTCACACATAACATAATGGTGATACAGGTAGACTCACAGGTAAACTTACAGATGGAAAAACAGAGAGATAGACAGATGGAAGCCCTTGTGTTCATTCCAGGGCCCCCCTCACCTACAGCCATCCGCCCCTGGTCCAGGTGTGTAGCAGTGATGGGGCTCGTGATCATGGTTCTGTTCGTGGGATTAATTTGTTTCTGCATTGGGTTCTACATCCAGAGAGTCACACAGGTAAGGACCAGTGTATGTGTGTGTATATGTATGTGTATATGTGTGTACAACCTTTACAAAGTCTCATCTCTCTCTCTCTTTATCTCGTTCTCTCGCTCTGCCTCTTTAGGGAACTGGACAATCACATTGCACAGAGAAATTCAAGCAGAACTTCAAACTTCAAGGTGAATGTTTCTGTCTTTATTCTTCTATGGTCTTTAGATCACACAGTAATCTCAACCTCAATATTTATGTACATCCTTTATGCAAGTGTATGTTAACAGTCTCTCAATGCAATACAAATAAGTAGTCACAGCAATAGCCGCAATGTTCTGGTTATGACAAGAACAACTGAGTATCCAATACACATGGACACTTATTCCAATATGAATTTGCACTGTGAGGATCAAAAAATGAAGAGGCCTTGAATCAGAGCTGGTCATTATCTTTCCTAGTGTGCAGCTTGGTTAATGTAAGTGTATTTCCTCTGTCTGCAGAGGGCAGAAAGTCAGAAGAAAAACCAGACGAAGTACAGTACGACATCTTCACCGCACCGAAGGACGCCATCTATTTTATCCATGGCCAGGTGAACAGAGCAGACGGCAAGGGGAAAGTCTACCTGTTTTGGAAACACATTAGCAGGCATAATTTCAACACCATCAACGGAACCTGCCCTGAGGTCACCTTCGCTACTGAGGTCAAGTTAATCAAAGGTGATCAAGTCTACCTCGTCTTCAACGAGGGCAAACCCAACCTGAAAGAGAGCACTTTCACAGTCTACGAGCTTGTCGAGCAGTGACCAGACTGAAAAGCGTACAGTCTAGAAGTGTTAAGCCACACTGTAAGGTAGCATTAAAGATTTCATTCCACAAGTTATCTGTAGTGCTCAATGAATGACATTCCATGAGAGCAACACCTGTGAACAAATGTTTAACTCCTTTATACTGCGGCTGTATAGACTAGTACAGTACAGTACAGTACAGTTTACATCTGGATGAAAGTTATGACCCTTGTTATAACACATAAGCTGGGTCAGGTGGTTAGTGTGCTGTCTATACCAGTGTTTCCCAACTCCAGTCCTCGAGTACCCCCAACAGCACACATTTTGTTGTAGCCCCGGACAAGCACCACGGATTCAACTTGTCAACTTATCAAGCCCTCAATGAGTTGAATCAGGTGAGTTTGTCCAGGGCAACAACAATAATATGAACTGTTGTGGGTTTTCGAGGAGTTGGGAAACACTGGTATAGACAACACACTAACCACCTGACACAGGTATGTGTTATAACAAGGGGTGGAGAGAACAAGAGCTGGGCTGGAGGACGAACCAAAGCCGTTATGGTGGCTGATTCTTTAAGGTTAAATAGGGAAACTGAAACCCAATGTCTACGTCCAATATAAACAGTGAAACTCAGTAGAGTGAGATCCAGTCCTCTAAAGTTTGTTAAAATTGTAACGTTTGCTTGAAAGTACCAGGCAGTAAAGTATGCTGGTACATTACATGCATAGTTTTTCATTTTCCTGTCAATAGATGTAGCATCTCCTGTTCGTGGACAGGTATAGAGGCAACTGATTGTTTTCTATAATATTTAGTTTGTAAGATGCATTGATCAACCATAAAGTAACAAAGATATTGAATGTAATAAAGAGATGGTGGAAAAGGATTGTAATATCAATATTTTGTGTATAAGATTATCATTTTAACCCAGTGCTTTTCCTGTCATAGGGAATGTTCCAAATATTTCCAATGCTCTTAAGATAAAATGTAATCAAATTGAATGTAATAAAATATTTTGTGAATAAGATGGTTATTTTTGTATCTAATATTTCCATTGCCTTCAAGATCAAATAAAGTATTTAATATGAAAACTCTGCACAGCCTCACATCAATTACTGAGTTTTCACGTTTTCCATGGCCCTGGTCTTTCTGCCAGCCAAAGGCCGGGTGTTTGTTCTGTGATACTTTGTCCTGAGACAATTGCATAACTGTCTGTTTCACTGCAGGGGCAGTTCAGAAAGTGAAAGTTAAAATGCTGCAGGGATGTGATGCAATGTGTGTGTGTCGTCATCATTGTCATGAAGCAATGTTTGATTGCTGGCTACACATGGCTGCCTGCCCTGGGCCTGACCTGTGCCACACCTATGCAAGGTCTAAGCAGCCAAGCCTTCACAAAAACTCCACTCTATTTTTATAGTACAGCCATTTAACCAGTGACATGATGATGGAACACCAGGCTGGTTGTTTATCAGCTTTGTACTGTAATGAGTGGGTGTCTAGGACAGTACGCACACTCATTCATTCGTTGTAGTGATACTAGTATATAAACAAACCTTTATAGTTGTCAGTCAGGTAAAGGCAATCAGGGCAGGAAGGGCAGGTCAGGGAGTGATAATAATAGCTGCTGTGATTTTCTCAATAGATGAAAGAAAAGTCTTGTTCGCTACACGTAGAATTTAAATTATAAGGAACAGATATAGAATTATTAGGCTCTGTGGGATGACAGCAGGGGAAGTACAGAGACTGAACTGCACGTTCCCTCATGATAATAAAACCTTTCTTGAAAGTCCACACTATACTCTACCCGGGTGCGATCCACAATATAAAATGATTATTTGGCTGTCCCCATAGGACAATCCTTTTGGTTCCAAGTAGAACCGTTTTCAGTTCCATGTAGAACCCTTTTCACAGAGAATTCTACAAGAAATCCCAAATGTTTCTACCTGGAACCAAAAAGGGTTCTCCTATGGGGACAGACAAAGAACCCTTTTGAAACCCTTTTTCTAAGACCGTAGTGTGTCAAGCTGTCTAACCTTAGCACGACACTGGAGCATTAACTAGTAGCATAGATACAGTGCCTTCGGAAAGTATTCAGACCCCTTGACTTTTTACACATTTTGTTACGTTACAGCATTACTCTAAAATGGATGTAAATAAATAAAAAATCATCAGCAATCTACACACAATACCCCATAATGACAAAGTGAAAACAAGTTTGTAGAATTTAAAAAAAACTTAAATACCTTATGTACGTAATTATTCAGACCCTAAGCTAAGAGATTCAAAATTGAGCTCAGGTGCATCCTGTTTCCATTGATCATCCTTGAGATGTTTCTACAACATGATTGTAGTCCACCTGTAGTAAATTCAATTGATTGGACATGATTTAGAAAGGCACACACCTGTCTATATAAGATCCCACAGTTGACAGTGAATGTCAGAGCAAAAACAAAGCCATGAGGTTGAAGGAATTGTCCGTAAAGCTCTTAGACAGCATTGAAGTTCCCCAAGAACACAGTGGCCTCCATCATTCTTAAATGGAAGAAGTTTGGAAACGCAAAGACTCTTCCTAGTGCTGGCCATCCGGCCAAGCTGAGCAATCCGGGGAGAAGGGCCTTGGTCAGGGAGGAGACCAAGACCACGATGATCACTCTGACAGAGCTCCAGAGTTCCTCTGTGGAGATGGGGGAACTTTCCAGAAGGACAACCATCTCTGCAGCACTCCACCAATCAGGGCTTTATGGTAGAGTGGCCAGACGGAAGGCACATGACAGCCCACTTGGAGATTGCCAAAAGGCACCAAAGACTCTCAAGACCATGAGGAACAAGATTCTCTGGTCTAATGAAAGCAAAATGTAACTATTTGGCCTGAATACCAAGTGTCACGTCTGGAGGAAACCAGGCACCATCCCTACGGTGAAGCATGTTGGTGGTAGCATCATGCTGTGGGGTTGTTTTTCAGCGGTATGGACTGGGAAAATCGTCAGGAGCGAGGCAAAGATGAACGAAGCAAAGTACAGAGAGATCCTTGTTGAAAACCTGCTCCAAAGCGCACAGGTCCTCAGACTGGGGTGAAGATTCACCGTCCAACAGGAGAACGACCCTAAGCACACAGCCAAGACAACGCAGCAGTGGCTTCGGGACAAGTCTCTGAATGTCCTTGAGTGGCCCAGGCAGAGCACAGACTTGAACCCAATCGAACATCTCTGGATAGACCTGAAAATAGCTGTGTAGCGACACTCCCATCCAACCTGACAGAGCTTGGGGAGATCTGCAGAGAAGAAAGGGAGAAAGTCCCCAAATACAGGTGTGCCAAGAATAATCTATGCTGTAACCGCTGCCAAAGGTGCTTCAACAAGTAAAGAGTCTGAATACTTATGTAAATGTCATATTTCAGTTTTTTAAATTTATTATAAATTAGCAAACATTTCTTAAGACCTGTTTTTGCATTGTCATCATGAGTTATTGTGTGTAGATTGACGAGAGAAATAATCTATTTAATACATTTTAGAATAAGGCTGTAACGTAACAAAATGTGTCACGCCTTGGTCTTAGTATTTTGTGTTTTCTTTATTTATTTGGTCAGGCCAGGGTGTGACATGGGTTATTGTGGTGTGTTTTTGTCTTAGGGGTTTGTGGGGTGTCTACGTAGTCTATGGCTACCTACGATTATTATTATTACGTAGTCTATTGCTGCCTGAGGCGGTTCTCAATCAGAGTCAGGTGATTAACGTTGTCTCTGATTGGGAACCATATTTAGGCAGCCATATTCTGTGAGTGTTTCGTGGGTGATTGTTCCTGTCTTTGTGTTTGCACCAGATAGGGCTGTTTCGGTTTTCGTTATTTCATTTCGTTATTTTGTCGTTTCTGTATGTATAGTTTTCCTTCATTAAAATATCATGAATCATCATCACGCTGCATTTTGGTCCGATCCTTGTTCTACCTCTTCGTTAGAGGAGGAGATAGAAGAGAGCCGTTACAGAATCACCCAACCCACCCGGACCAAGTGGCGTGGTAACAGCCAACAGCGGCAGTAGGAGCAGCGCGACAAGAATTTCTGGACTTGGGAGGAAATCCTTGATGGGAGAGGACCCTGGGCTAAACCAGGGGAGTGTAGCCACACCAAGGTGCAGCGAGAGAGGGACTGGACATGGGAGGACGAACTGGATGGTGAAGGACCTTGGGCTCAGCCTGGAGAATATCGCCGTCCCAAGGAAGAACTGGAGGCGGTTAAAAAGGAGAGACGCTGGTATGAGGAGGCAGCACGGCGACGCGGATGGAAGCCTGAGAGTCAGCCCCAAAAATGTATTGGGGGGGTGGTCTCACAGGGAGTATGGCTTTGCCAGGTAGGAGACCTGCGCAAACTCCCTGTGCTTACCGGGGGGCTAGAGAGACCGGGCAGACACCGTGTTATGCTATGGAGCGCACGGTAATAATATAATAATAATAATAATATAATAATATATGCCATTTAGCAGACGCTTTTATCCAAAGCGACTTACAGTCATGTGTGCATACATTCTACGTATGGGTGGTCCCGGGAATCGAACCGACTACCCTGGCGTTACAAGCGCCATGCTCTACCAACTGAGCTACAGAAAGACCGGTACGGTGTTTCCAGTGTGGGTGCATAGCCCGGTGCGGTTCATACCAGCTCTTAGTATTGGCCGGGCGAGAGTGGGCATTGAGCCAGGTAAGGTTGGGCAGGCTTGGGGCTCAAGAGCTCCAGTGCGCCTGCACTGTCCGGTCTATCCAGAGCCACCTTCACACACCAGTCCTCCGGTGGCAGCTCCCCGCACCAGGCTTCCTGTGCGTGTTCTCTATCCAGTTCCACCAGTGCCAGCACCACGCATCAGGCCTACAGTGCGCCTCGCCTCTCCAGCGCTGTCGGAGTCTCCCGCATGTCCAGCGCAGCCAGCGTTTTCCTCCTCTCCTGCGCTGCCGGAGTCTCCCGCCTGTTTAGCGCTGCCAGAGCTTTCCTCCTCTCCTGCGCTGCTGGAGTCTCCTGCCTGTTTAGTGCAGCCAGAGCTGCCAGCCTGCATGGAGCAGCCAGAGCTGCCAGTCTGCATGGCGCAGCCAGAGCTGCCAGTCTGCATGGAGCAGCCAGAGCTGCCAGTCTACATGGAGCAGCCAGAGCAGCTAGATCCGCCAGTCAGCCATGATCTTCCAGATCTGCCAGTCAACCAGACTCTTCCAGATCTGCCAGTCAACCAGACACTTCCAGATCTGCCAGTCAACCAGATTCTTCCAGATCTGCCAGTCAACCAGACTCTTCCAGATCTGCCAGTCAACCAGACTCTTCCAGATCTGCCAGTCAACCAGACTCTTCCAGATCTGCCAGTCAGCCAGACTCTTCCAGATCCGCCAGCCAGCCAGGATCTGCCGGAGCCAACTACCTGCCTGAGCTTCCTCTCAGTGCTGGGCTTCCCCTCAGTGCTGGGCTTCCCCTCAGTGCTGGGCTTCCCCTCAGTGCTGAGCTGCCCCTCAGTCCCAAGCTGCCCCTCAGTCCCGAGCTGCCCCTCAGTCCCGAGCTGCCCCTCAGTCCCGAGCTTTCCCTCAGTCCCGAGCTTCCCCTCAGTCCCGAGCTACCCCTCAGTCCCGAGCTACCCCTCAATCCCGAGCTGCCCCTCAGTCCCGAGCTGCCCCTCAGTCACGAGCTGCCCCTCAGTCCAGTGGGGTTCTGGGTGAGGACTACTAGGCCATGGTCGGCGGCGAGGGTGTACTATCTTAGGACGCGAGGGGGAGGAACTAAGACATTTATGGAGTGGGGTCCACGTCCCGAGCCGGAGCCGCCACCATGGACAGACGCCCACCCGGACCCTCCCTATGGTTTTGAGGTGTGTCCGCACCTTAGGGGGGGGTTCTGTCACGCCTTGGTCTTAGTATTTTGTGTTTTAATTATTTATTTGGTCAGGCCAGGGTGTGACATGGGTTATTGTGGTGTGTTTTTGTCTTAGGGGTTTGTGGGGTGTCTACGTAGTCTATGGCTACGATTATTATCGTTGTCTCTGATTGGGAACCATATTTAGGCAGCCATATTCTGTGAGTGTTTCGTGGGTGATTGTTCCTGTCTTTGTGTTTGCACCAGATAGGGCTGTTTCGGTTTTCGTTATTTCATTTAGTTATTTTGTAGTTTCTGTATGTGTAGTTTCCTTCATTAAAATATCATGAATCATCATCACGCTGCATTTTGGTCCGATCCTTGTTCTACCTCTTCGTCAGAGGAGGAGATAGAAGAGAGCCGTTACAAAATGTGGAAAAAGTCAAGTTGTCTGAATACTTTCCGAAAGCACTGTTTATATATAGATATTAGCAATGGAGGCCATTGTTACCTTAATATCTGCCTGGCTCAACTTTTGTAGCTTGTGTGTTTCACTCTTTTCCCTTCAACGATTTGAATTCAAAGGAGGTGAACAACTTGTTCTTGGGAATATTTTTTGTGTGTTTTTTTTATGGGTTTGCTGTAATTCTGGAAATGCAGGTTTTCACTTAAGAATCATTGTATTTAGTAAGGTGATATACTTATTGAGCCATGAAAGAGGAGGACATCACAAAAAAGTTCTGAGATCTGGGACTCATCTCAAAACGATATATGTTGAAGACATTCACAAGCCCTTAATTATTCATATTATAGGTTCTGGTCTGGAATAACGTAAACTCTTTATGGTAAAAAGTACAGATGCCTTAGAGCATGTTTTAAGCCCTTGTGAGATTTTTTGCTGTTTTTGTCTTGTTCTATATCAATACGAAAACCTACATAATATTATTGAAAAATGAAGGTTTACTGACTTTGGGTGTCAGAGACCAGAAAGACATATCAGTTTACTCATCCAGAGCTAAGCTTTAGCAATGTTTCTAGTTCTCCATAGGATATAGCCTTATTGAGCTCAGGTGATAGAAATTTGGTTAAAATGGATTTAAGTTTCCTTGAATTAAAGTCCCCGGCTAATAGGAGCGCCGCCTCCGGGTGAGCGTTTTCTTGTTTGCTTTGGCCGAATACAGCTCATTCAATGCTGTCTTAGTGCCAGCCTCAGTCTGTGGTGGTAGTGTAAACAGCTATGAAAAATACACAGATGAAAACTCTCTCGGGGGATAGTGTGGTCTACAGCTTATCATGAGATACTCTAACTCAGGCGAGCAATAGCTCGATACTTCCTTAGATGGATGTCATAAGGTGAATGCACCAATTTGTAAGTCGCTCTGGATAAGAGCGTCTGCTAAATGACTTAAATGTAATGTAAATGTATATTGTGCACCAGCTGTTATTTACAAAAATAACATTGTCCGCCGCCCCTTGTCTTACCAGATGGCACTTTTCTGTCCTGCCCGTACAGCATATAACCAGCGAGCTGTATTTTGATAGTGTCATCATTCAGCCACGACTCCGTGAAGCATAAGATATTATAGTTTTGAATGTCCCGCTGGTAGTTTAATCTTCCGTGTAGGTCATCGATTTTATTCTCCAAAGATTGCACGTTTGCTAGCAGAATGGAGGGAAGTGGAGGTTTATTCGATCACCTATGAATTCTCAGAAGGCAGCCCGCCCCCTTGCCCCTTTCTCTCGGCCTCTTATTCACACAAATCACGGGGATCTGAGCCTTTTCCCGAGAAGGTAGTATATCAATCATGTCACGCTCGTCAGACTCGTTAAAGGAAAAACAGGATTCTGCTAGTCCGTGGTGAATAATCGCAGTCCTGATATCCAAAAGTTATTTTCGGTCATAAGAGATGGTAGCGGTAACATTATGTACAAAATAAGTTAAAAAATAAGTTACAAACAATGCAAATAAATGAACAAAAAAACACAATCGGTTGGGGACACGTAAAACATCAGCCTTCTTCTCCGGCGCCATTTCATCATAGAAATGTATAGAATGTTGTGTGTGCTGAATTTGCACGTGCAAGCCAAGTGCCACCATTACGATCATTGTCAAAGCTGTACAATAGCATGTTGGCAATAAGGCATTATTTTTTCGACCGAATGTGAAAACGTCTGTGAGCATTTGAAATTAGATCAGGATCAAACGAGCAGGATCAAAAATGTTTGCAAATATCTTTGACACAGAGGTTATCAGCAACTTCTGGGGTAACTAGCTAGCTTTAGCCACTACTGTGGATCATCATTATTGTGGTTAACTTCACATAGGTGGATTCGATCACCATTAATCAAATAAGAACTGTCTTATAAATTAGGGGCATTTTAGATGACTATAGCTACTGAAACAGAGTATGTCGTTTTGCTATGTTTTTGGGGAAGAACATTGTTTGCATCCATCAGCTAATTAGCTTTTTTAGAATCAGCGCTGTCCAGAGCGCGGGGAAGTGTGTCTGCGCACGTGCAGCAGCAGCACGGGCGCCAGACAAAACTTTACCAGCATCCTAGCATACGTATCGGTGAATCATTGTGACATGAAATACGAGTGATAGTGTAATCAATGTGTAATAACTACGTCAAAAATGAATAAATGTGTTAAATTATTATGTGACATGCAGTCATATTCAAGTCCTGATTGGTCAACAAGCTTATTTGACTAGTCAAATAGTGTTATTTTACATATCAGATAGTGTTCTTTGACGTATATCTTATTTGACACGCAAAGACCCAAACGGCGTTCCATACACTTGAGATAAAGATACAAAATAAAATACTAAATAGCAGCAAAGCAGGGACCAACATCATATTAATGCCCAGGGCAGCCTAGTGGTTAGAGCGTTGGACTAGTAACTGGAAGGTTGCAAGTTCAAACCCCTGAGCTGACAAGGTACAAATCTGTTATTCTGCCCCTGAACAGACTGTTCCAAGGCTGTCATTGAAAATAAGAATTTGTTCTTAACTGACTTGCCTAGTAAAATAAAGGTTAAATAAAAACTTTGGAATGAGATGCTCGACGAGCAGGTGTACACATACTTTTGGTCATGTAGTGTACATTAGTTCATATGTGCAGAATATTGTATATATAGCCAACAGAAATTGGTTCAGTTATAAATGTGTTCATATGGGAAGGATGTTGGAGCCTTGGCCTATGGAAATGTGTTAATATGGACTGAATATTGTATATAAATTAGTTCATATGTTTATATAAAGGCTGAAAGCTAAAAACAGACTATAATATATCTGTATAGTTTCTACAATGTATTCTCGTTTTAAAGAATGTATTTTTGTTTTATCTAGTTTTTACGCCATCTATTAACACCAATCATTCACTATGAAACATTTATTTATCAACAAAAAAGTTTAGGCCGAAAACATTTACTTCAAATAAACATTTTTACACTATCCATTAACACCAACCATTAACTATAAAACATGTATTTATTATCCAAAAAGTTTAGGCCTACAACATTTACTTCAAATAAAAAAATTACACCATCCATTAACACCAATCATTCACTATAAAACATTTATCATCAAAAATAAGTAAGCCTAAAACATTTATTTCAAATTTAAAAAGTACAAAAATAAGAGTAGACTAAATGACAATGCAGTGCCATTGTCACGCCCTGGCCTTAGTTATCTTTGTTTTCTTTATTATTTTGGTTAGGTCAGGGTGTGACATGGGGGATTTCTGTGTTTGTCTGGCCTAGGGGTTTTGTATGTTTATGGGGTGTTTTCTAGTCTAGGTGTTTATGTAAGTCTATGGTTGCCTAGATTGGTTCTCAATTAGAGGCAGGTGTTTATCGTTGGCTCTGATTGGGAACCATATTTAGGCAGCCATGTTCTTGGGGGAATTTTGTGGGTGATTGTTTCGTTGCCAGTTCACGGTGTTAGTTTGTATTTGTGGTCATGTTGAGTTTTCTTATTAAATAACATGGACACCTACCACGCTGCATATTGGTCCGATCCTTGCTACACCTTCAGAGGAAGAGGAGGAAATCTGTCGTGACAGCCATGAAAAAAACTTTACAAACAAATCATCCAAGAATGTGCTTTTTGTTCTAGTCTCATATGGATTTTGGTGTCATTGAAAGGGTAGAGATGCATGTGTCAAGAAGTGTCCAAGTAGACTAGGTGCTCATTTCTCTCAGATGGATTTTGGAGTATTCAAGACTTCAACTTGAAAGTGTAGGCAAATCTCTTCAGGTAAGTCTCCGGCCATTGAGTGATGTACTTCTCAACCAGTGACTTCAGATCCTTCTGTTGCTTGTGGTAGTGGGGTCGTTGCCATGGCGGTGGAGCACCAGCAAGTCGCTGCTCCATTCTCATTTTACCTCTTTGCTGCTGTCGTTGCAATGCCTCAATGAAATTCCAAATGGTGGGGTGGGTAGTGCCAATATTTGCCAAAAATATTTGATTCCAGCTCTCCACTCCGATGTTGGTCTTTGCCAAGTCTTTCAGGACAGCGTAGTAGCCGTTCTAGAATACCAAAAGTATGAGACCACCTTCTGAGCTGCGCTTCAGTAGGTTGGTGGTAGATGGAAGACCGTGTTGCCAAACTGAGTCCTTTGTCCTTTGAAGAATGTCTCTGGTGGTCACTTGGATAAGTTGTAGTAACGTTGTTGTGTGGTAGATGGGATACTCTTGTCTGTTCCTTCCTGTTACGGATACAGGTATCCTGTGTGTGTATGTATACTGTGTTCTTTTCTCTCCTTCTCCCCTCACAGATGAAAATCATCAGTAACCAATCCAATCATCAATCAGAAGACACACTTCCTCATGTTTCCTACCCAATCACAGTTCCTTTCCCTTGGTTTAAAAACTCCATCAGTTGTTTGCTCTAGAGCTCAATCTCTCTGTAAATGCCATGTCTGTAGGTCTCTGTGTTTCACTCTCTCTTTGTGTATTGACCTCTCTGTTTGAGCAGCTCCATAGCACTTTGTCATCACCTGTGAGTATTGTTTTGGTTATGGTGTTTGTGTTTGATTGCTGGTGGGAAAAGGGGAAACCAAGACAAGTCGCTCATGGGCATACACTACCCTTAGGTAGACTTTGTTAAATACACTAGTTAGAACTGGGCGGACCACCCACTGTATTTTTGGTTAGTTAATTAGCTGTTAAAGTAGGCTAGTCTAGCTTAGGGGTGTTTGAATACTTATTGTTTCTTTCCTTGGGTCCAGCTCAGCCCCTTTTCCTGCCCCCCCCCCCCCCCCCCATTACCGTGTGTTTATTAATAAACCCTGAGTTTGACGGTAGATTTCAGTTGTCATAGTTATTTCATTCACTCTTTTACTTTGTCACTATTATAATTTGCATGAGTTATGTTATGGGTCTCATTACCATCCCCCCCCCCTAGACTGTCGGGCCTAAAGGGATTCGTAACACTTCCTAACCTGCTTTTGCAGCTGCGGTCACTAACTCAACGGCTAGGAGGTATCACTTCTGTCGTGAATAAGAGTTTCAAGGTCCATACCATTCGCAACCGACGCTCATGCTGATGTTGGCTTCATTCTGTAGTTTTTATCTCAACCATTCTGACATGGGATTGTCATCTCACATCCGCGGAACAAAGTTATGTTGTCGTCGAGCTCATATAGGAAGGAAGAGGGTTGTGTGCGTGAAACGTTTTATAGCCCTTGTCCCTTCACAGAGGCGGGCCACTGAGTGAGCAGCCCTAACTTATGAAAATCCAAATCTCACATTTTAGAATCTAAAATCCCATTTCATCCCATCACAAATAATTTCATATTCCAACATTTAAATTGAACAATTCCATGTGATGGGATGACTCTGATGTATAGACTTTCCACTGTGGAGTTTCCACTGTGGAGTTTCATCTTATCATTGAGAATTAATTAAGTACCACTGCATATGTTCAATTGTTCGGATTACCAGAATATGGTTCATTTCCCCCCCCATACTCTGACGTTCCCAGAATCTCTGTTAACCAAGGGGTTTTGCAAATGTAACCTTAGTAGGGTGGAGAGGAAAACGGGGGGAAGAGGTATTTGACTGTCATAAACCAACCACCCAGGCCAATGTCATGACAATATGAACAACTTGTAATTAGATTGCTGCACTATCGAATCAATCCATCCAACCCATTTATTCAGATCTGGCAGTTCAAAGAGGATCATTCCAAAGGTAATTCATTGGGCCTAATTGCTGCTACCAGCTCTCAGTCTCATGTCATTCATTTTTCTCAAACGTTCCAACTGTCAAATCTCTAAGTGTTTAAGGTTAAGTATATGCATTAACTCCACATCTTTAAGGTAAATGTCAAGTTCAGGCATTAACCCCAAATTCTTAAGGTTAGCAATGAACTCTGAATGGGTAAGGGTTAAGGTTTGGGATAGGCTTAAAACAAATAAACAACAATGTCATATTGCCAGGTTCAAACTTGCAACATTTGGGAAGGTGACCTACAAACGCAATGGTCAGAAGACTTTGAAGCTCCTGCTGATATTTCCTCGTTCTATATTTTATTCAGGTTATCTACTTCTACTTAATTTTGTTTTAAACTTTATAGTTTAAACGTCAGTGGAAATGTCTGGGGTCAAGAAACATATGGGTTCGCCCACTAAAATGGCAACTAAACACCAGAACACCGAAGTAGCTACTGATGCTAGCTTTAGATGAACAAGGTCGGATGGAGGGGGTGGTTACACGTGCTGTTGGTGCAGCAATTCAAGGAGTGAGGGAACAAGTTGCTAACTTGCAAGATAAGTTGGACGCCCACATGGGATCAGTTCGAGCACTAAAATAAAAGCTGGATCGCATTCAGACTGAGGCAGGGGGCCTAAAAAGGGATATGAACTTCTGCACTTTGGAACTTGAGAAGATGCGGTTCAAAATGGCGTCGCTTGAGGATCAAGACAGACGCAATAACGTGAGGGTCATGGGAATGTTCCAAACCGGGATGATGATGATGATGCAATTGCATTCCTGCAAGAAATCCTTCCCAAATGGATTCCGTCCCTTGGTACTACTCCGATTCAAATGGAAAGGGCCCACAGGGTCTACAACCAAAATGCAAAGAACGACAACCCCCAGACCATGGTCTTCAAGGTTTTCAGATACCAGGACCGCAACGCAATTCTACAAGGAGCACGTGAAGCAAGGAAGAATGCGCCTGTCCAAGATTCCGGGAAAACCATACATTTTCATGCGGACTACAGTGCCTTCACAATTCAGTAAAGGAAAGCATTCTCAGATGCCCAGGGGGAATTGTACTCGCAGTGCATACCTTATTTTCTGATCTATCCCACCACCCTGCGACTTAAATTTCAATGGTGAGCAGCTCTCCTTCACCTCGGCAACAGAGGCAGAGGAATTTCGGAGAAGTCTCCCCAGCGACAGGTCTACAATCTTATTATTTAGTACCGGATTATAAAAAATATGGTAATGTTTTCACTGTTTGAACCCATGGATTTGCAGCAATCACGACTACCTATAGTTTCAACTATATTTAAATGAGGGTGTTGAAGTTGGAACATGATTAGTAGGTGTTGATGCTAGCTTTTAGGTTAAGTTAATCACTTCATTGTGTCCCTAAACCACTGTAGCCAGGTTTTGTTTTCAAGTTTGGTTGCACAGCTTCACAAGTGTCATTCCTCTTGGTTATATTGCCTTTAATATTTCTACTTTCTACTTTTTTGGTTTGTACAACCTGATTGGAATATATTTTATTTAGGAGGGACTAGGCCCGAGTTCTGGAGACCTACAAGAGCTGCGTTGTGTGGATGTCATGCGTCTCAGAAACAGCGGGGGTGTCTGGCACGGGTGGGGGGAGGATTCTTATCTCAGTTACATGTCACTGCTTATCTGATGTAAATCTGAACCACTTTCAGTTCAACTCGTAATTGTCAGGATTGTTTTTGACAATGGTTAAGCTGTCTCATGTTTAGACTTAATGCGCAGTAAAAAAAAATATTCTATTGCATTTATCAAGGAATCCCATTGGTGAGGAGAATATAACTCTAATTTACAGATTTATAAAGTTTCTGCTTCGACTATTGGAGCCTCTAAGTCCAAAGGTGCGGTTATTTTGATAAAAAATAATTTAACTTTAGTTATCGAAAAGACTAGCAAGGACACTTCAGGTCGCTTAGTTTACATTTGCATGTCTATATATGGCAAGAAAGGAGCATGTCTCTATCTATGCACCCGCTGTCTGAGGACAGATTTTCCCCTGGGCTTACCAAATAATTTATCACTTTCTCAGAGTATGAATTGGTCATATGGGCAGATACAAATGCAGTTTGGAATCTCAAACTTGATAGATCCACAAACTTTTTCACATTCCCAACAATCAGCATCATTTTTTTATTTTATTTAACAGGTAAGTCAGTTAAGAACACATTCTTATTTACAATAATGGTATACCCCAGCCAAACGCGGATGACGCTGGGCCAATTGTGCGCCACCCAATCACGGTCGGATGTGATGCAGCCTGGATTCCAACCAGGGACCACTGTGCCTTAGACCTCTGCGCCACTCGGGAGCCATTAGCATTGAATGCAATGACGGAACATCTCTATCTCTGATGCGTGGCTAGTTCAGAATTCTGGCATCAAAGTTCATACCATTTTTTTTCTGCATATCACAAATCATACTGTAGAATTGAATGTTTTCTATTCTTGCATACTCACAAGTATGTGCGTCGCGCTAATACAAATATTGCCTGCGACCTTTTCAGATCATAATCAACTGGTTACCCGTGGATGTGCGCTTTAAGGTGAATAAAACAAAATGTTGGCATTTTAATACGACCATTCTTCAAAAAGAAATTGTTTGGTTTATTTGTACACAGCCAATCTGTAAATAGTACACCCGACTACCTCACCCCCATATTATTACTTACCCTCTTGCTATTTTGCACCCCAGTATCTCTACTTGCACATCTACCATTCCGGTATTAATGTTGAATTGTAATTATTTTTGCATCTTGGGCCTATTTATTGCCTACCTCCCTACTCTTCTACATTTGCACACACTGTACATAGATTTTTCTATTGTGTTATTGACTGTACGTTTTGTTTGTGTAACTCTGTTGTTGTTTTTGTCACACTGCTGTGTTTTTGTCGCACTGCTTTGCTTTATCTTGGCCAGGTCGCAGTTGTTAATGAGAACTTGTTCTCAACTTGCCTACCTGTTTAAATAAATATATATATTTTCTAATTATAATTTTTATATTTTTTTATATTATATATATAATTATATAATATTATATAATTTTATTTTTATTTTTTATAATTAGAAAATTAACAAGGACTCTGTAAAGGACCCAAAGTTTACATGGATGGCTACTAACCACATTTTTCACCTCAATAAAACCAGGAATCACAGAATCAAGTTATTGAAGAAAAATGTTTTATCACTTGAACATAAACTGAAAAGGAATTACTAAAATAATGTCGGCAATGATTTGAGGCTGGTTAAACTGGAACTGAATGGTTTATTAAGGAGGAGAGCTGAGTTCATCATGCATAGAGTGAGGCAGAACTATTATTTTAATGGGAGCAAATCAAGCAAGCTTCTAGCCTTAAAATTTAAACAAAGGGAATCTTGTACTTCTATAGAATATATTCAACCCACTTCTAAAGGCTTACTTTCTGATCCACAGGATATTAATGGAACATTTCAGTATTTTTACCAAGAGTTAAATCTTCTATCCAGTTTGAGCCAGATAAATGCAAGCAGTTTTTAGATAATCTTGATTTGCCCGTTTTGGATGAGAAGCGATCTGCGGATGTAGGCCGACCCATCTCATTAGAGGACCTGGAGTCAGCACTGAAAGGTGATAAAATGGGTAAATCACCTGGCCCGGATGGCATTCCACCTCAACTGTTACTACATTTTTGGGGCATTTTAGGACCAGTATTATTGGAGTCAATTCATTTGGCCATCAACCAGGTTTTTTTTCATGAGCACACTAACTCTGCATTAATCTCTCTACTGCCAAAGAAAGGGAAAGATCAAAAGTGTTGGTGTTACAGATGGAAAAGTAGTTGGATAAGTTCACATGGACCAGTCAGGTTTTATGAAAGGTCACCTTGCAGCTGACAATGTCCATTGATCAATACATGAATCACAACAGCTGGACACACTGTGTGCCGTGCTGTCTCTAGATGCTGAGAAAGCTTTTGACAGGTTTGAAAGGCAGTACTTTTGAGCTGTCTCTGAGAGATTTATTTTGGTAAATAATTTTATCGATAAGGTTTGTGTGTTATATGCTAACCCAGTTGCTATGGTTTCTACTAATGGTATACACAAGTTCATTCGCTATTTTTCGGGGATGTAGACAAGGAGATGGCCTATCCCCAACGTTATAAATTTTGTCGCTAGAGCCTTCTGCACAACATCTAAGACAGAATGTAGTTGCTTCTCCTATACTGAGGATTGGGGAATGATTGATGTATTGAGGAATGATTGATGTATTGGGGAATGATTGATGTATTGGGGAATGATTGATGTATTGGGGAATGATTGATGTATTGGGGAATGATTGATGTATTGGGGAATGATTGATGTATTGGGGAATGATTGATGTATTGGGGAATGATTGATGTATTGGGGAATGATTGATGTATTGGGGAATGATTGATGTATTGGGGAATGATTGATGTATTGGGGAATGATTGATGTATTGGGGAATGATTGATGTATTGGGGAATGATTGATGTATTGGGGAATGAATGATACATGTATACATGAATAACTTTTGGAATGGCAAACATGCAAAGATTAGGTTTGAGGTGTTACAATGAGAGAAGTGGAATGGTGGACTTGGTGGTTTTGGAGTGTAATACATTCTCTCAGACATGATTGAAACTGTACCCCTTGAACCAATTACGCTGTTGCTTAATTAACGATGATACAGGTATGCTGCTGAATGACACATGACCTTCATATAAGTAAATGGCTAGCACACTTTATTTTAATTTAATAAAACCCATTTTTTATTAAGGGGGGGTGCTTTGTGTCTCTAAAATCCCAATGTTTCCATTTCTATAGTAATGTGACGGTCTGTTTTAACCAAAACGTCCAAATGTCGCTGTTTTACCAGAATTCTTTCCTACATAAAATGTTTTATTTTCATAACAGCAAAAAATGTGGTATGCTATAGCCTAAACATATAATTGTGCCCATATGAACACATTTATTTCAGACCATATAAAGAAAAGCTATGCTTTTTTTAATTTTTTAAACTCAAACAAAAACAGGTAATAGACTGTACAGCTGGCTTATAGGCCAAATAGGCCTATAAGGAAACTGCGCCCTGCTTAGTACCTTCCACAAAAAAGTTTTGCTTGACAAAAAGACCAATAAGCACCATTGGCCTCAAAGTGAAATCCCAGAGTGGTTTCCTTCTTCTCCGGCAACTGAGTTAGAAAGGACACCTGTATCTTTGTATTGACTGGGTGTATTGATACACCATCCACAGTGTAATTAATAACTTCACAATGTTCAAAGAGATATGCAATGTCTGCTCTTTTAAAATATTTTACCCATCTACCAATTGCAGACCTTCTTCGCAAGGCATTGGAAAACCTCCCTGGTCTTTGTGGTTGAAATTCATTGCTCGACTGAGGGACCTTACAATTATCTGTATGTGTGGATAATGTTAAACACTATTATTGCACACAGAGTGAGTCCATGCAACTTATTTTGTGACTATTTTTACTCCTGAACTTAACTAGGCTTGCCCTAACAAAGGAGTTTAATACTAATTAATTTGGTATTTAAAAAAAAACATAATACCCCATAATGTGAAAGTGTAATTGAGTGTAGGCCAGTGACAAACAATCTCATTTTAAATTCAAGCTGTAACAGAACAAAATGTGAAAAAAGTCAAGGGCAGTCAACACTTTCTGAAACCACTGTAGAACAATGGGTTGAGTCTTGCAATGCAAAACAATCGCCGATGGCCCATCCAAATCGTGTCACGATACATGTGGGATGTATCCTCCAGTCTGAACAAAGAGGGCCTTGTTTGGAGAGAAGGTTTGCTGCCTGATTCTCCACCCCTGGCAGGTGTGTTGCTCTGAGGGATGTATCCTCCAGTCTGAACAAAGAGGGCCTTGTTTGGAGAGAAGGTTTGCTGCCTGATTCTCCACCCCTGGCAGGTGTGTTGCTCTGAGGGATGTATCCTCCAGTCTGAACAAAGAGGGCCTTGTTTGGAGAGAAGGTTTGCTGCCTGATTCTCCACCCCTGGCAGGTGTGTTGCTCTGAGGGATGTATCCTCCAGTCTGAACAAAGAGGGCCTTGTTTGGAGAGAAGGTTTGCTGCCTGATTCTCCACCCCTGGCAGGTGTGTTGCTCTGTGGGGATGTATCCTCCAGTCTGAACAAAGAGGGCCTTGTTTGGAGAGAAGGTTTGCTGCCTGATTCTCCACCCCTGGCAGGTGTGTTGCTCTGAGGGATGTATCCTCCAGTCTGAACAAAGAGGGCCTTGTTTGGAGAGAAGGTTTGCTGCCTGATTCTCCACCCCTGGCAGGTGTGTTGCTCTGAGGGATGTATCCTCCAGTCTGAACAAAGAGGGCCTTGTTTGGAGAGAAGGTTTGCTGCCTGATTCTCCACCCCTGGCAGGTGTGTTGCTCTGAGGGATGTATCCTCCAGTCTGAACAAAGAGGGCCTTGTTTGGAGAGAAGGTTTGCTGCCTGATTCTCCACCCCTGGCAGGTGTGTTGCTCTGAGGGATGTATCCTCCAGTCTGAACAAAGAGGGCCTTGTTTGGAGAGAAGGTTTGCTGCCTGATTCTCCACCCCTGGCAGGTGTGTTGCTCTGAGGGATGTATCCTCCAGTCTGAACAAAGAGGGCCTTGTTTGGAGAGAAGGTTTGCTGCCTGATTCTCCACCCCTGGCAGGTGTGTTGCTCTGAGGGATGTATCCTCCAGTCTGAACAAAGAGGGCCTTGTTTGGAGAGAAGGTTTGCTGCCTGATTCTCAACCCCTGGCAGGTGTGTTGCTCTGAGGGATGTATCCTCCAGTCTGAACAAAGAGGGCCTTGTTTGGAGAGAAGGTTTGCTGCCTGATTCTCCACCCCTGGCAGGTGTGTTGCTCTGAGGGATGTATCCTCCAGTCTGAACAAAGAGGGCCTTGTTTGGAGAGAAGGTTTGCTGCCTGATTCTCCACCCCTGGCAGGTGTGTTGCTCTGAGGGATGTATCCTCCAGTCTGAACAAAGAGGGCCTTGTTTGGAGAGAAGGTTTGCTGCCTGATTCTCCACCCCTGGCAGGTGTGTTGCTCTGAGGGATGTATCCTCCAGTCTGAACAAAGAGGGCCTTGTTTGGAGAGAAGGTTTGCTGCCTGATTCTCCACCCCTGGCAGGTGTGTTGCTCTGAGGGATGTATCCTCCAGTCTGAACAAAGAGGGCCTTGTTTGGAGAGAAGGTTTGCTGCCTGATTCTCCACCCCTGGCAGGTGTGTTGCTCTGAGGGATGTATCCTCCAGTCTGAACAAAGAGGGCCTTGTTTGGAGAGAAGGTTTGCTGCCTGATTCTCCACCCCTGGCAGGTGTGTTGCTCTGAGGGATGTATCCTCCAGTCTGAACAAAGAGGGCCTTGTTTGGAGAAGGTTTGCTGCCTGATTCTCCACCCCTGGCAGGTGTGTTGCTCTGAGGGATGTATCCTCCAGTCTGAACAAAGAGGGCCTTGTTTGGAGAGAAGGTTTGCTGCCTGATTCTCCACCCCTGGCAGGTGTGTTGCTCTGAGGGATGTATCCTCCAGTCTGAACAAAGAGGGCCTTGTTTGGAGAGAAGGTTTGCTGCCTGATTCTCCACCCCTGGCAGGTGTGTTGCTCTGAGGGATGTATCCTCCAGTCTGAACAAAGAGGGCCTTGTTTGGAGAGAAGGTTTGCTGCCTGATTCTCCACCCCTGGCAGGTGTGTTGCTCTGAGGGATGTATCCTCCAGTCTGAACAAAGAGGGCCTTGTTTGGAGAGAAGGTTTGCTGCCTGATTCTCCACCCCTGGCAGGTGTGTTGCTCTGAGGGATGTATCCTCCAGTCTGAACAAAGAGGGCCTTGTTTGGAGAGAAGGTTTGCTGCCTGATTCTCCACCCCTGGCAGGTGTGTTGCTCTGAGGGATGTATCCTCCAGTCTGAACAAAGAGGGCCTTGTTTGGAGAGAAGGTTTGCTGCCTGATTCTCCACCCCTGGCAGGTGTGTTGCTCTGAGGGATGTATCCTCCAGTCTGAACAAAGAGGGCCTTGTTTGGAGAGAAGGTTTGCTGCCTGATTCTCCACCCCTGGCAGGTGTGTTGCTCTGAGGGATGTAAGGTGTCTGTTTGCCCACATCAGTAGCTCCCTTGCTACCTGGTGCAGTGCCATTGACCTCAGTCCGCCCTGGCGGTTGATGTGTGCAACCATGGTTGCGTTGTCAGACCATGTTGTACTCTCAGTACTGGGAGGAGGTGCCGTAGTACAAGGTGAACCACCTTGAGCTCCAGAACGTTAATGTGAGCTATTAATAATGGTGCGGACCATACACCATAAACCACTGGTTCAAAACTGTTCTCCATCCCTGTAGGGAGGTATCTGTGGTCAAAGTCACCCGGTTGTGAACTATGGGTGAAGAAGAAACTGAAGCGGCGGATCGGACAGTGAGGAGACAGACTGGATGTTCTGAGGATGCTCACCTCTCTTAGAGGCTTTTATTTACAATATTAACAGGTGTAGGACTAATTGGCCCATAAAATTTGCACAGAAAATCACTAACAGGTCGCTGACAAAGACAGACAAATCAAACATATTCTCAGTATAAACTATTCTGGCAACAACTCTCTGCCTATAACAAAACTCAGGTATAACTCTACTCTAGCTAATGTGTTACCTGTCTAGCCTGCTCTCTCCCAGGTATAGCTCTACTCTAGCCAATGTGTTACCTGCCCAGCCTGCTCTCTCCCAGGTATCAATCTACTCTAGCCAACCTGTTACCTGTCCAGCCTGCTCTCTCCCAGGTATAACTCTACTCTAGCCAACCTATTACCTGTCCAGCCTGCTCTCTCCCAGGTATAACTCTACTCTAGCCAACCTGTTACCTGCCCAGCCTGCTCTCTCCCAGGTATAAATCTACTCTAGCCAACCTGTTACCTGCCCAGCCTGCTCTCTCCCAGGTATCAATCTACTCTAGCCAACATATTACCTGTCCAGCCTGCTCTCTCCCAGGTATAACTCTACTCTAGCCAACCTGTTACCTGTGCAGCCTACTCTCTCCCAGGTATAACTCTACTCTAGCAAATGTGTTACCTGTCCAGCCTGCTCTCTCCCAGGTATAACTCTACTCTAGCCAACCTGCTACCTGTTACCTGTCCAGCCTGCTCTCTCCCAGGTATAACTCTACTCTAGCCAACCTGTTACATGTCCAGCCTGCTCTCTCCCAGGTATAACTCTACTCTAGCCAACCTGGTACTTGTCCAGCCTGCTCTCTCCCAGGTATAACTCTACTCTAGCCAACCTATTACCTGTCCAGCCTGCTCTCTCCCAGGTATAACTCTACTCTAGCCAACCTGTTACCTGCCCAGCCTGCTCTCTCCCAGGTATAACTCTACTCTAGCAAATGTGTTACCTGTCCAGCCTACTCTCTCCCAGGTATAACTCTACTCTAGCCAACCTGTTACCTGTCCAGCCTGCTCTCTCCCATGTATAACTCTACTCTAGCCAACCTATTACCTGTCCAGCCTGCTCTCTCCCAGGTATAACTCTACTCTAGCTAATCTGTTACCTGCCTAAAGCTAGGAATGTTCCATCATGATAGCCCCAAAAAACATTTCTACCATAAATGTGTGATTTCCCATGAATGAATATATATATATATATATATATATTAAATCTTTATTTAACTAGGCAAGTCAGTTCAGAACAAATTCTTATTTACAATGACGGCCTACACTGGCCAAACCCAGATGACACTCAGCCAATTGTGCGCCGCCCTATGGGACTCGGCCAGTTGTGATACTATCTGTAGTGACGCCTCTAGCACAGAGATGCAGTGCCTTAGACCCATACGCCACTCGTGAGCCCTAAAATAATAAACAACAGTTTTACATAAACACACTTCAATAACTTGTGCCATAACTTCAACTTCAAGTCACACAATACACATTCATCAAGTACTTCACCCCCGCGATAATTCATCACTTTGGTTATTCCCGTCAACCAATAAATGTTCCTCGATGACTCGTAAACTAATTTGCCTCATGCGTAAAGCACACCTGCACTTCAAGTAAACAAAGGTTACGCAGCGGAGGGATACATCTGAGGGGAGGATTTACAGATGTACACCTGTGTCACGGCTGGGTTCCGCCCCTATATATAGACCCCATGGCCGGGAGACACGTTCTCTTTCATTTTCTCAGCGGACGTCTGTATGGTTTGAGGAACAAACTTTCTGAAGTTCGCTTGGTAAGTAAGTCACTGGTAAGTGTAATGTCTTGCGTGGAAGTATACTCACGGGCTGTTTGCAGCCTGGAGCAGCTGGCTAAATGGCCAGCCCCTCCTCTTGAGTACTCCAATCTCTGCTCATGGTTGATCTGTATCTTCTGCCCGTGGTTTGTCCTACTTGTGTTTCGTTAGCGGTATACTACGACTCCGTGTGCATCCATTAGTATGGTGGCTCTTGCTGCCACAAACTGTAATTTACCTTAGAACAAGCCAGTCTGCAAGTTGTGCATGTCTGTATTGTGAATTTCTATAACATGTTGTTCCCGGCGCCAAAGGCGCAGGTTCTCTGCTAATTACCCTGCAGGGTTTTTTTCTTGTTCATTCCCCTGCAGAGTATTGTGGTGGGCTTTCCACTACCTTGAGACATTAACTTTGGAGTTCTTTAACGGAGTTACTCCATCATATGGTGCTGTTTTTACTGCTTTGATATTACACCTGCTAGATAATATTGCAGTAGGCCTGGGAGAGCTCAGATGGAGGCCTCCGCCATTTTTTTGTACCAAAAAATTGATTGAGTAGATCCAGAGAGTCGGTTCCATCAGGGCTGAAGCTCTGAGTGCTGTGGTGCAGACGGGACACGGCCTGCATATGGTGCGCTTCTGCTTATTGGTCGATGCTGCGCTCCACCTCTTTGGTAGGACTGAGAGTGTCTGTTCCTCCACTCCTGAGCAGGGGCAGCGTGAGTCTGAGCCTGGTTTCTAGGCATCCCAGTTGGGGCCCTGGGACGGGAGTAATGGTTTGCTGGCTGATGTGTTCTAGGTTTTGGAATGAGGCACTGAAGCGCCATCTGTGCTTCTCTTTCTTCCTTAGACACTTGGAGGAGGAGGGCCACTGCTGGGCCAAATGTCCGGCCATTTGCTATGGGTACACCTAGGAGTGGAACATTCTCTTTGTCAGGGTTCTTGAACTGCGCCAACCATAAGTGGCATCGAGCAACACTGTGTTGCCAAAGATTTTCCAACCATCTGAGCATTGCCCTGAAAGCATTGGATGAGCAGGTCTGTAACTGTAGACAATTATTTCATGGTCTCAGCATCATAGATGCGTTTCTGCAGCTCCTGAATAGCTAAGCCTATCGGCTGAAACAGTGCTTTCATGTGTCCTGCGTAGGAAGCGATCAGATGCTCTGCATCGTTTGTTAGGCTGCTCTTGGTCTGAACTGTGATGGAGAGAAGCAGGCAGAACAAGCAAAGCAAATGATTTGTCCATACAGGGTAAATGCTCAAAACCATTCTCATCTGCACCATGAACTGTAGCTAAGCAAGTGCATATGCTTGACATGGAAAGGGGTTCTGTAATTTGGCTTGCTCCAGGTGCATTGGAACTCACACACAAAGTCTTTGAATAACGGGATGGTTGTCTCAGTCTTTGAAGAACTGAAGTGTGTTCTTACCTGAGGCTGGGAATTGTTTTTCCAACTGTTTACATGGGTGGAACGACATCCTGTGTACAAAACTTCACTTGAGAGATGTGTTCTAAGAAAATTGTGTAAAAAAAAAAGTTTTTTGTTTCGGGGTGTCTCGGTGTATGCTTCGATTCCCTCGGTATCGGCTTCAGATTCTTCGAGGAAAGGTTATACTTACCGTTGACTTTAAGCCGTCATACTTCGGGGTCGAGACCCGCGCCTAATTAGGTATCACGGACTGGGCTGGGAACTCCTGCCTATATGAAGCTATCTGACTAGCACAGTCAAGGGTGGACTGTCAGTCTCGGCTTTGGTGGACTCAGTCAAGCGAGGATCGATAGCCTACAGCACTGCTGAGCTCTGTGATCATAGCTACGATAGTTATGTCTGGCTAACTTAGCCAGCTAGCTACAAGATAACTTCTGAAGTAACGGGAAAGACCCGAAGCTAACTAGCTAGCTAACTAGCTAGCTAACACAAACATGGAAATGCAAGACAAAAAGCTATAAAAGTTAGCTAGTAGGGCAGGCACAATAACGAGAGGGGAAGTAGATTAGATTGTAGAGCAAAACGTAAAACACCATTGTGTTTGTGAGTCTCATCTTTTCATAGAGTGGTCATAACCGTTCGGACGATACAGACATTTTTGTGAGAAGACTGATTTTCGAGATGTCTCACGGTCTGAAAAACGTTGCTGTAGCACGGCCATCTTCCACCGCAAATGCGGAAGGCTGCCATAGGCGGATGCAGTGGATTGAGATGCAGCCCATGCAGTTATCTCTAGCTTAAACTGACAGATTCTGATGGGGATTTTTAAAATGATGTTACTTAGATTGATGCATACAGGCTCTGATGACTTCCTAGTAGGGGGTAAAAGGCAGTAGTGTAAAGTACTTAAGTAAAAATACTTGGAAGTAGTACTTAAGTAGTTTTGGGAGGTATCTGTACTTTACAATTAACATTTTTGACACCTTTAACTTTTACTTCACTATATTCCGAAAGCAAATAATGTACTTTTTAATCCATATATTTTCCTTGACATCCAAATGTATTTGTTACATTTTGAATGCTTAGCAGGACAGGAAAATGGTCCAATTCACACACTTATCAAGAGAATGTCCCTGGTTATCCCTACGTTTGTAAATGATGTCTGAGTGTTGGAGTGTGAAACGATGTATAATTTTACTTTTACTTTTGATACTTAGTATTTGCTTTTGAAGATACTTTTTACTCAAGTAGTATTTTACTGGATTACGTTCACTTTTACTTGAGTCATTTTCTATTAAGATATCTTTACTTTTACTCAAGTAGAACAATTGGGTACTTTTTCCACCACTGGTAAAAGGTAGAAGCAGTCGCAGCACATACATTTGTGGCCTGGAGGTGTGGAACCTGGCAACAGGGTCATCATTCCAAGTTGCTGTGTTTGCCTAGTACTGGCCTTCCATGATCCACTGCGGCACCATGTAGGCTTTTTTTCATGGGAGCTGGTAGCTAGCTGTATTGTATGGGTGTTTTATTTAAGTTCTACAAGTGTTCAGTTGTTATTGTCCTAATTTTTTGTAGTTGAAAAGTCACCTTTACCTTGTAAAGTGTTTTTAAATGTGAATTCAAATGAAAACGTGGATTTTTACATAACAGATTTGTGTTAATTTTTTATTGTGCAGCAAGTTGTCCAAGTCATCCATGGTTCTGTTACTCCGGCAGTTTTGATGCTGATGGGAGAAAAAAACAATATCATTGAAATCACTTATTAGCGCAAGTGTCAATGGCCTTCCGAACCAAGTTTTCATGGTATTGAGTCTAACTCAATGTATTTGTATATTGATTTCTCAAGAAAAGGTCAAATACTTGTAACAAGTGCAATGTCTACCATTCTGTATGAACAAAAGTTTCTTTGTATGTAAGGGACACTTTTGTGACTGACTCGGTTTTATTTGGTGCTAATGACTCTACATTTAGCTGTAGTCAACAGAGCATTGATGGTAATGATCAATTAAATGTATCTTTATTTAACTAGGCAAGTCAGTTAAAAACAAATTCTTATTTTCAATGACAACCCACTGTTCCTAGGCTAACTGCCTGTTCAGGGACAGAACGACAGATTTGTACCTTGTCAGCTCGGGGATTTGAACATTGAAACCTTTTGGTTACTAGTCCAACGCTCTAGCCACTAAGCTACCCTGCCGCCCCATGATGATGTTTCTTGAGAAACTCTTGCTTGGTTGGTAGTGGGACAGGAGGGACAAGTCAGAGTCTTTGGGGATTGTTGGCACTGTGGGAAGAGATTAAACAAATTGTTACTTCAATAGTACCCGGTACAACGCAATGTCTTATTCCCGTAAACACCCCACTGCATATACCAAATAAATGTTGATTTTGATTACATGTTATGGATAGAATGAGTAAATTATAATGAGAACACATGTACCGTTTATTGATTCAACCATCAATGCTCTGTTGACTACAGCTAAATATAGAGACATTAGCACCAAATAAGTCAGTGTCAGTCACAAAAGTGTCCTTAACATACACAGGACGTGTTACATTTACATTTACATTTAAGTCATTTAGCAGACGCTCTTATCCAGAGCGACTTACAAATTGGTGCATTCACCTTATGACATCCAGTGGAACAGTCACTTTACAATAGTGCATCTAAATCTTAAAGGGGGGGTGAGAGGGATTACTTATCCTATCCTAGATATTCCTTAAAGAGGTGGGGTTTCAGGTGTCTCCGGAAGGTGGTGATTGACTCCGCTGTCCTGGCGTCGTGAGGGAGTTTGTTCCACCATTGGGGGCCAGAGCAGCGAACAGTTTTGACTGGAGCTGAGCGGGAGCTGTACTTCCTCAGTGGTAGGGAGGCGAGCAGGCCAGAGGTGGATGAACGCAGTGCCCTTGTTTGGGTGTAGGGCCTGATCAGAGCCTGGAGGTACTGAGGTGCCGTTCCCCTCACAGCTCCGTAGGCAAGCACCATGGTCTTGTAGCGGATGCGAGCTTCAACTGGAAGCCAGTGGAGAGAACGGAGGAGCGGGGTGACGTGAGAGAATTTGGGAAGGTTGAACACCAGACGGGCTGCGGCGTTCTGGATGAGTTGAAGGGGTTTAATGGCACAGGCAGGGAGCCCAGCCAACAGCGAGTTGCAGTAATCCAGACGGGAGATGACAAGTGCCTGGATTAGGACCTGCGCCGCTTCCTGTGTGAGGCAGGGTCGTACTCTGCGGATGTTGTAGAGCATGAACCTACAGGAACGGGCCACCGCCTTGATGTTGGTTGAGAACGACAGGGTGTTGTCCAGGATCACGCCAAGGTTCTTAGCGCTTTGGGAGGAGGACACAATGGAGTTGTCAATCGTGATGGCGAGATCATGGAACGGGCAGTCCTTCCCCGGGAGGAAGAGCAGCTCCGTCTTGCCGAGGTTCAGCTTGAGGTGGTGATCCGTCATCCACACTGATATGTCTGCCAGACATGCAGAGATGCGATTCGCCACCTGGTCATCAGAAGGGGGAAAGGAGAAGATTAATTGTGTGTCGTCTGCATAGCAATGATAGGAGAGACCATGTGAGGTTATGACAGAGCCAAGTGACTTGGTGTATAGCGAGAATAGGAGAGGGCCTAGAACAGAGCCCTGGGGGACACCAGTGGTGAGAGCGCGTGGTGAGGAGACAGATTCTCGCCACGCCACCTGGTAGGAGCGACCTGTCAGGTAGGACGCAATCCAAGCGTGGGCCGCGCCGGAGATGCCCAACTCTGAAAGGGTGGAGAGGAGGATCTGATGGTTCACAGTATCGAAGGCAGCCGATAGATCTAGAAGGATGAGAGCAGAGGAGAGAGAGTTAGCTTTAGCAGTGCGGAGCGCCTCCGTGATACAGAGGAGAGCAGTCTCAGTTGAATGACTAGTCTTGAAACCTGACTGATTTGGATCAAGAAGGTCATTCAGAGAGAGATAGCGGGAGAGCTGGCCAAGGACGGCACGTTCAAGAGTTTTGGAGAGAAAAGAAAGAAGGGATACTGGTCTGTAATTGTTGACATCGGAGGGATCGAGTGTAGGTTTTTTCAGAAGGGGTGCAACTCTCGCTCTCTTGAAGACGGAAGGGACGTAGCCAGCGGTCAGGGATGAGTTGATGAGCGAGGTGAGGTAAGGGAGAAGGTCTCCGGAAATGGTCTGGAGAAGAGAGGAGGGGATAGGGTCAAGCGGGCAGGTTGTTGGGCGGCCGGCCGTCACAAGACAGTGTAACCAGTGTAACGTGTTATACTAACGTTCCATCCTATGACTTGATGAGCCATAGTCCACCAATATGTCATGCAAATTAACCATTGTTTACTTGACTGACCGCTGGAAATTCATTTAATCGTTCTGGTGGGTAGTTCACACTAGGTAGGAATCAATGCTTTATATAGACAGGAAATATGTGATGTAGAGGCAAACATAGCTAGCTATTTTCCGTGATTACGAGCAAAATAATTATTGAATTACTAAGCATAACGGAAAATACATACAGCATTTCTTACCTTAACTGAGGCTGTACAAGTTCTCGAAATCAGACTGCCTCCACCAGTATCTCCCTGAGAAATGCATGTTTGTGTGATTATTTTATAGCTAGATGCATTGTTTGAGGTGGTCCTGGGCCAAAAATGCTGTCAACCTCCTAACATTATCATCTACAAACAAATCAGCACATTAGAGGCTGTTGTCCTACTGTGTACACGGACAGTAGCAACAGCATCAACTTCTGGTAGAGAAGGCAAAGAGCTAGTACGCTCAACTGAAAGTTCAGTTACACTACAATTAGTGTGTGGAAATGTTATACCCCTTAGATATTCATTTAGAATCCACTTATGCTGTAGCCTACTCCTGATCGTCACATTTGGATACACCTACTCATTCCAGAATTTGTCTTTATTTTTACTATTTTCTACATTGTAGAATAATAGTGAAGACATCACAACTATGAAATAACACATATGGAATCAGTTAAGAACAAATTATTATTTACAAGGACAGCCTACTCCTTCCTACCCGTTGGGGAATTGAACCCCGGTTTCCCATGTGCCCTGCCCCCACAACACAGGGAGTCTTTAGCTAAATAGCCCAGTACTGTACTGCCGACCATCACGTTGTACAGCGCCATATTTTCTGTTCCATTCTAACGGAAACCCAGAGAGCTTTTCATTTTTCTTGGAATAGAACACCATAATATTAATCAAATTAATTAACTTCTTGGCACACGGATCCCTTTAGCGGGATCATTTTCATCAACAACCACTGAATTGTGCCAAATTCCCCCCAAATTACTAAAAATGTTTATATTCATGAAATCACAAGTGCAATATAGCAAAACACAGCTTAGTTTGTGTGGGTTTATCGATCACTAGACAAAACATTACATCCCGAAAGTACTAGTCAAAAGTTTGGACACATACTCATTCCAGGATTTTATTTATTTAGACTTTTCTACATTGTAAAATAATAGTGAATTGGTTACAACTATGAAATAACACATATGGAATCAGTTAAGAACACATTCTTATTTAAAAGGACAGCCTACTGCTTCCTCCCCTTCAGGGATTGAACCCCGGTTTCCCGCGTGCCCTCCCCGTCTCTGGTAATGCCAACATGGAAGACTATGGAATGCTTCTCAAAGATGCCCTCTGGTGGTCAAACTAGCACTAACTTGCATTAACAGAAAAAATGGCTGACAATTAAATTACGTGCCACAGAATGCTGCGGCAGTCCGCAAGGTGTGCCGTAGTATGACACCGCTTTTAAAGGAGGAACCACTGTATACATCGACTTGAAATCACTGGCCACTTGAATAATTGGAACAGTAGTCACTTTCACATATTTGGCATTAATCATATGTATATACTGTATCATATGTGTATGTGACAAATAAAATTGGATTTGATCACATCAACAATTTGAATAGCTTTAGCTAGCTAACGTTAGCTAGTTGAAATAAAGGCATTAGGCATCTTGTGGGGTTTATGCAGTGTAACTACATGATGCTATCATTAGATTCCTTACATTAAACACACTAACGTTAGCAGCTAACGTAGCTAGCAGACTAAAAACGCATCACAACGACTACCTAATGTTACCAGTCCATTAGAATGGTGGCCATTTCGGCATCGCTCTTCCACCTTTCAAAGTTAATTCCAATGTTTATCCGGTTTCTGGATTGGTCATGAGCAATCTTTTTTTATTGCTCCCTTTTTCAGTTTTGGGGTCGAGTTGATTCAGAACCGAGACTGATGCTTGTTGGCTTCTTCGGCTTTGTTTATTTCTGGTGGCTGTAACGTTAGGTTGCAAGTGATTTCACTTTCCCTCCAGCTCCGGGGCACCAGGGTCATTCGAGTAGATGAGATTAGAGCAAAGACACACCTTGCCCAGAAGACCAAGCGGCTCAGGGCTCAACCATCTTGTTTCCGTTCAAAGTAAAAATTACTAAGCAAGAAGTGGGGCGGCTTTGGGTCGCCCACAACCTCTAGATTTCTTCTTTAAAGGGACATTCAGCAGTTGAAACAATAACAAAGCGTTTCCCTGCCCCTGTTTCAGTAAAAAGCTGAGGGATGGGGCTGGAGAAATGTAACCACTCTCAAATTCATAGACAGAGCTATGGATGCAAATTATAGTTTTAACCATGTTTTGAGGCTATATAGTGTTTGTTTACATTTACTTGTTTACGAACATTTGAGTTCTGATGGGTTACGACAGTTGAGCTAAGCTCATGAGGTATTAATAAGTTATTTTCTTCAAGAATCAATGGGTACATACCATGAAACCAAAATTCTATGTAGCAACTCCAGATTTCCCCTTCAATGGTTAAAGGTTGCAAAAAAGTGACTACTGGCCAGTTTACATTCACACCAGGGTCCTGGAGAGCTGCATGGGAGAATGCTTTTGTTCCATCCCAGCACTAACACAACTGATTCAGATAATTCAGACTCTCCAGTTCTCTCTACATTGGACACAGGATTTTAAGGAATCAACCAGAACTACAAGTGTGAAAACAATTTGATCCACATGTAGAAAAGACTATGTGAAATAATCCACTGGCTATTCATAGTTAGACTGGCTGACAATTTAGGAGAACGGAGGCCTTTTTCACTAAAAAGCAACATTTTACTTGAATCTATAGGTTCTACCAGATAACTATCCAGAGACTGTCAGTTTCATTGATTTTAAGCATAAACTGCAGCATGGCTACTTGCTGTTCTTTTTATAGCTACTCCAGGAAATAACAGTGCAGTACCACAGTAAACATAGACCTTTACAGCATTTCCTGGAAGAGTGAACACTGCATCATATTCTGTTAATGTTTACACAAGTTATATCAGTTTCAGAGATAATTGATTGAGATTTGACACACAAATATATAAAAACATTTTTTAAGGTGTAAGGTGACAGACACATAAGGTCACAGTAGTATCATTGTGTTCTAAATATCATACACTAACACACACACACATTCTTTTAGATCAGCCGTTGATTCTTCCTTTCTGATGAAGCTGGGAAACTCTGCGGTTGGCCGTGCGTCACGATGCGGCCTCTTTTCCACCCAGTCCACACAGCATCTCTTATTGTGTGTGTGTTTCCATGTAATCCACCGAACATCTTGTCTATCTTCCTCACCCTCCTCCTCTTACACGGTTGCCCAGGGATGTGTTTTTGTACGGGTCCATTTGCGGCATTTCAATGTCCTTTTTTTGTTGTTGCTCTCGCTGTCTCTGTCTCTTTCCGTTGTGACAGTAACATCACCTTGTCAGAGGCAGCAGACCCATCTTCACCACATGGGTCAGCTGACATCCTGACATACTACACTACCTGTTTATGTGTGTGTTTGTAAGGCCTTAACCTTAAATAAAACCTGCCTCCCATCCAGGGCCGGCTCCAGGCATAAGCAGTAGTTAATACAATTGCAACTTAGTCAGGGTCCCAATTTACTGTTGAGAGTTAGAATAAAAGGATATGCAAGGTGTAGTTCGAAATCTGGTTCTTCATCAGCAATTTTTCGGTTGTTATGTCAGTCCCTGATGGTCACTCAATGAGCAATGTGAGCTAACAAATTTTAGATTGCTGGCTAGACTAACCAATCTAAACTTGTAGAAAATCATGGCCGAATACCAACCGCATGCCCAGGGGCCCTGACCTCCAGGGGACCCGCATTGATTTTGTTAGTCACTATCACTCAGCTATATTAACATGGCACAAGTCATGGCAAAATGTGTAGAATTGCAGGAAATTAGAATTAAACTGCAAAGATTTCTCTACCCTTAATGGCAAAATGGGTAGAATTTCAGGGCAACCAAATCTCGCTTATGTCCCCCAAAAGGCTCGGGCCAGTCCTGCTCCCATACCAGGCACTAACCAAGCCTGCACCTGCTTAGCTTAACTTCAGTAGAAAGCCGGGCTTCTATCTTACCCTCAGTCCAGACTAAGCCACTGTTTCCCCCCTGATCTAACCAGTCTTTCAGAGGTACAGTATGCATTTACTGTGTTAAGAGTTGAATCATCATGATTGCATTTCAGTGTTCTCATGATGGCAAACACTCCAAATAATGAATGCCTGGACTCCAACCAGGTTGATCATTAAACAAAGGACCTCTGAGCTGAGCCGGTCTAAGGTGTGTCTGAGCCTGTTTTCCAAGATCTCTGATAATAGTGTGCTGACACAGCAAGAGCTAAACTGGTCAGTTACATGGTTTTGGCCCTCATCTACTGTCCCCAGCAATCACACATGGGCAACCACCCACTGACTTGTGTGTGCGCATGCATGCGTGTGTGGTGGTGGTGGTGTGTGCGTGAATGCATGCGTGTGAAGGTCAGTAAAAACCTTAATATATATATACGGTCTCTGGTAAATACCCCTCCAAACCACAAAGCAGTAGCTCCCATTAGGGGCTGTACAGCAATTGTAGGTGTGATATGTTTAACCAGGATGGGACGTGGTGACAGATGAATCACTCTCACACCATCCGGTACCATGATGCGTTCTCTCTCTTCTCCCATCTCTTTTAAAAATGTTTCCCAATCAGTGATGCTGATTTAACAGTCAGTGATTTAAGCATCAAACAGCTTGAGAGATCTGCTTCCAGTTAGCAGGTTGATATAGGTCAGAGAGACAGAGGTTGGTACTGCATGTCTGGACATGCTCTATCAAACAACTATTCTACTAAAATCCCCCAGGTGGTAAAAACATTGCACATTTTTCCAGATGACCGTTTACTTCTGAGGTCTGATATGCAGGGTAGAACAAAATGCATCGACTGTCCACATTCAAGGTACAACACATTCAGAACAGTTGGACACAACAAATCTTCAGGTCTCAGGCAAGGTTACTCATCATCCCACTAGCATCCAGTAGTTCACTGAACCACCAAGTGTAACAACCACCTTGAGCATAAAAGTATAGAGTGGAGCGAACTTTGGGATGTAGGGTAGAGTTGAGTGTTAGTGCGGGAGGAGATCAGAGAAAACCCCCACCCCCACAGTAATAAAACAGACATGGAGACATTTGAGACAAGTTTATCCCTGTGACAGTCTATCTGGAAGAGCCCACCTACTGTAACCCCATACATCCCCCCATCTGATATCGGTGTGTGACATGTTTTTGCTGTCG
Source organism: Oncorhynchus gorbuscha (assembly GCF_021184085.1). Classification (NCBI taxonomy): domain Eukaryota; kingdom Metazoa; phylum Chordata; class Actinopteri; order Salmoniformes; family Salmonidae; genus Oncorhynchus; species Oncorhynchus gorbuscha. The sequence continues at coordinate 29,499,200 of NC_060187.1, forward strand.
CTGACTCATAGTGAACCTGAGAAAGTGCATTAAACAAAAGAGCGAGATGCGGAGAGAAAGAACATGAAACCAAGCATCTCTGTAACACACCATTCCATGGAAAATAAAGTGTGTCTGCGCATGCGGGTGTTATTTTGGCATGCAAACAGCTGAGAACTGGTATAAGTGGAAATGATGGGTGGATGCAGGTCTGTGCTGGAGCCGATTCACATACAATCACACATGGGGAGACACCCGAGGACTGTATGTGCATGTTCCTCCCACTCTGATACTGGGAGACCAGGCCTGACTCTGGGTATGAGTGGGCTGCGATCACACATCAACGGTGTGTGTTTGCCATCTTCCCCCCAGAGATGGAGAGAAGGTCCATTCTCCAGTAGTGTTGTCCAGGGGACTCCCCTCTGTATGAATGTCTGTATCTGACAGCTGCATTTCAGCTCTAACACGTAAAGTGAGGTTTTTACAGTTAGCTCAACAAGGAGAGACTTACTGGTAAAAGACCCCCTTTGTGACATTAATAACCAGAACATGGACTGGTTGCCATAATTAAAGGGTTAATAACACCTCTCAGACACAAACGATATTCAGGCCAGCCAGTCACAGGAGGAAATTCCAGAGATCAGTCTGATTAGAAACTATAGGTCATGATGCTACCACCACCAGTCATCCCACACAGCCTTTCATACTGTTTTCTATCCTCTAGCCATACATCTGTGATTGTAAATGCATCTCTCGCTTTGAATCGGTTACCACCAGGCTATGCCACAGATGACCTCAAGACTGTTTGTGCAAGATAGTAAAGAGAGAAAGTGGTGGCATCGGTTGTCCTGTCTGGTATGTCTGTATCTAGAGGTTTCTACTGTGGTGATCTGGCTCCCTCTAAAGGGAGGAACAGTAAAACTATAAGTTGTTGCAAATAGAAAGAGTAACAGTTGACAGTTTGAGCATCTTTAGACCCTCTATATAGGAGCATCTATACAAAGCATGTACAGATAGATGTAAGCTCTTAATTTGACCAGTAAAAATCTGCATTTCCTGCAATGTAGGAAGATCATCAAGGACAACAACCACCCGAGCCACTGCCTGTTCACCCCGCTATCATCCAGAAGGAGAGGTCAGTACAGGTGCATCAAAGCTGGGACCGAGAGACTGAAAAACAGCTTCTATCTCAAGGCCATCAGACTGTTAAACAGCCACCACTAACATTGAGTGGCTGCTGCCAACACACTGACTCAACTCCAGCCACTTTAATAATGGGAATTGATGGGAATTGATGTAAAATATATCACTAGCCACTTTAAACAATGCTACCTAATATGTTTACATACCCTACATCATTCATCTCATATGTATACATATATACTGTACTCTATATCATCTACTGCATCTTTAATACATGTATCACTAGCCACTTTAACTATGCCACTTTGTTTACATACTCATCTCATATGTATATACTGCACTCAATACCATCTACTGTATCTTGCCTATGCCGCTCTGTACCATCACTCATTCATATATCTTTATGTATATATTCTTTATCCCCTTATACACACAAGTGTAAGACAGTAGTTTTGGAATTGTTAGTTAGATTACTTGTTGGTTATTACTGCATTGTCGGAACTAGAAGCACAAGCTTTTCGCTACACTCGCATTAACATCTGCTATTTGATTTGAGATTCTCAGGAACAAGTGCGAAACATTGAATATCCTACATCTGTATAAACCACCTTTTCAAGAAAAGCCAATTGAATAGGAGCCATTACTTGTTTTTATACAAAACACTGAAATACCAAATATGACAAAAATTAATTTAATGTTGAAAACATTATACATTCCTATAAAGCCCCAAATTTCCCATCTTCTCCCTCCCTGTCCTAGATTCTCTCGAAAACGTCAGTAGCATACTCAACTAGAGTATGGCACCCCCTACCCCAGGTATAGACAACTAGATACAGCTGCCGGATGATTTTTGTTGGAGCAGATGGTCGGGGGGCTGAACATAATAATGAACACTGCAAATTGACCACAACTAAGCTCAAAGAGATTGTATTTGAAAATAATTTCATATCTTGATTAGATTGACACGATAACATCTCTTATGATTTGTCAGAATATTTGGGAACAGATTTAGCTAAATTACACTTTTTTTTTGCAGGATTCTTGAGATTTTACAGTCTTTTTTTGACCAAAAACTGATTGCGGGACGTTTTTTGGGTGCAGACTCCTGCCCTACACTCATGCTCACACATTCAGGCACACACATTCAGGCACACACATTCAGACACACACATTCAGACACACACATTCAGACACACACATTCAGACACACATTCAGACACGACACTAAATTAGGTTAATTTAACATTACAATTCTCATAATTATACTCTCTCAGTAATGCTATTCAACAGTTCGTTATGTACACACTGGTAATGTCTCAAAGGCTACCCTATTCCCAAAATAGTGCACTAGTCTTGACCAAAGCCCTCGAGTGTGTAGCCAACCTTTGAAACCTCATTGGCCAGTTTCTTAGACCCAGATCAAGTCAAATCCTGGAGTAAAAAAAGCATGCTTAATGAACAATCTCTTTTGAAAGTGCTTTTAATTCAGAAATAGGAATAAGGTCTGAGAAACTGGGGCCAAAACTAGTACAATATATATTGAATAGAGCAGCATGAGACATCCATAGTCAGTTGGCAGATTCTGAAATTGCACACAATTCCCTCCCTATACAGTGCACTACTTTAGTCTAGAGCCTTATGCACTATATAGGAAATATGGTGTCATTTCAGACACAGACACGTCTGTTTGTTAGTCACATTCAGACTGACCACAAAATTCCCCTTGGTCATTTAACCAGTCTCCCTCTCCACTGTCAGTCCAGTGGATTTGGCTGGGAGTGTTGTGTTCACATGGAGTGGGTTTTATGGCTGTGTGAGCGACCCCTGCTATCCTGAGTGCCGCTGGGTTGAGTCCTATGGCTTTGGTTCCCTCGTTATTACTGGATGAGAGGGAGGGTTTGGCACGAGGTGTGTGTGTGTGCAGAAGGCAGAGGAGAGACATTGGGGATACAGTTCCTCAGATATAGATCCCATTAGGTTCTAGTGTGGAGGGAAACAGTTTGTAGAGGAAACCACTTCCTGCTGCTGGAGTCATTTCCTGTCCCATTCTAGGGGGCCATGATACTTGGAGCGTGGGAGGTGGTTTATCCTCCAGCTCCTCCTACCATGGCTCAACCCTCTCTCTCGATCCCTGGGTGAGAGCTTCTCCTTTCCCTCGTCTCTCATCTATCCCTCTCTCTTGTCCTCCACAAGGGATGGGACAGGTCTCTCCTCTCTTCCATCCCTCTCGCCTGTCCTCCTTTAGGAGTGTGGCAGGTTCAAGCGGTCCTCTATCAGTGTGTTGTCAGGGCCCTGTGACTCCACACACTGTCGGATGGTTGCTATGACACCAGACAGACGTCTGTCCAGGGCGGCCAGGTGAGGCTCGGCCAGGACGGGGTTGATGGGGTCAAAGGTCAGGGCCTGCCTCATGGCTGAACTCAGAGCCCCTGCCCTCAGCAGGTTCAACCTATTCCACGTAGACATACGCACCCTGACAGATGGAGAGAGGTGCAAGAATGTAGAGAAGAAAAACAGCTCATAAACACACTGCAGAAAGGAGAAATGGTTCATGATTACTGACAAATGTTGGTATTTTCTGTGTGTGTGTAAACTCACATGCAACACTGATACAGAGAGGCCAAAATGCTTCTTTCATCCAGAGCTGCATTCCCAAAACTACAAAACAAGAAAAAAACACAGTAAGATTGGTTAGATACTACAGATGTGCATCTCTACCTTTCAAGACGATTCGATAAGTATCTAGATACATGGGCTCCGGTACAGGAACGATACATTTTTGTTTGAAATGATTCGGTAAGATTTGGTTTGATTAGAGGAACGAATCAATGCGGTTCAGTTCAATGCGATTCAATGCATTTGTTGCATAAAAACATTCATTTCCCATTCTAAATTCAAATCTGTTGCTGATCAACCTTATGAGCTGGGCCTCTCTGGGCTAGACTTCTGTGTGTGTGTAAATGATATATATGTCTGTTATATATATAGGCCCCTGAGTTGAGCCATAAGGGAAACTGGGCATCTACACCACCCCACTTTCAGTTAGGGGAGGACAAAGTTAGCTTTTTATCCACCCACCCATTAAAAAAAAAATAATCTGAAATCACCATCAACCACTAACTCATTTGTCATTTTTGCAGATGAAATGTGTTAAAGATAAGTATTTATAAATACTTAGCTTAACAATTAGCTACGACATAGCCAATAAATATATAGCACAACTTTGGATTTCATCCCAGTCTCAAATCTAATGGCAGCATGTTCGGAAATTGACACAGTGAGCTTCTCTTCTTCTCCCGCGTTGACCATGCAGTGCGGGACAAAAAGTGATTGCTGTATTCGTTATTAAATTATCAACCTAACCAGTGCTTAATTAGGACATCGGGAGGTGCAGGAACAAAAACTGGGCGCAAGAGGGGGGGGGGTGACTGAGGTACCGGAACACATTAAAAGAAGCATTGCATGCATATCATCACATTTACGTAGTGGCAGAGTAGTAGAGCTTACAGAAGTTGCACACACAAGGGAAAATGTTAGTAGCCTACAGACCATGTACAATGTGGCCTTATACAAACCTATTTCATGCAATTCTCTGTCATTTTACATGACTGGAGACGTTACTAGAATCTTTAATACCACACAAATGATTGAAATGATACTGAAACTGAGATCGATAAAAACGACCTTGTCTTGAATCCCATCAATATCCTTGGCCGAGGTGTGTGGAGACATATAGGAAGCTACAATATGAGGAGGAAATTGTCCTAAAAATGCGTTCCAGTTTCACCGATTCCCCAAATGATGCACAGCTCACTCGCCGGTGATGACAAAAGCCTATCTGTTTTACTTTGTAAAACAATATTTGGAAGTTGATGAGCTATTATGGTAGCCTACAACATAAATGATAGTCTTCTCTTTTCAGCAGGAGCCATTTGCTTTCCAACCTGTTAAAAAAAAATATATATTTACATTTTACCTTTATTTAACTAGGCAAGTCAGTTAAGAACAAATTCTTATTTTCAATGACGGCCTAGGAACAGTGGGTTAACTGCCTGTTCAGGGGCAGAACGACAGATTTGTGATTTCCATGATTGTATTTTAAATATTGGGAAAGGTTTGTTGTCTGCATGCTGTTCACTGACAGATTTGCAGCACGTTCCCAACTGTAGGCTAGGTTGGTAGGCTATGCCTTGTTGTTGGGCATTTTCATGGTGTAGTAGGCTATTCTGAATCATTTAATTTCTTTATGAACAGATGTAACCAATGTGAAATGGCTAGCTAGTTAGCGGGGTGCGCGCGAATAGCGTTTCAATCGGTGACGTCACTCGCTCTGAGACCTTGGAGTAGTTGTACCCCTTGCTCTGCAAGGGCTGCTGCTTTTGTGGTGCGATGGGTAACGATGCTTCGAGGGTGGCTGTTGTCGATGTGTGCAGAGGGTCCCTGGTTCGAGCCCAGGTAGGGGCGAGGAGAGGGAAGGATGCTATACTGTTACCATAAGTAACCGTCAGTATCTGGTGTGGCCAACAGCTGCATTAAGTACTGCAGTGCATCTCCTCCTCATGGACTGCACCAGATTTGCCAGTTCTTGCTGTGAGATGTTACCCCACTCTTCCACCAAGGCACCTGCAAGTTCTCGGACATTTCTGGGGGGAATGGCCCTAGCCCTCAGATCCAACAGGTTCCAGACATGCTCTATAGGATTGAGATCCGGGATCTTCGCTGGCCATGGCAGAACACTGACATTCCTGTCTTGCAGGAACTCACGCACAGAACGAGCAGTATGGTTGGTGGCATTGTCATGCTGGAGGGTCGTGTCAGGATGAGCCTGCGGGAAGGGAACCACATGAGGGAGGAGGACGACTGCCCTGTAACGCACAGCGCTGAGATTGCCTGCAATGACAACAAGCTCAGTCCGAAGATGCTGTGACACAGCACCCCAGACCATGACGGACCCTCCACCTCCAAATCGATCCAGAGTTCAGGCCTCGGTGGAACGCTCATTCCATCGACGATAAACGCAAATCCGACCATCACATCGTCAGTGAAGAGCACTATTTGCCAGTCCTGTCTGGTCCAGCGACGGTGGATGTGTGCCCATAGGTGACGTTGTTGATGGTGATGTCTTGTGAGGACCTGCCTTACAACAGGCCTACAAGCCCGCAGTCCAGCCTCTCTCAGCCTACTGCAGATAGTCTGGGCACTGATGGAGGGATTGTGCATTCCAGGTGTAACTCGGGCAGTTGTTGCCATCCTGTACCTGTCCCGCAGGTGTTATGTTGGGATGTACTGATCCTGTGCAGGTGTTGTTACACGTGGTCTGTCACTGCGAGGACGATCAGCTGTTCGTCCTGTCTCCCTGTAGCGCTGTCTTAGGCATCTCACAGTACGGACATAGTAATTTATTGCCCTGGCCACATCTGCAGTCCTCATGCCTCCTTGCAGCATGTCTAAGACACATTCACGCAGATGAGCAGGGACCCTGGGCATCTTTCTTTTGGTGTTTTTCAGTCAGTAGAAAGGCCTCATTAGTGTCCATAACTGTCACCTTAATTGCCTACCATCTGTAAGCTGTTAGTGTCTTAACGACCGTTCCATAGGTGCATGTTAAAAAATAAATTATGGTTCATTGAACAAGCATGGTAAACAGTGTTTAAACCATTTACAATGAAGTCGGGTGAAATTATTTAGATTGTTACGAATTCATTGAAAGACGGGGTCCTGAAAAAGGGACGCTTCTTTTTCCGCTGAGTTTAGGCCATGTGCGTTGCAGGCCATGTGGACGCTGCGTTGCAGGCCATGTGGACGCTGCGTTGCAGGCCATGTGGACGCTGCGTTGCAGGCCATGTGGACGCTGCGTTGCAGGCCATGTGGACGCTGCGTTGCAGGCCATGTGGACGCTGCGTTGCAGGCCTATGCCTCAAGTAAATCTGACTATTCTGTTAAAACAACTTGAGCCCATGCGCACATTGTAATCAAAATGTAATTCTTAATTGCCGAACTTCAAACTGTTTTAAACTTTCGTGAGGCGCAGCCGGGAACTAGTTATGTACGATGGCGAGTGGTGGAGTCGATAAACCAGAATTTGAGGATCATCCATCATTTAAATCTCCAGTATAGGAACATGTTTGGCTTCCCAAAAGATTACAATGGCGATGGACAGTTAAAAGGAAAACGGTAACAGTATGTCACCACGCCACAAGTGTGCAATGCTGTCAAGGCAAAGGGTGGCTACTTTGAAGAATCTCAAAATATATTTAGATTTGTTTGACACTTTTTTCATTACTACATGATTCCATATGTGTTATTTTATAGTTTTGATGTCTTCCATATTATTATACAATGTAGAATATAGTGAAAAAATATATAAACCCCTGAGTAGGTGTGTCCAAACTTTTGACTGACTGTATATAGATGATTTATAAGCCAGGCACATTCGACAGTTAGGCTATTGATTATAGACTTAAGTTTGTTTGCTCTATCCAATTAGGCTAAGCCCAATTCACACAGGACTAGAGAACATGGGTTATGTAATTATGACCCCAGAACGTCTTATTCTAGAGGATGATTTGGATGGGATTCAATTTTCCAAACCCCCCCTGTAAATCTTTGTTTTTTCCCTTTAAATTGACAGAAGTTTGGTGGTTATTTTCTTGGCGTGAAGATATTTCAAGTCCAGGCGATAACAGGGCGACACTGATAACTCGAGCTTGGTTCCCTAAAACCAAACCTCTTTGGTATAGTGTCGCCATAATATTTGAATAGAGTGTTATGAGAATCATTCGTATATTTTAGAGATCCGCAGTAAGACGTCCTAATTGCCCCCCAGTCTTCAGATGTGAGCTAAACAGTGCCCTTTGCACTTGAGATGTGTTTTTTAAGGCTATGGATGTGAAAGTTAACTTATCATTTCCAAACATTTAGGTCAGTTGTATGCTGCTTTGCGATCTATTAACAGGAAGGGTTACATTAAATAGGCTCAACATTTTTACAGGTGCATATGGCAATATTCTATTCATACACACAAAACAAATGAACAAAAGCTTTCACTTTGAAAGTTGATACAAGCCCTTCATATATATTCTATACGTTTAATTTATCAAATCAGTTGTTTTCTTGCTCAAACCGTAAGCAACACCTGTCAAACTGACATTTCTCTCAAAACACAAGGATGTCGATTTACAGGGACTAGTATTATCAGAGGACCTTGGCGTTCGCCAAAAAACAGTAGGTTATTCTGACTGGAATTGTTACTCTCCAGCCATATATAAATAACTGACAGATTCAGACAGGACTAAAATGACAGATGTGGTGTTTTGTGCACATAATTACATTACCCGATCTCCCCCAGTACAACTAACCCCGTCTGAATAGGGCTTAAAGCGAGGACTGTTTCCTCGTCTCTGCTGCTGCTGCCTCCGCCTCTGCCTTAGCTATTATGCAGATAGCAACATAGGGAAAGGCACAAATTCTACAGCTCACTAAAGATAGTTTTGGAACCGCGGACAGCGACCATACCCAAAGCGGGAGAAAGTGCATTGGTTATAAAATAATACTAGATTTATTAGTGTTGCACCATTATTTTTTTTTACATGATATAACCATATAAAATGTCAGTATCAGATGTCTTAGTGATGGACTGTGCCATCCCTGTAGCCTCCACAATGGATTAGTCCACTGTGACAGGCATGAATCCGACAGGTGTCTTGGGAACCATAAAAAAAAAAAATCGACCAGTCAACAAAGGGGTCAGCCCTACGCTCTTTATAAGCAAACCAAAGCAGGAAATTTTCAACCAATGAATCCTCTGTTTCACTTAACAGTGACAGCCCATCACATTACCCCACTATGGGAGATGTACCATGCTAAAGACATGCCCCCTTTATGAGAGTCACAAATGCGCATCTGGCACTGAAGGAGGTAGTGTCATGGTGCGTTCGTAACCAAGTGAGAATTTACCATGACTGGGAAAAATCCACTTGAACAGCTCTCAAACTGGTAATTACTTGTGGGAAACTTGTCCATCACCAACTTCTCCCATATGGTTACCTCTGTCACCTACTTAGGAAATTACCTCTATAACAGCATTTTCAGCAATTAAATTTAACAAAACATTATTTATAAAAAGCAAACTATTAAATGTGTTTTTTGAACTCTGTTTCCAAGCATAATCACTGCACTTTTAGTTTATGGTTGACACAGCTTGTTGAACATTAGCCAATCAACGGTTATCAACGAGTTCAAATCACATGAATGCATACAGCTGGTATTACGACTTCACAACGGGTTAATTTCCCACCAACATGCAGCATCAGAGTGGAAACTTGAGGTCAATCAAAGCAATCCGGTCACAAGAGACAATGCAGGGAACATTGTGAATGTTGAACATTGTTCATTTTCGCTGTACCGAACCGTAACCACAATACGTACCAAACCATGGGTTTGGTGAACCGTTACATCGCTAGAAAAGAGGAGTGATGTGTGGGATGTAGAGATGGAGACAGAGAAAGGTGAAGGAGAGGTCATCTTAGTCATGTCTAGAGTACCTAAATGTGTTTCTACCGTTCATGTGCTAACATTAGCTACAATAAGTAGAGTGTGTATGTGTACCACCTCTTTGCGTTATCCAGCAGAATGAGCATGCTGGCTCCTCCATCGTCTTGGAAACTCTCATAATGATGTCGGTCTGCGTTGCCGATGAGGTAATCAAAGATGGACGTGTCGATGACGTCCAGCAGTCTGGGACCAGCGTCGTATGGAGGCATCTTCTTTACCGCATCACAGTAGCTCTCATCATACTCCCACCTACACACACACACAAAATGAATACTCAAGCACACACAGTTAACATATACACAGACAAATTGTTAATACACACACCTGGCCAGTTTACCCTCCCTGTAAGTGCGTCCCCAGGGGTGTCTATGTTTCTGGAGCGGCCAGACATCTGGCAGCCAGAGAGTTAACGATCCCTCCATGTTCTCTCCCTCCGCACATGCAGGCTCACTCTCTCTACAGTAGTAACACTTCCCATAGAAACAACTATTATTACCTAGAGAGAGAGAGAGAGAGAGGTTAACCATTTCCATTTAGAGAGAGAGAGAGAGAGGTTAACCATTTCCATTGAGAGAGAGAGGTTAACCATTTCCATTGAGAGAGAGAGAGGTTAACCATTTCCATTGAGAGAGAGAGAGAGAGGTTAACCATTTCCATTGAGAGAGAGAGAGAGGTTAACCATTTCCATTGAGAGAGAGAGAGAGGTTAACCATTTCCATTGAGAGAGCGAGAGAGGTTAACCATTTCCATTGAGAGAGAGAGAGAGGTTAACCATTTCCATTGAGAGAGAGAGGTTAACCATTTCCATTTAGAGAGAGAGAGAGAGAGAGAGGTTAACCATTTCCATTTAGAGAGAGAGAGAGAGAGAGATTAACCATTTCCATTTAGAGAGAGAGAGGTTAACCATTTCCATTTAGAGAGAGAGAGCGAGAGCGAGAGCGAGAGAGAGATTAACCACTTCCATTGAGAGAGAGAGGTTAACCATTTCCATTGAGAGAGAGGTTAACCATTTCCATTGAGAGAGAGAGAGAGAGAGAGAGGTTAACCATTTCCATTGAGAGAGAGGTTAACCATTTCCATTGAGAGAGAGAGAGAGAGGTTAAGCATTTCCATTGAGAGAGAGATTAACCATTTCCATTGAGAGAGAGAGGTTAACCATTTCCATTTAGAGAGAGAGGTTAACCATTTCCATTTAGAGAGAGAGAGAGAGGTTAACCATTTCCATTTAGAGAGAGAGAGAGAGAGAGAGAGGTTAACCATTTCCATTTAGAGAGAGAGAGAGAGAGAGAGAGAGAGAGAGAGAGAGAGGTTAACCATTTCCATTTAGAGAGAGAGAGAGAGAGAGGTTAACCATTTCCATTGAGAGAGAGGGAGAGAGGTTAACCATTTCCATTTAGAGAGAGAGAGAGAGAGGTTAACCATTTCCATTTAGAGAGAGAGAGAGAGGTTAACCATTTCCATTTAGAGAGAGAGAGAGAGAGGTTAACCATTTCCATTGAGAGAGAGGGAGAGAGAGAGGTTAACCATTTCCATTGAGAGAGAGGGAGAGAGGTTAACCATTTCCATTTAGAGAGAGAGAGAGGTTAACCACTTCCATTGAGAGAGAGAGGTTAACCATTTCCATTGAGAGAGAGAGAGAGAGGTTAACCATTTCCATTGAGAGAGAGAGAGAGAGGTTAACCATTTCCATTGAGAGAGAGAGAGGTTAACCATTTCCATTGAGAGAGAGAGGTTAACCATTTCCATTGAGAGAGAGGTTAACCATTTCCATTGAGAGAGAGGTTAACCATTTCCATTGAGAGAGAGAGAGAGAGGTTAACCATTTCCATTGAGAGAGAGAGAGGTTAACCATTTCCATTGAGAGAGAGGTTAACCATTTCCATTGAGAGAGAGAGGTTAACCATTTCCATTTAGAGAGAGATTAACCATTTCCATTTAGAGAGAGGGGTTAACCATTTCCATTTAGAGAGAGAGAGAGAGGGGTTAACCATTTCCATTTAGAGAGAGAGAGAGAGGGGTTAACCATTTCCATTTAGAGAGAGGGGTTAACCATTTCCATTTAGAGAGAGAGAGAGAGGTTAACCATTTCCATTGAGAGAGAGAGAGGTTAACCATTTCCATTGAGAGAGAGAGGTTAACCATTTCCATTGAGAGAGAGAGAGGTTAACCATTTCCATTGAGAGAGAGAGAGGTTAACCATTTCCATTGAGAGAGAGAGGTTAACCATTTCCATTGAGAGAGAGAGGTTAACCATTTCCATTTAGAGAGAGATTAACCATTTCCATTTAGAGAGAGGGGTTAACCATTTCCATTTAGAGAGAGAGAGAGAGGGGTTAACCATTTCCATTTAGAGAGAGAGAGAGAGGGGTTAACCATTTCCATTTAGAGAGAGAGAGAGAGAGAGAGAGAGAGAGATTAACCACTTCCATTGAGAGAGAGAGGTTAACCATTTCCATTGAGAGAGGGGTTAACCATTTCCATTGAGAGAGAGGTTAACCATTTCCATTGAGAGAGAGAGAGAGAGAGAGAGGTTAACCATTTCCATTGAGAGAGAGGTTAAGCATTTCCATTGAGAGAGAGAGAGAGGTTAAGCATTTCCATTGAGAGAGAGATTAACCATTTCCATTGAGAGAGAGAGGTTAACCATTTCCATTTAGAGAGAGAGAGAGAGAGAGAGAGAGAGAGAGAGGTTAACCATTTCCATTTAGAGAGAGGGGTTAACCATTTCCATTTAGAGAGAGGGGTTAACCATTTCCATTTAGAGAGAGAGAGAGAGAGAGGTTAACCATTTCCATTTAGAGAGAGAGAGAGAGGTTAACCATTTCCATTTAGAGAGAGAGAGAGAGAGAGAGGTTAACCATTTCCATTTAGAGAGAGAGAGAGAGAGAGAGAGAGGTTAACCATTTCCATTTAGAGAGAGAGAGAGAGAGGTTAACCATTTCCATTGAGAGAGAGAGAGAGAGAGAGAGAGAGAGAGGTTAACCATTTCCATTTAGAGAGAGAGAGCGAGAGAGAGAGAGAGAGAGAGATTAACCACTTCCATTGAGAGAGAGAGGTTAACCATTTCCATTGAGAGAGAGAGAGAGAGAGAGAGGTTAACCATTTCCATTGAGAGAGAGAGAGAGAGAGAGAGAGAGAGAGAGGTTAACCATTTCCATTGAGAGAGAGAGAGAGAGAGAGAGAGAGGTTAACCATTTCCATTGAGAGAGAGAGAGAGAGAGAGGTTAACCATTTCCATTGAGAGAGAGAGAGAGAGAGAGAGGTTAACCATTTCCATTGAGAGAGAGAGAGAGAGAGGTTAACCATTTCCATTGAGAGAGAGAGAGAGAGAGAGAGGTTAACCATTTCCATTGAGAGAGAGAGAGAGAGAGGTTAACCATTTCCATTGAGAGAGAGAGAGAGAGAGGTTAACCATTTCCATTGAGAGAGAGAGAGAGAGAGAGAGAGAGAGAGAGAGAGGTTAACCATTTCCATTGAGAGAGAGAGAGAGAGAGAGAGAGAGAGAGAGGTTAACCATTTCCATTGAGAGAGAGAGAGAGAGAGGTTAACCATTTCCATTGAGAGAGAGAGAGAGAGAGAGAGCGAGAGAGAGCGAGAGAGAGCGAGAGAGAGCGAGAGCGAGCGAGAGCGAGCGAGAGAGAGCGAGAGAGAGCGAGAGAGAGCGAGAGAGAGCGAGAGAGTGCGAGAGAGTGCGAGAGAGTGCGAGAGAGTGCGAGAGAGTGCGAGAGAGTGCGAGAGAGTGCGAGAGAGAGTGAGAGAGAGAGAGAGAGAGTGAGAGAGAGAGAGAGAGAGAGAGAGAGATTAACCATTTCCATTTAGAGAGAGAGAGAGAGAGAGGTTAACCATTTCCATTTAGAGAGAGAGAGAGAGAGGTTAACCATTTCCATTTAGAGAGAGAGAGAGAGAAAGAGAGAGAGAGAGAGGTTAACCATTTCCATTTAGAGAGAGAGAGAGGTTAACCATTTCCATTTAGAGAGAGAGAGAGGTTAACCATTTCCATTTAGAGAGAGAGAGGTTAACCATTTCCATTTAGAGAGAGAGAGGTTAACCATTTCCATTTAGAGAGAGAGAGGTTAACCATTTCCATTTAGAGAGAGAGAGGTTAACCATTTCCATTTAGAGAGAGAGGTTAACCATTTCCATTTAGAGAGAGGTTAACCATTTCCATTTAGAGAGAGAGGTTAACCATTTCCATTTAGAGAGAGAGAGAGGTTAACCATTTCCATTTAGAGAGAGAGAGAGGTTAACCATTTCCATTTAGAGAGAGAGAGGTTAACCATTTCCATTTAGAGAGAGAGAGGTTAACCATTTCCATTTAGAGAGAGAGATCCAGCCCACTGCTGCTTGAACCCAGACACAAACATATTATCTTATCAACGTTTAAGGAGTGGCATACCTAGACGCAAACACATAATCTTATCAACGTTTAAGGAGTGGCATGCCTAGACGCAAACATAATATCTTATCAACGTTTAAGGAGTGGCATACCTAGACGCAAACATAATATCTTATCAACGTTTAAGGAGTGGCATACCTAGACGCAAACATAATATCTTATCAACGTTTAAGGAGTGGCATACCTAGACGCAGACATATTATGGGTGGGACCGAACAGAGCCCTGTTGTGTGTGTGTGCGCTAGCATCTCACCCTGCATTAGAAAGGTACTGAGTAGCTGGTCCGTGGCGACAGGTTTGATCTCAGTCCTCAGGTTGACAAACCTCCCTACCACTAGGGGTGCTCTCCTGAAGCCTAGGATCCTACAGCAGACACAGGACAGACACTCAGATACAACTAACACCAGTATCCAGATTCCCAATCCCGAATGTAAAATGTATATATTTATGCATAAGACCGATACGCGTGTGCCCGTACCTGTCCAGGTGAAAAGCTGCCACCTCTGCATTGTGTCTGTCATAACCTGCATATGGCTCTCCTTCTACCATATAGTCTCTAATATACCTAGAAAAAGAGGGAGGGAGTGATGGAGAGAGTTATCCTCTTACATAAACCAGAGTAAAAGCACAGTGCCTAGTCTTACATAAAACCAGACAACAGACAGACAGAAGTCAGAGCGAAACAAGGACACTCAGTTCCTGAGGATTGAGCTAACCGATCGCTGCAGCTGTACATAGTCTATTGGTAAATAGCCCACCCATTTTCACCCATTCACCATTTTCACCTACCTCATCCCCATACTGTTTTATTTATTTACTTTTCTGCTCTTTTGCACACCAATATCTCTACCTGTACATAACCATCTGATCTTTTATCACTCCAGTGTTAATCTGCAAAATTGTAATTATTCGCCTACCTCCTCATGCCTTTTGCACACATTGTATATAGACTCCCCCCTTTTTTTCTCTACTGTGTTATTGACTTGTTAATTGTTTACTCCAAGTGTAACTCTGTGTTGTCTGTTCACAATGCTATGCTTTATCTTGGCCAGGTCGCAGTTGTAAAAGAGAACTTGTTCTCAACTAGCCTACCTGGTTAAATAAAGGTGAAATAAAATAAAAAATAAAAAAACTTCAGGAGCACAGAACCAAAGAATGGAGTGTGCATGTGTGTTTTCTCGCTCTCACCTCTTGGGTTTAAAGACCACTTTCTGCCCCCCGTCCAGTACTAGTAGAGCTTTGAGCTGGGTGCCCTTGTAGCCCACGTCTGCTCGCTCCACCCTGGCAGTGCCCAGCGCGGTGAGGATGGCTGCCAGCTCGGGGGTCTCCTCAGGGTACACCTCCCTTGGGCCCACCCACTGGCCTGCCACCTCCCATGCAGACTGGAGAGTGTGTGTTAAACTGGCACCGCGGGAGAGAGACAGGCCTGCCTCCATCTGATAACACACATGGATAGAAACGTTCATTCATAGCCTACACGCATGCACCAGCTACAATAAATACACACGGACACAAAAACACAACCCTACCTTGCGGAAGGCTCTGAGGTCTCGTCGGCTGGCTGCGGACCCCTCTCCTCCGTCCAGCAGAAAAAGTTTGGCAAGCCCCAACAGGAGTAGCACAGCAACCAGTACAACCACACGCTGCTTCAACTTCATCTCCTCTGCAACCTCAGACACCACCACTGACCTGTGAGTCCCCCTCTTCCCCACCTCACCCCTAGAGCATGGCACCTGCCCCCCCCTCTAGTCGCTTCCCCCCTCCCAGCTCCAACACACACCCTTCTGAAGGGCAGGTGTGGATCTCTGTCTCACCACAAGACCCACAGCTAGACCAGGCCCCTACTGTACCAGCAACCAGCCTGTTGGAGGTCAGAGAGGATTAGTGATGAAAAACAGTTAGATATAAAAACTTAAACTTGTTGACAGACAAACAGAAAAAGCAGGAGCCAAGATGCTGGACAGGCTGGTACATGATTGACAGGAGCATGATGAAAAACTAATGTATAATTACTGGGCTCAATTCGTAACATATTACAACTCTAACTATGTCATCAGAGCTGAGAGAGACACCCATAAGGAGCCAAACTTGACTGATTCCTGGATCCACACCCAGGGTTTTA
This sequence comes from Oncorhynchus gorbuscha, assembly GCF_021184085.1. NCBI lineage: Eukaryota > Metazoa > Chordata > Actinopteri > Salmoniformes > Salmonidae > Oncorhynchus > Oncorhynchus gorbuscha. Next base: position 29,515,393 of record NC_060187.1, read on the forward strand.
AACAATCACTTTACTGACAACATAACACCCTGCCTAACCCACTGGCTGTTCTCCCATCAGTTACAGGATCAGTTACAGGATCCATCTAGCCTATCACTCCTTGTCTTTCAAAACAACATTTTATGTTTTGATATCGGATAACACCTTGCTTTGGGCTGTCAGACAGTGACCCTCGTCTGTCTGGCTCCACAGCTCCAGGCAAACTGGAATATTAACCTGTCCTCTCCCCCAACAGAGGAGAGTTAAGTTGGGGAAAAATAATCAGGACAGGACATGAAGGCTCCAAAGCAGGGCTCCTCTCATACAGACCCACGTCAGTTGAGATGGATGTATTGATCGGTTGGTAATGGCCAGGACAAAGATATTGATCAGATTGTTCATAGATGGGAGTTGTTGTGCTATTTGGGGCAGATAAGCAAACTGCCTGCAACATATCAAATGAGCCTGCATAACAATGGAGATACCATAATCAGTAATATGATGATGTAACTGTATCTAACTATCTAGGCTCTCCATAACTCAACAACGACAGATAGCCCTATCTAATGTGAGCAACTTGTCCTTGCCAGAGTTATGTATTCATTCTAAATGTATGGCTCTTGTCCTTGTGTAACAGTATAACTTTACGTTACCAGGGCGCGAACCAGGGACCCTCTGCACCTATCGACAAGTCACCCTCGAAGCATCGTTACCCATCGCTCCACAAAAACCGCGGCCCTTGCAGAGCAAAGGGAACTACTACTTCAAGGTCTCAGAGCAAGTGACGTCACCGATTGAAACGCTATTTAGCGCACACCGCTAACTAAGCTAGCCGTTTCACATCCGTTACACTTGCCTATGTCAAAGTGCCACTGTCAATGTCACAGAATCATCATAGCCAACAACAACTTTCCAGTCAGCTGGAGGATACAATTTCCACCCTCATCAAAAACAAGCAATTATGTTTCCACTCAAATTAAAGGGATGTCATTTGAAAGGTTATTTAGGGAGCCCAAAATAGACATGAAACGGACTTGAGAATTTTTTTTTTTAAATACACACTATACCAGAAAGTGTATGTACTAGGTAGTTAACTAAGGACAACCCGTGAATTAGCCGGCTAAGTTAAACGTATAAGCAACCCGTGTCTAGCAGTGCCGGTGGCCACGCAGGCAGGAATGACTCTAGTTGCATTCCACACAATCGGTAATTCATGGGACCAACTACATACACGTCCCACTACTGCGGAAACTCTACGCTAACAGTAGTTGGCTAGCTAGTTGTTTGAAAATCGCAAAGGCCCACACGGTTAGTTTGGCATTTAGCAAACGCTTTGTTGATTTTAGAATAAATCTGCACGGTACCGGTACCGTATAGTCCGTTTTGCTTTCGTCCAGCAATGCAGTACTGGTTAGCTAACCGGCTAATTGGGTGGTTAGCTAGCCGGCGAGTCGGGTGGTTAGCTAGCCGGCGAGTCGGGTGGTTAGCTAGCCGGGTGGTTAGCTAACCGGCGAGTCGGGTGGTTAACTAGCCGGCGAGTCGGGTGGTTAGCTAGCCGGGTGGTTAGCTAACCGGCTAATTGGGTGGTTAGCGAGTCGGGTGGTTAGCTAGCCGGCGAGTCGGGTGGTTAGCTAGCCAACTAGCAAAGAAACGGTTAGTTATCTAAGTTCGTTAGTTAGCTGCTACTTAGAAGTACAACCTGTCTAGTTAGTAGCTAACGTACGGATAGCTGACGAATTGCATCGATATTTTCCATATCAAAACTTACTAACTAGCTAACAGACATTATCAAACATTCTATGAATGTGATTAAAAGCCTACTGATTACTTTACTGTTAGCTTACCAACACCGTTGATTGCAAAGAAATAACTAACGTTACCTCACAACAGCTATCGTATTAGCAAGTCTGATCAAATGGCTTACCTTTGCGATTACGGCTACTAGGTGTTAAACGAGATCAATGCAACGATCAATGTGTTTTCGATGTTTTGTGTGAAATTGTGTATTATTCATCGTCAAAAAAAATCCGCGTTTCGTCAGCAACACTTAAACAGTTGTTCCGGGTCACGGAATTTTTCCAAATAAAAGTCTCCCACTTAATAGTGGAAAAGTGAGAGAACTATTGTAAAGTAGACTGTGTCTGTAGAGTGTGTATAAAATGTATGGATTGAAGGTAGAAGCAGAAGTGTTTATTAGTTTACTCCAATTGGGGGATCGGCGGAAGGGTTTGCGGGGAATAATAATAAAGGTATATTATTTTTTTAAAATATGTATGTCTATATAGGTATGTGTATGTATGTGTGTATATATATGCATGCGTGTATGGATATATATATTTACAAAAAAATATGGGGGATTGGAAATGATGCAGACAATTACATTGGAAGCAACATTATTTCCGCAATATTAAGCTGATCCACCCTTCAAAAAACAAAAACAAAAGTGGAAAAGTGTCAATAACTTGTATTTATTCATGATATATGACACATATGTATAAACATAAACCAATGATTCATTTTTAAGTTACATTTGCATAAAATGTGGGTTTTAAAACATGTCCCAAAGTCAGACAAATGTCCTCACTGCGAATCACTGTATACAGTAGAGGCTGCCGAGGGGAAGACCGCTCATAATAATGTCTGGAACGGAGCCAATTGAATGGCATAAAACCGTGTGTTTGATCTATTTGATACCATTCCACTCCAGCCATTACCATGAACTCGTCCTCCCCAATTAAAATGCCACCTACCTCCTGTGATGAATACATATTGGCGTATAGAGCAAAAACTATTCTGGCTGGTGCAGTACAAGTATTGTTGTGAATACTTAGTAGGGTAATAGTAGAAAAGTGTCAACCTGTATTTAACAATGATTCGCATTTGTTTATATTTAAGTGACATTTGCATTAAATGTGGGTTTTAAAACATGTTCCAAGGTCAAATAAATGCCACCAATGCAATACACTAGCTATAGTATGAATTACATATTGGCTTATCGAGAGAACTATTCTAGGTGCCAAAGTAAAATTGGGTTTGAGATTACTCACTAGGGTCTATAGAATATATATTTATATGTAAACCTTCCAATAGGTCAACAACCCTAAGCACACAGCCAAGACAGCGCAGGAATGGCTTCGGGGCAAGTGTCAATGTCCTTGAGTGGCCCAGCCAGAGCCCGGACTTGAACCCGAGCTAACATCTCTGGAGAGACCTAAAAATAGCTGCGCAGCGACGATCCCCATCCAAACTGACAGAGCTTGAGAGGATATGCAGAGAATGGGAGAATCCCCCCAAATACAGATGTGCCAAGCTTGAAGCGTCATACCCAAGAAGCCTCAAGGCAGTAATCGATGGCAAAGGTGCTTCAACAAAGTATTTTGTAAAGGGTCTGAATACATATGTAAATGTCAATTCAGATTTTTTGTTATTTGCTAAAATGTCTTAAAACCTGTTTTTGCTTTGCCATTATGGGATATTGTGTGTAGATTGATGAGGGAAAAAAAGATTTGATCAATTTTAGAACAAGGCTGTAACATAACAAAATGTGGAAACGGTCTAGGGGTCTGAATACTTTCCAAATGCGCGGTATTGGCCTACAGTTTATTGAATTGGGAACAATACAAAGGGTGGAGTAGAAAGTGTAGCTGGGCATTTAAACCGCAGTCCCCCATGAGATAATATAGATTCTACGGACCCTACTGGGTGTTCCCAACCTCACTTTTACCTCTGCACATAGAATAGTTCTCTCTCTATTAGTCAATATTCAAATGTATAGGCTGACAGTGTTGCATTGGAACAAATGGAATGGGTGGAGTAAAAAGTGTTGCTATGTATTCCATTTACAATGATTCACATTGTGGCCAATGGAATTGGTGGAGTTAAAGGCCAGCAACACTCCATTATTCAGAGCCCCATGATATATAGATATCATTTCTACAGACCCTGCTGTGTTTTCCGTACAATACGTTTACTGCAGCACCCAGAATAGTTTTTGCTCTATAAACCAATATTCCATATACAATGATTCACACAGTTAATATAAGAATATTAGTCAATTGAAATAAATTCATTAGGCCCTAATCTATGGATTACAAATGACTGGGCAGGGGCATAGCCATAGGCCCTCCCACCTGGGTGCCAGGCCCACCCACTGGGGAGCCAGGCCCAGCCAATCAGAATGAGTTTTCCCCCACAAAAGGGATTGATTACAGACAGAAATACTCATCAGTTGTCTGGGTGGCTGGTCTCTGAAAGTGCGGACTTTTAGTAGCCGCACGTGAAGGTATCGGATGTGGAGGTCCTGGGCTGGTGTGGTAATACATAGTCTGTAAAAAGCTTTTTGTGTGTATGGAACATTTATGGGATCTTTATTTTAGCTCATGAAATATGGGACCACCACTTTTTTCAGTACAGATTCTACAGACCCTACTGCAGGGCTCTTCAACTCTGTTCCTGGAGAGCTACAGTTCTGTAGGTTTTTACTCCAACCCTAATATAGCACACCTGATTCTAATAATTACCTGGTTCATAAACTGAATCAGTTTTGTTACAACTCGGGTTGGAGTGAAAACCTACAGAAGGGTAGCTTTCCAGGAACAGGGTTGGAGAGTCCTACTGAATATTCTCAATCCCACTTTTACATAGTATTTATACGGCACATTTCAGACATGGAATGCAACACAATGAGCTTCACAGGGGAAAAAACAAATACAAACTGAAATATTATACAGCAAACATGAGGATAAAATACTAAAGAATAACAAAAACTGAACGACTAAAAAGCACCCTAAGGAAAAACAAAGCTATAAAGGTGTGCTTTAAGATCTGTTAAATATGTCCAAAGTTTTAGCCCCCTTCAGGTTCACAGGGAGGCTATTTCTGAGGCTTCTACTTATCTAAAAACCAACAGAAGTATCTTAAAATTAATTCTAAAATGCACAGGCAGCCAGTGAAAACCTTCAAACTGATGCAATGTGTGCTCCCCGTCTGGTCTTGGTCAGTACCCATGCTGTAGCATTCTGGATGTTTTGCAGTTGAACAATGGCTTTCTTGGGTAGACCAGACAGGAGAGCATTACAGTAGTCAAGCCTGCTTGTTATAAAAGCATGGAGGACTGTCTCTGTATCAGCGTGAGAGAGAAACGACCACACTGTGGGGATGTTCCTCAGGTGGTAAAAAGCTATTTGTCTCATTCATAATGTGCGATTTGAAATTGAGTTCAGAAACGTAAATAACACCTAGATTTTTTACCTGACATTTTATCGTTATAAAGATAAATCAAATGAATTAAAATGTTCGGCCAGATTCTCTCTGTGCTTTGGCTGCAAAAATAAGTACCGTGGTTATGTCTTGATTTAGCTGGAGGAAGCTGTGAGCCATCCAAGTATTTACATCACTAATACAGTCTAATAATTTATCAGTGGAACTAAAATACTCGACACAGAAATGCAGTTATGTATCGTCTGCGTAGCAGTGAAAATCAATGCTGTGCTTTCTGATAACGCTGACAAGGGGTAACATACTGAACAGTACCGGAACCAAAATCAAATCTTGTGTAACGTGATATGACGTGATATAATGTGATATGTATTTTCTGAGTTATGTTCAACAAGAGTGACAAAAACTCTCCACTGGTTAAATAGGTCCTAAACTAATTTAGAACTGGAGTGGAGAGGCCAACCCACCTCTCCAGTCTGTCCAGAAGGACATCAAGGTCAACAGTGTCGAACGCAGCATTTAAATCCAAGAGTACAAGAACAGAGAGCTGTTTGGCATCTGTGTTTGGCTCTAAGATCATTTACCACTTTAACTAAGGCTGTCTCTGTGCTGTGGTGGGCATAAAAAACAGTTTGGAATAAAAAAATAAAAAATACAGTTGGCACTTAAAACAATAATTTAGCTGTTTGAAAACCAAATTCTCCAGAATTTTGGTTAAGAATGGGAGGTTGGCTGAAAATTGCAAAGAGCTTAAGAATCTAGATTACTTTTCTTCAGAAGGTGTTTCACCATAGCAGTTTTTAGTGCAATGGGGAAAGTGCCTGTGAATAGGGAGTGATAAACAATAACCTGCACTTCTACAGATATGCAATTAAAACCTGTTTTGAAGGTGGTTGGGATAAGATCGAGAAGGCAGGTAGAAGGCTTCAGTTGGTGTATCACTTTCGTGAGCATGTCTGTGTCAACCAGGGAAAATAAATCCATAGTGCCGTAGCGTGGTTGGCTAAGGCACACATCAACACTTCATCAGGTCTTGCTTGACTGATACCCAGCCTAATGTTTGTTATCTGATCTCTGAAATATCCCACAAATGCATCACATTTAGATGTGAAGGAAAGTTCACATAGGTTTTCGGGGTAGGATTTATCAGGCCATCAATGGTTGAGAAGCGCACTATTAAATTATTCTGATTATTAGAAAAATGAGCCTGTCTGGCATTTCTAATTGCCTTGTTATACAGTGCCAGTCAAAAGTTTGGACAACTACTCATTTAAGGATTTTTCTTTATTTTTACTATTTTATACATTGTAGAATAATAGTGAAGACATCAAAACCATAAAATAACACATGGAATCATCTAGTACCCCCAAAAAAGTGTTCATTTTTGTTTTGAGATACTTCAAAGTAGCCACCTTTTGCCTTGATGACAGTTTTGCGCACTCTTGGCATTCTCTCAACCAGCTTCAACTGGAATGCTTTTGCAACAGTCTTGAAGGAGTTCCCACATATGCTGAGCACTTGTTGGCTGCTTTTCCTTCACTCTGCGGTCAAACTGATCCCAAACCATCTCAATTGGGTTGAGGTCGGGTGATTGTGGAGGCCAAGTCATCTGATGCCGCACTCCATCACTTTCCTTCTTGGTCAAATACCCTTCACACAACCTGGAGGTGTGGGACACTGTCCTGTTGAAAAACAAATTATAGTCCCACTAAGCCCAAACCAGATGGGATGGTGCATTGCTGGAGAATGCTGGGGTCGCCATTCGGGTTAAGTGTGCCTTGAATTCAAAATAAATCAGTGTCACCAGCAAAGCACCCCCACACCTCCTCCTCCATGCTTCACGGTGAGAACTACAGATGCGGAGATCATCCACTCACCTATTCTGCGTCTCAAAGACACAGTGGTTGGAGAAAAAAAAATCTCAAATTTGGACTCATCTGACCAAAGGACAGATTTCCATCGGTCTAATGTCCATTGCTCGTGTTTCTTGGCCCAAGCTAGCCTCTTATTATTATTGGTGTCCTATAATAGTATTTTTTTTGCAGCAATTCAACCATGAAGGCCTGATACACGCAGTCTCCTCTAAACAGTTGATGTTGAGATGTGTCTGTTACTATAACTCTGTGAATCATTTATTTGGCCTACAATTTCTGAGGCTGGTAACTAACGCAGCAGAGGTAACTGCGTCTTCCTTTCTTGTGGTGGTCCTCATGAGAGACAGTTTCATCATAGCTCTTGATGGTTTTTGCAACTGCACTTGAAGAAACTTTCAAAGTTCTTGAAATGTTCCCGGATTGACTGACCTTCATGTCTTAAAGTAATGATGGACTGTTGTTTCTCTTTGCTTATTTGAGCTGTTCTTGCCATAATATGGACTTGGTTTTTTCCCAAATAGGGCTATCTTCTGTATACCATCTCTACCATGTCACAACACAACTGATTGGCTTAAATGCATTAACTTCTTATGGCTGGGAGCAGTATTGAGTAGCTTGGATGAATAAGGTGCCCAGAGTAAACTGCCTGCTCCTCAGTCCCAGTTGCTAATATATGCATATGATTATATTTGGATAGAAAACACTCTGAAGTTTCTAAAACTGTTTGAATGATGTCTGTAAGTATAACAGACCTCATATGGCAGGCAAAAACCTGAGAAAAAAATCCAACCAGGAAGTGGGACATCTGAGGTTGGTCGATTTTCAACTCAGCCCCTATTGAAGATATTGGTAATCTTGCACTTCCTAAGGCTTCCACTCTTTAGGCTTCAACCGTCTTTAGAAACTTGTTTGAGGCTTCTACTATGAATGGGGGCCGAATGAGAGGGGAATGAGTCAGAGGTCTGCCAGCAGCCATGCGCTGGTCACGTGCATTCACATGAGAGGTAGCTCCCGTTCCATTTGTTTTTCTGAAGACAAAGGAATTCTCCGGTTGGAATATTATTGAAGTTTAATGTTAAAAACATCCTAAAGATTGATTCTATACATCGTTTGACATGTTTCTACGGACTGTAGCGGAACTTTTTGACTTTTCGTCTGCAACTAGTGACGCGCTTCGTGAGACAGGCCTTCTATGCCATCAAAAGGAACAAAACTCAACATCCCAATTAGGATCTGGCAAAAAAAAGGACATAAATCAGTTATCAAACCCATTGCCCTCCATGGTTGTGAGGTCGGGGGTCCACTCACCAACCAATAATTCACAAAAATAGGCCAAACACCCAATTGGGACTTTCTGCAAAAATATACTTTGTGTACAACGCAAAACCCCAAACAATGCACGCAGAGCAGAATTAGGATTATACCGCTAGTTATCAAAATCAAGAAAAGAGCCGTTCCATTTCTACAACCACTTAAAAGGAAGTCATGCACACACATTCCACCACAAAGCCCTCACCTAGGGAGATGAACCTAGAGAAGAGTCCCCTCGGCCAGCTGGTTCTGGGGCTCTGTTCACAAACAGACCACCAGGACAGAAACACATTTAGGGGCCTCCCGAGTGGCGCAGCGGTCTAAGGCAATGCGTCGGGATGTCCTTGTCCCATCGCGCTCCAGCTACACCTGTGGCGAGCCGGGCGCATGCGCGCTGACACGGTCACCAGGTGTACGGTGTTTCCTCCGGCACATTGGTACGGTGTTTCCTCTGGCACATTGGTACGGTGTTTCCTCTGGCACATTGGTACGGCGTTTCCTCCGGCACATTGGTACAGCGTTTCCTCCGGCACATTGGTACGGCTGGCTTCTGGGTTAAGCAAGCAGTGTGTCAAGAAGCAGTACGGCTTTAGGGTCGTGTTTCAGAGGACGCATGGCTCGAGACCTTCACCTCTCCTGAGTCTGTACGGAAGTTGCAGCGAAGGGACAAGACTAACTACCAATTGAATATCATGAAATAGGGGAGAAAAAGGGCTACAAAAAAATACACATTTTAATCCAAAAACAAAACATTTCTACCCAGCCAAATGATGAGAAAGCAAAAAGATAACTGGAAAGAATCAACCAAAAAAACAGAGCAAATTGGAACACTATCTGGCCCTTAATTAAGGGATTAGACCCTTTCCCCCCCAAATTTTGCCTAAAATGACATACCCAAATCTAACTGCCTGTAGTTTAGGCCCTGAAGAAAGGATATGCATATTATTGGTACCATTTGAAAGGAAACACTTTGAAGTTTATGTAAATGTGAAAGGAATGTAGTAGAATATAACACAGTAGATCTGGTAAAAGATAAAACAAAGAAAAAACAAACTTTTCTTTTCTATTTTTTGTGCCATCTTTGAAATGTAAGAGAAAGGCCATAATGTATTATTCCAGCCAATGTGCAATTTAGATTTTGGCCACTAGATGGCATCAGTGAACGTGCAAAGGTTTAGACTGATCCAATGAACCATTGTATTTCTGTTCAAATTTTGTATCAAGACTTCCCAAATGTGTCTATGTTCAAAATTGTGCACTCTCCTCAAACAATAGCATGGTATTCTTTTACTGTAACAACTACTGTAAATCGAACAGTGGAGTTAGATTAAATTCATCTTAATCTTTCTGTCAATATCAGATATGTCTATGTCCTGGGAAATTTTCTTGTTACTTACAACCTCATGCTAATCGCATTAGCCTACATTAGCTCAACAGTCCCGTGGAGGGGACACCGATCCCGAATAAATTTAACAGATTACACAGCGGCAGAGCACCCGAAATTAAGAAAATCCTTGACTATGTCAACTCCGTGAGCATGGCCTTGCTATTGAGAGGCCGCCATAGGCCTGGCACTCGAGAAGACCGGCTATGTGCCCACTGCCCACAAAATGGGGTGGAAACTGAGCTGCACTTCCTAACCGCCTGCCAAATGTATGACCACACTAGAGACATATTTCCCACAGACCCACAAAGAATTTGAAAACAAATCAAACACTGATAAACTCCCATATCCATATACCACAATGTGCAATCACAGCAGCAAGATTTGTGGCCTGCTGCCATGAGAAAAGGGCAACCAGTGGAGCACAAACATTGTAAATACAACCTATTTTTATCTGTTTATTTCCCTTTCATACTTCAACTACTTTCACATTGTTACAACACTTTACGTAGTCAATAATATATCGTATGAAATTGCTTTTCTTTTAAAACTTTTGTGAGTGTAATGTTCACTTATCTTTCTCTTGTTTATTTCCCTTTTGTTTGTCTATTCCATTTGCTTTGGCAATGTAAACATGTTTCCCATGCCAATAAAGCCATTTTAATTGAATTGAGAGAAATTGAGATCAAGTCAATTGAAAAACTCTAACACTAGTTCAACAATTCAAGTAGGTTTATTTCAGTAGGAAGGATTGTAGGTCAATCAGGACCTAAAATGTATTAACACCAGCTTAGACACACAAGTTTTTTTTTAACCACAAGCACTGTCCAGGACATTTAACAGTTCACGTGGTTTAACAGTTCATGTGGTAGGTCAAAATTCCTGGCCTTACACACACATTCATACACCACATTTAGCTGAAACCATGTTTAAATAAATAAAAGCAAACCAAAGGGACAGAGTATAAAAAGGGCAGAGTGTTTATTGGTTGTCTGGATGAGGCTCGGGTCACATCTCTCAGTTCAGAGGTCATAGTGCAAACCTGGGCCACATGACATGGGTGGGTCCTCACCAGGGTCAGAAAACAGGTGGTACAGGGATGGCACATGGACACACCCCACAGTTCATGGGGCATGGACAGAGCTAAGTGACGTCTTCAACACATCATAAACATCACTCTCCAACTGAGCCATATGGAGTAGAGTAGGTAGATGACGCTCTAGACAATGATCCAAGGTCAGTTATACATTTTCCCTATGGTTAAAATTAGGATTTGGAGGGAATATGCTTAACTATGGCTACAGGGAACTTCTCCATTCCTACAGCGCACACACAACACCCCTCTCCTGTGTAAACCAGTCACCTCAGCTGAACTGTAAAGGAAAATAAAAAATGAGACCTGCAGACAAATCCAAAAAGCAACTTCACTCAGACAGTACACGATTGTGCATTTGTACATTGACACAGAAACCTTGTAAATTTTGGTTAAAATGTGGAAACCTCACAAACCTTTTTGACATTCAGAAAGTTCTCAGAAACAAAAAGCCCACCCTAACAGATTGTAAAAGCTCAAGGGCACTCCTAACCCTTTACCTATAATAGTAAGTTAGTTATGACACTGGTATACATGCAAACATCACTCACGCCCTGTTTCACACTACACTAACATGGGAAAATGCCTTTCTTGCATTTCATCTCTCACCCTTTTCCTCTTGCATTGAAGCCCTCTATGTCCAGAGGAGAAAGAGAAGGTGAAGGGGAGTAGTGATGTGAGAGGAAACAAGAGATGGGAGTGGAAAAGAGGACAACAGAGGGGAAACAGACTGCTTTTGCCTCTGCTGGTCTTCTGTGGGCAGCTTCTATCCGATTGCTTCACTGTCCAGCTCCTGCACCCCACCATCTGTACTAGATTCATTCAACTCTCTGTTCATACTTACTCCACATAGAATATGCCATACCACTTCCCACAGAGCTCTACACACTGCTCAACAGTGAGGAAATGACAGCCTAGAGGCTCTGTCTATCTAATCTTAATAAGGTATAAAAAAAATAAAAAAAATAAAAAGTTCTACACACTCATACTATTACTTTCCTCTCATCCCTTTGTACCACGAACACTACCCCTCTCATTCCTCTCTTTCTCTGGCTTCCTGTGTATGACAGAGCCCTGCTGGAGCGTAGCTGTTAATGGAGCTGATGGTGTAGATGTGTGTGTGTGTGTGGGGTCATGCTGGGATAACTACCAGGAGCTGAGGAGTTGACCATCTGAAATGAGCCTCTGTAGGTCATTGAAATGGAGTATGTAGAAGTTGCCCTTAGCCTCAGATCTAGGATCAGATTACACCAAGCCATTAGGGGGTGAATAAAAGTCTGGCCCTATATATCAGTGGTTAGGGATAAGTTCTACCTACCTACTCCCATTAGCTCAGCCTCTAGAGGACCTAAGAGACAACAGCTGCCACACAAGGAGATGGAGTCTCTTGCTGCTAGAGTACAGTGTCAGTTTGAGGTGTGAGGAATATTATGCGAACTTGCTGGACCTCCGGTTGTAAGTAGACAATTGACATGCTAACTAAAATAGACATAAACATAGCTGTAGGAACAGATGGGAGATGTAAATCATTGTTACAAGTCAGGACCTAACCTGACTATCAAGTTGAGACAGAGACAGGAGAGAATTAAGCAATACGGCCCGAGGGGGTGTGGTATATGGCCAATATACCACAGCAAAGGACTGTTATATATTGGCCATATATCACAAACCCCTAATGTGCCTTATTGCTATTATAAACTGGTTACCAACGTAATTAGAGCAGTACAAATACATGTTTTGTCATACCCATGGTACAGTATACGGTCTGATATACCGCGGCTTTAGCCAAATAAGCATTCATCGCTCGAACCACCCAGTTTATAATGTAGGATAAATCACTATTAAAGCTATAAGTCCTTTCTGAGATGACTAGTATCAGAATATATGTTACTACACCATCCTTATTCCTTTCCCCAAAAACATTCATTTAATTTGTTCTAATTGTAACACTTGCTCCCAAATCTGAAATAAAATGTGTTTGGTATATTGGCACACCCCTGTGAAGATGCCAGGAGTATGGACCAGGGGAAAGGTCTAGAGGCTGCCAGGGAACTCTGCCTTAGCGTGTAGTAGGTCTGTACCGTACTCCTATGTGAAAAACTCATAGCTGAGAAAACATTAAACTACAACAATAAAATCAAAAACAAGTAAATTTAAAAAAGGTATAGAATTGTCAGAAAAAGTGAAGAAACCAAAAATAAAATGTAACAGAAATGTAACAGACAATTAAAACAAGCTAGACATTTGCATGTCATCTACAGGGTAATACTGCCAATACATCCAGCACACCAAGGAAACTAAAACACTAAACAAAATCGTTAAAATTAATTCTGAATGGCTCCAGATAGCTTCATGTGTGTGTGTGTGTGTGTGTGTGTGTGTGTGTGTGTGTGTGTGTGTGTGTGTGTGTGTGTGTGTGTGTGTGTGTGTGTGTGTGTGTGTGTGTGTGTGTGTGTGTGTGTGTGTGTGTGTGTGTGTGTGTGTGTGTGTGTGCGTGTGTAGCAGTCTGTGTGTATAAAACACACACAAGAGTTGTGAAGCAGGTTAGCTCAGGACCTGAATCTCCCACTCATGTTAAAGCAACAACAAAACAACAAGTTGAGAACATCATTTGTGTTGAAGGGAAACTTGGGGATTTTGGCAATGAGGCCCTTTTATCCACTTCCCCAGAGTCCGATGAAGTCATGGAAACCATTTGTATGTCTCTGTCTATGGGTATCTGTTAGCATGCTAGTAGATACCAATAGACTTCCAGCCGTTGCGCTAACACTAGTTAGCATTGTCTCGCAAAACTACCTCCAACTTCCTTCATACTGGACACAGAGACATACAAATGGTTTCCATGACTTCATCGGACTCTGGGGAAGTGGATAAAAGGGCCTCATTGCCAAAATCCCCAAGTTTCCCTTCAACACTCCCCCATCTTTCAATCTGCTCTATCGTTCACCTTTTCACAGCTTTCAAGTCTTTAGTGTTAATGTGTGTGTGTGTTCTGGGGAATCTAGAGCCTTAACAAGTGGACAGAGCACAGACGGCTGTCCAGAGAGTAACCCAAAAGCCTATTTCTAAAAGAGATATAACTGGGTCCATAACAGTGGAATAGAGGAAAGCTTAGACACTGGGTTTATGGTATCGGTGATGTGACCTAGCATACGCGCTCACATACATAGACCCGAGAAGGGGAGGCTCTGGAATAGAAAACAGTTGGAGACATTCAGGATGTGTGTGTGGGAGTAGATTCTGCTGGAATAGATTGAGAATCAGAGCCCTTCATGTTCACAATGCTGCAATCACACGCTCACTCCCCCTTGTCCGAGTGTGTGTGCTTGTGTGTACATTTGTGCATATGTGAATGAGCGAAAAGTGTCAGTTTTGTGAGCCCAACTCATGTCAAGTGTGTGAAGACACCATTGGGGTCTTGTGTGTGTGAGTCAAAGAGTGAAAGAAAAGTGTTTAAAATCCCATTCCATTGGCTTAGTCCAGTGTTGTTTGTGAGTGTGTTGTTGTGTAAGTCCTGCCCTACAAAGTGCAGATTGTCTTCCACCAGACCACGGTGTGTCAAGAAGAAGGGGAGTGATGAAAAACAAGGATAAAGGATAAATAATGTCCATCCATCCCAAGAAAGAGGAGAGGAGACATCACATAGTTCCACGAGGTTGATAGTCCACTGGAAAAAACTACGGAGACAATAAGAAAGGAGAAGTGGTGTAGTTCCCCATTCAGTAATCTACTCAGCCAAATTAACCACTGCTTCAACACACTCATACACACACACGGCTCCTTAAGTTAAGGCAGTGGTGGCAGTGGGGGGGGGGGGTTGCCGTGGGGCTGGGGTCAGGGTGTATAGGTCAGGGGTCATGGCAGTGAAAGCTCCTGCTGCTAAGTCACTAACCCTCCTTCTCATCTCCTCCCCTATTCCTTTCTTTTCTCTCTCTATCATTCTGTCCTCTTCAGCAGCAATCATTCAAAGGACATCAAATTGGCTGGGACCTGGAGAGAGAGAGAGAAAAGTATGAGGGCTGGTTGGTGTGGGTATATGTGTGGGTGAGTGTGTGTATGTGTGTCTGTTACCTGTTGTCTGTTGCTCTGGCAGGCAGCACTGAGGTGTTTGAACCACAGCAGGGCGTTCATTTTGTTCCCGGCCTGGTACTTATAGGTGTTACCTAGGAAACACAGAAACACACGGTCACAAGATGTCACTGTTGCAGAGAACTGGGATTCAGTCTCCCATCTCCATCTGTGTACAGCAGGAGCCATGAAGCTGCCGCAATACAGAACATATGAGAACAGAGACTTTGTATGTATGTATGTATGTGTGTGTGTGTGTGTGTGTGTGTGTGTGTGTGTGTGTGTGTGTGTGTGTGTGTGTGTGTGTGTGTGTGTGTGTGTGTGTGTGTGTGTGTGTGTGTGTGTGTGTGTGTGTGTGTGTGTGTGTGTGTGTGTGTGTGTGTGTGTGTGTGTGTGTGTGTGTGTGTGTGTGTGTGTGTGTGTGTGTGTGTGTGTGTGTGTGTGTGTGTGTGTGTGTGTGTGTGTGTGTGTGTGTGTGTGTGTGTGTGTGTGTGTGTGTGTGTGTGTGTGTGTGTGTGTGTGTGTGTGTGTGTGTGTGTGTGTGTGTGTGTGTGTGTGTATGTGTGTGTATGTATGTATGTATGTATGTATGTATGTATGTATGTATGTATGTATGTATGTATGTATGTATGTATGTATGTATGTATGTATGTATGTATGTATGTATGTATGTATGTATGTATGTATGTATGTATGTATGTATGTATTTGTATGTATGTATGTATGTATGTGTATGTGTGTGTGTGTGTGTGTGTGTGTATGTGTGTGTATGTATGTATGTATGTGTGTGTATGTATGTGTATGTGTATGTATGTATGTATGTATGTGTGTGTATGTATGTATGTATGTATGTGTATGTGTGTGTGTGTGTATGTGTGTGTGTGTGTGTGTGTGTGTGTGTGTATGTATGTATGTATGTATGTATGTATGTATGTATGTATGTATGTATGTATGTATGTATGTATGTATGTATGTATGTATGTATACACACACACACACATATATATATATATGTATATATATATACATACGTGTGTGTGTGTGTAGGGAGAAAAAGACAGACTGTCAGATATGACAGGCATGCAGTACACATAGCAGACAGGGATACTGCTGGGTCAGACAGACAGGAACCTGTGTGTGTTTGTGTGTGTCGGTACACATGTGTTTATGCATGTGATTACATTTGCATACAATATGGGTGTATAGTGCATGTGAGAGAGAGTATGTATGGGGTGTGTTGAGGATTTACACCAAGGACATCTAGATCATCTGAGGAATGGAGATAAGTAGTTTGGCTGAACATTCATGTCTGTATGTGATTGGCTGAATAACTGTCAATCAAACAGTCACAGTCTCACCATGTTCAGAGTCTGTGAGCAGGAAGATGTCGGGATGTTCAGGGTCGTCTGCCATGATGGCCATTAACCCCACGACACACACACTCTTACTGCTAGATGACTTGAACTGATGAGAAGAGGAGAGAGGGAAGAGAAGAGGAGAGAGGGAGGAGAAGAGGGAGAAGACAAGAAGAGAAGCGAGGGGAGGAGAAGAGAAGGGAGAGGGAGAAGAAGAGAGAAGGGAGAGGGAGAAGAAGAGAAGAGAATATGAGGGAGGGGAAGAGAAGGGAGAGGGAGGAGAGAAGAGGGAGAAGAAGAGAAGAGAGAAGAAGGGAGGGGAGGAGAAGAGAAGAGAGAAGGGAGGGGAGGAGAAGAGAAGGGAGAAGAGGAGAAGAGAAGGGAGAAGAGGAGAGAAGGGAGGGGGAGAGAAGAGAGGAGTAGGGAAGAGAAGGGAGAGGGAAAAGAAGGGAGAGGGAAAAGAAGAGAAGAGACGAGAAGGAGAAGGGAGAGGGAAAAGAAGAGAAGAGAGTGAGAAGAAGATAAGAAAAGGGAGAGTGAGAAGAAGATAAGAAAAGGGAGAGTGAGAAGAAGATAAGAAAAGGGAGAGTGAGAAGAAGATAAGAAAAGGGAGAGGGAGAAGAAGATAAGAAAAGGGAGAGGGAGAAGAAGATAAGAAAAGGGAGGGAGAAGGGAGAGGGAAAAGAAGATAAGGGGTGGAAGGGAGGGGGAGAGAAGGGGAGGGGGAGAGAAGAGAGGGGGAGAAGAAGAGAAGAGAGGGAGAAGAAAAGAAGGAGAGATGAGAGGGAGAAGAAGAGAAGGGAGAGGGAAGAGAAGGGGAGGGAAAAGAAGGGAGAGGGAGAAGAAGAGAAGGAGAAAGGAGAGGGAAAAATAAGAGAGGAGGGAAGAGAAGGGAAGAGAAGGGAGAGGGAAAAGAAGGGAGAGGGAAAAGAAGAGAAGATCGGGAGAAGAAGATAAGAAAAGGGAGAGGGAGAAGAAGAGAAGGAGAAGGGAGAGGGAAAAGAAGAGAGGATAAGATAGGGAGAAGAAAAGAGAGAGAAGAAAAGGAGAGAAGAGAGCATTCTGATATTATTGCTGATTCTTATAGTCCTATACAAGTATTCTTTCTGAAACCTAAGACACTACAGAAAAAAATAACATTTGTGAGAGTTTGAAAACAGTTGTCTGCAGACTGCACTCAGTTTGTAGATGGCGCTGTATGTGTGTGTTTCCCTGCCACGAGGTTCCCATTACCCTGCGAGTGACACAGAGGACGAGGATTATATCCTTGGTCTCATTATCCAATGAGTGCTACCAGATGCTGCTCCACTCTTAAAATGCCTCCATCCCCTCCCACTGGGCTAGCCCCAAGCACCATGACAACATCCCCACCCTTTGCGCTAGCCCCTAGACAACATCCCTCCATCCCCTCCCACTGTGCTAGCCCCTAGACCCATGACAACATCCCTCCATCCCCTCCCACTGCGCTAGCCCCTAGACCCATGACAACATCCCCACCCACTGCGCTAGCACCTAGAACCATGACAACATCCTCACCCACTGCTCTAGCCCCTAGACCCATGACAACATCCCCACCCACTGCGCTAGACCCTAGACAACATCCCCACCCACTGCGCTAGCACCTAGAACCATGACAACATCCCCACCCACTGTGCTAGACCCTAGACCCATGACAACATCCCCACCCACTGCGCTAGCACCTAGAACCATGACAACATCCCCACCCACTGTGCTAGACCCTAGACCCATGACAACATCCCCACCCACTGCGCTAGCACCTAGAACCATGACAACATCCCCACCCACTGTGCTAGCCCCTAGACCCATAACAACATCCTCACCCACTGCGCTAGCCCCTAGACAACATCCCCACCCACTGCTCTAGCTCCTATACCCATGACAACATCCCCACCCAGCCCCTGACCCATAGACAACATCCTCAGCTGCCTAGCCCCTAGACAACATCCCCACCCACTGCTCTAGCTCCTATACCCATGACAACATCCCCACCCACTAGCTCCTAGCCCCTAGCCCCTAGACCCATGACAACATCCCCACCCACTGCGCTAGCCCCTAGACCCATAACAACATCCCCCTCACTGCCTAGCCCCTAGACCCTAGCAACCCTCAGAGCCCCAGACAACATCCCCACCCACTGCTCTAGCTCCTATACCCATGACAACATCCCCACCCACTGCTCTAGCTCCTAGCCCCTAGACAACATCCCCACCCACTGCTCTAGCTCCTATACCCATGACAAAATCCCCACCCACTGCTCTAGCCCCTAGACCCATGACAACATCCCCTCCCACGCCTCTAGCCCCTAGACCCATGACAACATCCCCACCCACTGCGCTAGCACCTAGAACCATGACAACATCCCCACCCACTGTGCTAGCCCCTAGACCCATAACAACATCCTCACCCACTGCGCTAGCCCCTAGACAACATACCCACCCACTGCTCTAGCTCCTATACCCATGACAACATCCCCACCCACTGCGCTAGCCCCTAGACCCATAACAACATCCTCACCCACTGCGCTAGCCCCTAGACAACATCCCCACCCACTGCTCTAGCTCCTATACCCATGACAACATCCCCACCCACTGCTCTAGCTCCTAGCCCCTAGACAACATCCCCACCCACTGCTCTAGCTCCTATACCCATGACAACATCCCCACCCACTGCGCTAGCCCCTAGACCCATGACAACATCCCCACCCACTGCGCTAGCCCCTAGACCCATAACAACATCCTCACCCACTGCGCTAGCCCCTAGACAACATCCCCACCCACTGCTCTAGCTCCTATACCCATGACAACATCCCCACCCACTGCTCTAGCTCCTAGCCCCTAGACAACATCCCCACCCACTGCTCTAGCTCCTATACCCATGACAAAATCCCCACCCACTGCTCTAGCCCCTAGACCCATGACAACATCCCCTCCCACGCCTCTAGCCCCTAGACCCATGACAACATCCCCACCCACTGCGCTAGCCCCTAGACCCATGACAACATCCCCACCCACTGCGCTAGCCCCTAGACAACATCCCCTCCCACTGCTCTAGCCCCTAGACCCATGACAACATCCCCACCCACTGCGCTAGCCCCTAGACCCATGACAACATCCTCACCCACTGCTCTAGCCCCTAGACCCATGACAACATCCCCACCCACTGCGCTAGCCCCTAGACCCATGACAACATCCCCACCCACTGCGCTAGCACCTAGAACCATGACAACATCCCCACCCACTGTGCTAGCCCCTAGACCCATGACAACATCCTCACCCCCACTACCCACCCACTGCTCTAGCTCCTAGCCCCTAGACAACATCCCCACCCACTGCTCTAGCTCCTATACCCATGACAACATCCCCACCCACTGCGCTAGCCCTAGACCCATGACAACATCCCACCCACTGCTAGCCCCTAGACCCATGACAACATCCCCCACTGCGCTAGCTACCTAGACCCATGACAACATCCCCACCCCTAGACCCATGACAACAACATCCCCACCCACTGCGCTAGCCCCTAGACAACATCCCCACCCACTGCTCTAGCTCCTATACCCATGACAACCCCTAGACCCATGACAACATCCCTCCATCCCCTCCCACTGCTCTAGCCCCTAGACCCATGACAACATCCCCACCCACTGCGCTAGCCCCTAGACCCATGACAACATCCCCACCCACTGCGCTAGCCCCTAGACCCATGACAACATCCCCACCCACTGAGCTAGCCCCAAGACCCATGACAACATCCCACTCCCACTGCTCTAGCCTCTAGACCCATGACAACATCCCCACCCCCCTCCCACTCCTCTAGCCCCTAGACCCATGACAACATCCCCACCCACTGCGCTAGCCCCTAGACCCATGACAACATCCCCACCCACTGCGCTAGCCCCTAGACCCATGACAACATCCCCACCCACTGAGCTAGCCCCAAGACCCATGACAACATCCCCTCCCACTGCTCTAGCCCCTAGACCAATGACAACATCCCCACCCACTGAGCTAGCCCCAAGACCCATGACAACATCCCTCCCACTGCTCTAGCCTCTAGACCCATGACAACATCCCCCACCCCTCCCACCCTCCCTCTAGCCCCTAGACCCATGACAACATCCCCACCCACTGCGCTAGCCCCTAGACCCATGACAACATCCCCACCCACTGCGCTAGCCCCTAGACCCATGACAACATCCCCACCCACTGAGCTAGCCCCAAGACCCATGACAACATCCCCTCCCACTGCTCTAGCCCCTAGACCAATGACAACATCCCCCACCCATGACAACATCCCCTAGACCCCACTGCGCTAGCCCCTAGACCCATGACAACATCCCCACCCACTGCGCTAGCCCCTAGACAACATCCCCTCCCACTGCTCTAGCCCCTAGACCCATGACAACATCCCCACCCACTGCGCTAGCCCCTAGACCCATGACAACATCCCCACCCACTGCGCCAGCCCCTAGACCCATGACAACATCCCACCCACTGCTCTAGCCCCTAGACCCATGACAACATCCCCACCCACTGCGCTAGCCCCTAGACCCATGACAACATCCCCACCCACCACTGCGCTAGCAGCCCCTAGAACCATGACAACATCCCCACCCACTGTGCTAGCCCCTAGACCCATGACAACATCCCCACCCACTGCGCTAGCCCCTAGACAACATCCCCACCCACCCTGACAACATCCCCACCCACTGCTAGCCCCTAGACCCATGACAACATCCCCACCCACTGCGCTAGCCCCTAGACCCATGACAACATCCCACCCAGCCCCACTGCGCTAGCCCCCCCCATGACAACATCCCCCCCCCACTGCGCTAGCCCCTAGACCCATGACAACCCATCCCTCCAACCCCTCCCACTGCTCTAGCCCCTAGACCCATGACAACATCCCCACCCACTGCGCTAGCCCCTAGACCCATGACAACATCCCCACCCACTGCGCTAGCCCCTAGACCCATGACAACATCCCCACCCACTGAGCTAGCCCCAAGACCCATGACAACATCCCACCCCCACTGCTCTACTGCTCTAGCCTCTAGACCCATGACAACATCCCCCACCCCTCCCACTGCTCTAGCCCCTAGACCCATGACAACATCCCCACCCACTGCGCTAGCCCCTAGACCCATGACAACATCCCCACCCACTGCCCCTGCTAGCCCCTAGACCCATGACAACATCCCCAGCCCCACTGACGCATCCCCTAGCTCCCCTAGACCCATGACAACATCCCCACCCTCCCACTGCTCTAGCCCTAGACCCATGACAACATCCCCAGCCCCTAGACCCATGACAACATCCCCACCCACGCTAGCCCCTAGACCCATGACAACATCCCCACCCACTGCGCTAGACCCCTAGACAACATCCCCACCCACCTCTAGACCCATGACAACATCCCCCCCCCCACTGCGCTAGCCCCTAGACCCATGACAACATCCCCACCCACTGCCTAGCCCCTAGACCCATGACAACATCCCCCACCCACTGCTCTAGCCCCTAGACCCATGACAACATCCCCACCCACTGCTCTAGCCCCTAGACCCATGACAACATCCCCACCCACTGCGCTAGCCCCTAGACCCATGACAACATCCCCATGACAACATCCCCACCCACTGAGCTAGCCCCTAGACCCATGACAACATCCCCACCCACTCTAGCTAGACCCCCAAGACCCTGACAGCATCCCCTCCCACTAGCCCCTAGACCCATGACAACATCCCCCACCCCTCCCACTCCTCTAGCCCCTAGACCCATGACAACATCCCCACCCACTGCGCTAGCCCCTAGACCCATGACAACATCCCCACCCACTGCGCTAGCCCCTAGACCCATGACAACATCCCCACCCACTGAGCTAGCCCCAAGACCCATGACAACATCCCCTCCCACTGCTCTAGCCCCTAGACCAATGACAACATCCCCACCCACTGAGCTAGCCCCAAGACCCATGACAACATCCCCTCCCACTGCTCTAGCCTCTAGACCCATGACAACATCCCCCACCCCTCCCACTCCTCTAGCCCCTAGACCCATGACAACATCCCCACCCACTGCGCTAGCCCCTAGACCCATGACAACATCCCCACCCACTGCGCTAGCCCCTAGACCCATGACAACATCCCCACCCACTGAGCTAGCCCCAAGACCCATGACAACATCCCCTCCCACTGCTCTAGCCCCTAGACCAATGACAACATCCCCCACCCCACCCACTGCGCTAGCCCCTAGACCCATGACAACATCCCCACCCACTGCGCTAGCCCCTAGACAACATCCCCTCCCACTGCTCTAGCCCCTAGACCCATGACAACATCCCCACCCACTGCGCTAGCCCCTAGACCCATGACAACATCCCCACCCACTGCGCCAGCCCCTAGACCCATGACAACATCCTCACCCACTGCTCTAGCCCCTAGACCCATGACAACATCCCCACCCACTGCGCTAGCCCCTAGACCCATGACAACATCCCCACCCACTGCGCTAGCACCTAGAACCATGACAACATCCCCACCCACTGTGCTAGCCCCTAGACCCATGACAACATCCTCACCCACTGCGCTAGCCCCTAGACAACATCCCCACCCACTGTTCTAGCTCCTATACCCATGACAACATCCCCACCCACTGCGCTAGCCCCTAGACCCATGACAACATACCCACCCACTGCGCTAGCCCCTAGACAACATCCCCTCCCACTGCGCTAGCCCCTAGACCCATGACAACATCCCTCCATCCCCTCCCACTGCTCTAGCCCCTAGACCCATGACAACATCTCCACCCACTGCGCTAGCCCCTAGACCCATGACAACATCCCCACCCACTGCGCTAGCCCCTAGACCCATGACAACATCCCCACCCACTGAGCTAGCCCCAAGACCCATGACAACATCCCCTCCCACTGCTCTAGCCTCTAGACCCATGACAACATCCCCCACCCCTCCCACTGCTCTAGCCCCTAGACCCATGACAACATCCCCACCCACTGCGCTAGCCCCTAGACCCATGACAACATCCCCACCCACTGAGCTAGCCCCAAGACCCATGACAACATCCCCTCCCACTGCTCTAGCCCCTAGACCAATGACAACATCCCCCCACCCCTCCCACTGCGCTAGCCCCTAGACCCATGACAACATCCCCACGCACTGAGCTAGCCTCTAGACCCATGACAACATCCCCTCCCACTGCTCTAGCCCCTAGACCCATGACAACATCCCCACCCACTGCACTAGCCCCTAGACCCATGACAACATCCCCACCCACTGAGCTAGCCCCTAGACCCATGACAACATCCCCTCCCACTGCTCTAGCCCCTAGAACCATGACAAAATCCCCCCACCCCTCCCACTGCTCTAGCCCCTAGACCCATGACAACATCCCCCACCCCTCCCACTGCTCTAGCCACTAGACCCATGACAACATCCCCACCCACTGCTCTAGCCCCTAGACCCATGACAACATCCCCTCCCACTGCTCTAGCCCCTAGACCCATGACAACATCCCCTCCCACGCCTCTAGCCCCTAGACCCATGACAACATCCCCCCCAACCCTCCCACTGCTCTAGCCACTAGACCCATGACAAAATCCCCACCCACTGCTTTAGCCCCTAGACCCATGACAACATCCCCTCCCACTGCTCTAGCCCCTAGACCCATGACAACATCCCCTCCCACTGCTCTAGCCCCTAGACCCATGACAACATCCCCTCCCACTGCTCTAGCCCCTAGACCCATGACAACATCCCCACCCACTGCACTAGCCCCTAGACAACATCCCCTCCCACTGCTCTAGCCCCTAGACCCATGACAACATCCCCCACCCCTCCCACTGCTCTAGCCCCTAGACCCATGACAACATCCCCCACCCCTCCCACTGCTCTAGCCACTAGACCCATGACAAAATCCCCACCCACTGCTCTAGCCCTTAGACCCATGACAACACCCCCTTCCACTGCTCTAGCCCCTAGACCCATGACATCCCCCCCACCCACTTCTCTAGCTCCCTAGATACATGACAACATCCCCACCTACTGCGCTAGCCCCTAGACCCATGACAACATCCCCACCCACTGCGCTAGCCCCTAGACAACATCCCCACCCACTGCTCTAGCTCCTATACCCATGACAACATCCCCACCCACTGCGCTAGCCCCTAGACCCATGACAACATCCCAACCCACTGCGCTAGCCCCTAGACAACATCCCCACCCACTGCACTAGCCCCTAGACCCATGACAACATCCCTCCATCCACTCCCACTGCTCTAGCCCTTAGACCCATGACAACATCCCCTCCCACTGCTCTAGCCCTTAGACCCATGACAACATCCCCACTCACTGCGCTAGCCCCCAGACAACATCCCCTCCCTCTGCTCTAGCCCCTAGACCCATGACAACATCCCCACCCACTGCCCTAGCCCCTAGACCCATGACAACATCCCTCCATCCCCTCCCACTGCTCTAGCCCCTAGACCCATGACAACATCCCCACCCACTGCGCTAGCCCCTAGACAACATCCCCTCCCACTGCTCTAGCCCCTAGACCCATGACAACATCCCCACCCACTGCGCTAGCCCCTAGACCCATGACAACATCCCCCCCACCCCTCCCACTGCTCTAGCCCCTAGACCCATGACAAAATCCCCACCCACTGCTCTAGCCCCTAGACCCATGACAACATCCCCTCCCACTGCTCTAGCCCCTAGACCCATGACACCATCCCCTCCCACTGCGCTAGCCCCTAGACCCATGACAACATCCCTCCATCCCCTCCCACTGCTCTAGCCCCTAGACCCATGACAACATTCCCACCCACTGCTCTAGCCCCTAGACCCATGACAACATCCCCACCCACTGCTCTAGCCCCTAGACCCATGACAACATCCCCACCCACTGCTCTAGCCCCTAGAACCATGACAACATCCCTACCCACTGCGCTAGCCCCTAGACCCATGACAACATCCGCACCCACTGCGCTAGCCCCTAGACAACATCCCCACCCACTGCTCTAGCTCCTATACCCACGACAACATCCCCACCCACTGCGCTAGCCCCTAGACCCATGACAACATCCCAACCCACTGCGCTAGCCCCTAGACAACATCCCCACCCACTGCTCTAGCCCCTAGACCCATGACAACATCCCCTCCCATTGCGCTAGCCCCTAGACCCATGACAACATCCCTCCATCCCCTCCCACTGCTCTAGCCCCTAGACCCATGACAACATCCCTCCATCCCCTCCCACTGCTCTAGCCCCTAGACCCATGACAACATCCCCTCCCACTGCGCTAGCCCCAAGACCCATGACAACATCCCCTCCCACTGCGCTAGCCCCAAGACCCATGACAACATCCCCACCCACTGCGCTAGCCCCAAGACCCATGACAACATTCCCACCTACTGCGCTAGCCCCAAGACTAATGACAACATCCCTCCATCAGGCGCTCCACTAGTTTTTCATTCCTCTCGCTCTCTCCTTCCTCTGAGCTCCTGTGCAGTTTCAAATCTGCTGTGCGAGTACTGTTCCCCTGTCAAACTGATACTGTCCACACACACCTTCTCACTCCCTCCCGCTTTCCCTTTGCTGGCTGGATTTATCACACTGGAACAATGAGGCAGCAACAGCCAGGTCTGGAGACCCAGAGTGTGTGGAAGGGGATGGTATGAGGGAGAGAGACTGGATGATGGAGGGAGGGAGGTGTAGAGTGGGAAGGCTGAGAGAGACTCACATGCTTTCTCTCTGTGGCCTTTAGGGACTTGGCAGGGTAGAAGTAGAGCTGAGTTCCACACAGAGCAACCCAGAACTTCGTCCACGACGCTACCTATACACACAGTCAGAGGTCAGGGTTTATAGGTCATACGCAATAGTGAATTACACCAGTCTATCAATACAATACAACTTTAAAGATACTCCTAATACATACAACTAGTTTCAGGGCAACATACAGTACACATAAATCAATAGGATATGCTTATAACAGTAGTCCATTATTGAAGACCGAGTTTAGGCTACTACATAGACCAGTACAGACGCACATATAAATAGATGTTATAGTGGGAATCTGTGAGTTATGTTGACTACAGATATAATTCTGTTGCCGCTTGTTTGCTTCAGCAGAGAGACAGGGACAAAGAAGTAAACATGGAGCGAGTGAGATGTAGAGCAACACAGAGACAGCGGGACAGAGAGAGTATGAGCTTTTTCCAGGCCTGGTTGGTTGGAGAATAAAATGTCTGCTCTAAACAAGACCTGCTGAGAGGAAACACAGGCTCACAGAGTAATAAAAGACTAATGGAGTGTGGCTCTGACTGTGCGTGTGTTGCGTGCATATGCAAAAGAAAGACAGAAAGAGGGAATCATACAGGCCGAGAAGTTGTTATATCAAAGAAAGCAGGTCTTATGTCACCTACTGTAAACCTTATGCTACCCTTACGTAGCCTTATGTCAGCTCTGCCAGCCTCAAACATATAACCATGTCCAGATGAGTTTCCATCCCAGAGCGACAGCAGAGAGAAGCTCATTAAATACAAATAACAGTCAGGATGACAGCAATAGATGAGACAGCTGAGATACAGCAGGGAGAGAGGGAAGCGAAAGAGAGCAGGAGGAATGCAGCGAAAGAGCACGGAGAACAGGGGTACCACAGTGAAAGGGCAGAGAAACAGAAGAGAGGGAGAGAGAGAGAAAGAGAAAAGGGAGCTGGTGGTTTGAATGTATTTATTAGTCTCTGAGGTGTACTGTTTTGCTTAGTCTTGAGAGTGTTTCTACAGCACTGTTGGTGGCTCTCACCATCAACACACAGCTACAGGGACAACCTTGACAAAACAGATGGCTGGCTGTGTGTGCATGTACAGTGCCTTGCGAAAGTATTCGGCCCCCTTGAACTTTGAGACCTTTTGCCACATTTCAGGCTTCAAACATAAAGATATAAAACTGTATTTTTTTGTGAAGAATCAACAACAAGTGGGACACAATCATGAAGTGGAACGACATTTATTGGATATTTCAAACTTTTTTAACAAATCAAAAACTGAAAAATTGGGCGTGCAAAATGATTCAGCCCCCTTAAGTTAATACTTTGTAGCGCCACCTTTTGCTGCGATTACAGCTGTAAGTCGCTTGGGGTATGTCTCTATCAGTTTTGCACATCGAGAGACTGAAATGTTTTCCCATTCCTCCTTGCAAAACAGCTCGAGCTCAGTGAGGTTGGATGGAGAGCATTTGTGAACAGCAGTTTTCAGTTCTTTCCACAGATTCTCGATTGGATTCAGGTCTGGACTTTGACTTGGCCATTCTAACACCTGGATATGTTTATTTTTGAACCATTCCATTGTAGATTTTGCTTTATGTTTTGGATCATTGTCTTGTTGGAAGACAAATCTCCGTCCCAGTCTCAGGTCTTTTGCAGACTCCATCAGGTTTTCTTCCAGAATGGTCCTGTATTTGGCTCCATCCATCTTCCCATCAATTTAACCATCTTCCCTGTCCCTGCTGAAGAAAAGCAGGCCCAAACCATGATGCTGCCACCACCATGTTTGACAGTGGGGATGGTGGGTTCAGGGTGATGAGCTGTGTTGCTTTTACGCCAAACATAACGTTTTGCATTGTTGCCAAAAAGTTCAATTTTGGTTTCATCTGACCAGAGCACCTTCTTCCACATGTTTGGTGTGTCTCCCAGGTGGCTTGTGGCAAACTTTAAACGACACTTTATGGATATCTTTAAGAAATTGCTTTCTTCTTGCCACTCTTCCATAAAGACCAGATTTGTGCAATATACGACTGATTGTTGTCCTATGGACAGAGTCTCCCACCTCAGCTGTAGATCTCTGCAGTTCATCCAGAGTGATCATGGGCCTCTTGGCTGCATCTCTGATCAGTCTTCTCCTTGTATGAGCTGAAAGTTTTGAGGGATGGCCAGGTCTTGGTAGATTTGCAGTGGTCTGATACTCCTTCCATTTCAATATTATCACATGCACAGTGCTCCTTGGGATGTTTAAAGCTTGGGAAATCTTTTTGTATCCAAATCCGGCTTTAAACTTCTTCACAACGGTATCTCGGACCTGCCTGGTGTGTTCCTTGTTCTTCATGATGCTCTCTGCGCTTTTAACGGACCTCTGAGACTATCACAGTGCAGGTGCATTTATACGGAGACTTGATTACACACAGGTGGATTGTATTTATCATCATTAGTCATTTAGGTCAACATTGGATCATTCAGAGATCCTCACTGAACTTCTGGAGAGAGTTTGCTGCACTGAAAGTAAAGGGGCTAAATAATTTTGCACGCCCAATTTTTCAGTTTTTGATTTGTTAAAGTTTGAAATATCCAATAAATGTCGTTCCACTTCATGATTGTGTCCCACTTGTTGTTGATTCTTCACAAAAAAATACTGTTTTATATCTTTATGTTTGAAGCCTGAAATGTGGCAAAAGGTCGCAAAGTTCAAGGGGGCCGAATACTTTCGCAAGGCACTGTATATGTCCTTCTCTGTCTGTACAGTACACGTTTTGGTGTTCCTTCTGTAAATACAATATGTTCTGTGTGTGTGGTAGTGTATGTTCTCACCGTGGGTTTCTTGCCCTCCTTGAGGACAGTCTTGCGTCGTAGGACTCCCTGTACGGTGACGGCTCCAGGGTACAGGTGCACCGCTAACTCCTCAGACTCTGCCGAGCTACAGCAGAACACAGCAGGGTTACAACACACACAGAAACACAAACAGACACACACTCCGTGACAAGGACATAAACAGACATGCACTCACAGAAATACGAAAAGCACTTTGTCTGAAGTATGGCCAGTCGGAATCTGTAGGGAAGTTTCCTCATTAATCAATATCTGAACTGACCTATCTGCAAATTCAATCAACTGTGTAGCAGCAGTATTTGGTTTGCTTTGAATCAATTCCACAGATGCATTTTCCTTTCAATATATTCCTGGAAGGTTCCAGTGCAGAGTCTGTCTGGCTGTGATCACAGAGAGTAAGAAGAGGGCAGCCAGTGGGAGCAAGAAGGAAACCAGTGAAGCATTAGAGAGAAGAGAACACAATCCATCATAACTGTATGGAGCTAGAATAGAAGTGTATAGCAGGTCATCCCTGACTGACAGAGCTCCCAGCAGTATGACACTGGGAACTTACTGGAACATTCTGAATCTGTCACTTCTAGCGAAACCTGCAGGGTCCACATAATGATTCATTGACGACCCCATATCAATGTTTGAACAGTAAACAAGTCATTAAAATGTATGTGAGATATGCCATACAGGGAGAGCAAGAGTGTTGTTAAAATAGTCTGGTTTAACGGAGAATCACCCAGAGGCCCACCACCTGATTATACCACACACACACACACACACGTTACAAACTTCTATCCTCGTGGGAACCTAAAATTAATTCCCAATCAAAATCCTATTTTCCCTAACCCCGAACATAACCCTAATCCATAAGCCTAAAATAGTGTTTGTCCTCATGGGGACGTGATAAATGTCCCCACAGGGGAGAATTTCCCTTGTTTTACTATACTTGTTGGGACTTAGAAGATAGAAGAACCCCCCCCACAAGCACACTGGCCCCAGGCAGAGATAGGAGCTGCGGGATATGGGGGCAGCAGATGGCAGGGTGGAGAGATGGTTGAGAGGGGTGTATAGGAGGAGTAGGGGCACAGAGGAGGAGTAGGGGCGCAATGTGTGTGTGTGTACCTGCTGGGCCTCAGGCCTCCTCTGTAGGGGATTCTGGCCACGCGGGTCACAGGCCCCAGAGAGTGATAGAACCGAGTCCTGTTCAGGGTGGGACAGGCACAGGGTGGAGGCACGGAACACTGTTAAGGTTGGGTTCTCTCAGCTTGGCTCATTGTAAAGGTTCAGATTAGTGTTAAGGTTGTAAAGGTTAAGGTTGTTGTCGTTTTGGCAAAGCGTCAGGGTTGGGTTCAGGACGGTTGTTCAGGTTCTTTCAGGACGGTTGTTCTGGTACAGATCAACGGACGGTGGGACATAAGGGCTTCTGTGACCTGTTACTGTGTTTGAACCTCAATACGTCAAGACTGTGTTCGCCCACTGAGCTGAAGCCTAGGCATTACCAAAAAACTTCTGTCACACTAGCATGGAGCCGGTGAGAGAGACTAGGAGAGAGCGGCTCAGAAGGCAGCAAGTGCTGCTTGCCTGTAGGCTAAGCTTTGGTCAAAGACCTCAAAGACCTGTGTGTCTGTACAGATTGTTACCTCTCAAAGGCTGGCCAGGACATCTCCTCGCTGAGCTCTGAACCTTCACTGCTCCCTGCAGACAGACAGAGACGTGTTACTGTCAATGTCAACAGACAGGAATGATGTTAAAGGTAATTATGATGCAACTATGGTGGTGATATGATAGGAGTTATAATGATCATCCTGAATATTACGGCTATACGCACTACATGTTACGCACTACATGTTACACACATAGACACGCAACCATGCAAATTGTCTGGGTTATTATTTATTTGGACATCACACATTATAGTCTTACTATTATTAAGACATAATACACACTCACTAAAATCACATCCAATATCATACACAACCTACTCAGATTTAGCACACACAAATATCTTGACTCAATTTTCTAACATCTGTGGCATTGGCTCACAGGCAAGGGAATGAAACAAATATTGCTAGAACCCGTTTCTTGAATTGTAAATATCAAACATTTGAAATCTTTAATTTTGATTGTCATAATACCTCATGGCAGTAACTTTACAAGCGCTAATTATGGCCGATTTAGACTGAGAATAGTATCTAGTTATAGTAAGGAGGGAATAAGCATAGCCAGTTATAATTGTACCAGTTTAGCAGATTATAAAAAAGATTATCAGTTTTTATGTGGCTAAAAGAAAAGGAATATAACATACTGTTTACAGGAAACTCACTCTACATCCTTAGATGAAATTGTTTGGAAAAAGGAATGGGGGTGGTGAAATTTTTTTCTGTCATCTACAAAGGAACTCAAAAGTTGCGACGATATTAATTAACAAAAATGTTATACCAATTTATTGAATTTACAGGCAACAAATGATCAAATCATTATGATGGGAGACTATAACAGTGGTAGCTCAGTTGGTAGAGCATGGCGCTTGTAACGCCAGGGTAGTGGGTTCGATTCCCGGGACCACCCATACGTAGAATGTATGCACACATGACTGTAAGTCGCTTTGGATAAAAGCGTCTGCTAAATGGCATATATTATTATTATTATTATTAAGTAATGGACCGTGAAGGAAGTCACCACCGTGCCTGTTAAAAGCTTCTTCAGGACAGGAGTCCCATTAACGGGACAGTTGTAAATCATGCAGTGCGTTATGTCAAAATCGCAGGTTTTAGAGAAACAACAAATGTCGGTACATATAAATGTCTTATATCGGCTGAAAGCTTAAATTCTTGTTAATATAACTGCACTGTCCAATTTACAGTAGCTAGTACTGCGAAAAAATGCCATGCTATTGTTTGAGGAGAGCTCCTAACAACAAAACAGTTTTTTCACCGCAATGTTTGATAAATTCACCTCTGTGAAATGTGTACTTAGATTCTGAAATTTTGCTCTGATTTATCATCCAAAAGGGTGACAGATATGAAGTGCCGTTTTGTTAGATAAAATCCTTTTTCATATCCTAAAAAGGTCCATATAGCATGCACAATCGATTTTGTATTTCCACAGTTTGCAAAGAAAGGAATCTTTGAAAATCTCACCCTAAACGTTGTTTCAACGAGTCAAATCACGTTCATATCTATTCCTCAGAGATCCTAGAAGGTAACAAGACTTCAATATTTTATTAGGGGTGTAGTATATCCTATAGGACACCATATTTGGTCAGAGGGCGACGCCTTCATGGCACTCCGATCACTTGAACGACTATCTTTATCAAATAAGCACCAATCAGGGTTAAACAAAGCTAGCTAGATGGCCAATGAGCTGGGCTTTACGGGAGTAACCAGAAACCATGTATATGTCGTAAAATGTAGCAACTAACCTTGTACGACAGCATGCCTTTTCATTTTGGACAAAAATAAGAATATTCAGAGTTATGAAGTTATGAAAACTGGTTGTTTTGCAAATGTTGATCTTATAATATGGCTACTAATACTTGTATACAGATTTGACGATATTCTTGCAGAAAAATGGAATATGAACTAAAATGTCTCCTTCACGATTTGCCCAAATGTACCTTGGGGACTTCACATTAAAACTCTCGAGTCATACTTCAAGTTATCTGAAACTTTGTACATAAACTGCTGCCATCTTGTGGACACTATCGGAATTACAACCAGAGTAATGGCTATAACTGTGACCTTTCCCTTGCATTTCAAAGATGGTGGTAAAAAACACTGGTTGTTTTTTTCTTTGTATTTTCTTCTACCAGATCTATTGTGTTATATTCTCCTACATTCAATTCACATTTCCACAAACTTCAAAGTGTTTCCTTTCAAATGGTACCAAGAATATGCATATCTTTGTTTCAGGGCCTGTGCTATAGGCAGTTAGATTTGGGTATGTCATTTAGGCGAAAATTGGAAAAAAGGGGGCTATCCCTAAGGAAATCACAAATATTATAAACACATTAGAACGAGTGGATATTTGGAGACTAAAAAAAAAAAAACTTATGAGATATTCATGGAGGAGACTAAATTACCCTGGTCATCTTGACTACTTTGTCTCGTTCTCTCTTGCATCAAAGGTTAAAAACATTAATAGGAGACAGAATGCGATTGGATCACCATCTAATTGGCCTTCACATAAGTTCCACATGGACATGGATGTTTAATCTAAGTTTACTGGAGGACAATTAATTTTTTAACTAAGACAGAATCATTTAGAACTGAATTTTTCCAGTTCAATATAGGTTCAGAATATCCCCTTATTGTTTGGAATACCTTTACCTTCAGAGGTCATTCAATTCAATAATCATCAATAATAAAAAAGCAGTTTCCGGCTAAAGAAACAAGACTAACAAGGGAAATCCATGAACTAATCGTACAGGTAGATAGCAATAAAAATGATACTACAGAGATACAAAATAAGTTAGAGGAAAAACAAAAAGAAATGGAGGAACTTATTCAAGAACGATCTAATGTAATCTATTACAAAAATAAAGCAAAATGGAAGGAATATGGAGAAAAATGCACCCAAATTCTTCCTGAATCTCCAACACAAATAATTTGCATAAACTCGTTACCGAAGACAGAGTCATCTATGATTCTCCGAATGATATTTTAAGGCAGTGGTGGCTGCCGTGGGGCTGGGGTCAGGGTGTATAGGTCAGGGGTCATGGCAGTGAAAGCTCCTGCTGCTAAGTCACTAACCCTCCTTTCTTCTCATCTCCTCCCCTATTCTTTTTCAACAAGCATTGCAGAGCTGGCTACAATTTGAATTTCATCCCCCTGAAAAGATAGAACAAATATTACGGCTGAACTCAAATGTGCTGGTTGATAAAATACAGGTATTTATGGAAAGATTTTTGAAAAGTGTATTTTGTTTTAAAATTATATTCTAAATTGGAATGGTAGAGTTATGTCTTTCATGGAGTAATCAGAATTATATGGGAAGGTCTGCTCAATCCAAGATCACAACTAATTGTACCCCCAAACTGGAGGCGGCAGGTGGCAGCGGAAGAAGGTAGGGAACTGGTATTTCTGCCCAACATAAAGGATCAAAACTGGCAGAGGAATACAAATAGCATATATAGGAATGTATGCCAGTGTCATTTGAGGATCAGGATGTTGACAACTGTGCTATACAGGTTGCAAAATAGTTGGGAAGAGATTTTTGATGTACCGATTGCATGGTACAGGGTGCACGAGTTGATATATAAAACAACGCAAGATTCAAGACTTCGTGCTTTTCAGCTAAAATTATTATATAGAATTCTTGCCAACAACAAAACGTTGAATATTTGGGGCATACAATCAACGAAGCTCTTCAGATTTGGTTGTGATACAGAATCAATAGACCATATATTTTGGTATTGCCCGCAGGTAGCCTGTTTTTGGTCTCAGATTCAGGAATGGCTGAAAATGCATAACATTGATCTAAAATTGACCCAAAAATAGTACCGTTACATGCTGACCAGACCAGACACATCGCGTGCGCGAGCGTCGCAAAATAAATGTAGTAATCCATGTTATTCAATTATTGCACCCACACCGCTTGCGAGCGTCTGTGTTGCCAATGGCTAAAATAGAATTCCTTTCTATTTCTGATGCAGATCACGCTGAAAGTCCCATCTCCTCATTGGTTTATAGAAGCAGGTACCCACATGTCATCTCCTCTTTGGTTATACCCACGTGGGTGATTGAAAGACTAAATGTTTTGCCGGTTGTCGTGGTAAAAGTGTAGATGCCAATCACCATATAAGTTCAAAGATGAAAAAGCCTGGAGGGAGGAGAGATGACTAGAAACGATTCGGTTGGCCGTTTTATGTGTGGATTAATTGTCGGAGTAGAAGACCTTGTGCATTTAAGGTCAAATAACAACTCAATGTTTATATTCCAGGACAAATTAGCTAGCAAGTGCAAGTTAACTAGATACATTTCCATACATGTTTAATGCTTTTCGACCTGTCCCCAAATTAATGTAATTGGTTCAGAATTTGTTTTGATATTTTAACCTGCGTGTCGTGATCGCATTTGGTGTAGTGGGACAAAAATACATTTATGCACGATGGCGCACGCGCGCAGCCGGTCTGGGTTCCGTGTTAGGAGATCTGGAGACACCAGGCCAGTCAATTACTAATATATTAATTCTCATTGTAAAAGTATTTATCTTCAACTCACAATCTGTGGATTCTATTCAATTAGACAGATTGAAATTCTGTTCAAATTCACAGCATATTTGAAAGATATATGGTGCATAGAATTGTAAAGAGGGTGGTCAGCAGAGATGGGTGGGAGGGGCTGAGGGAAGCTGAGGGTTGGGATGTGGGATTGGAGACAAGTGGGAGTGGAGTTGAGGGTCAAAATCTAAGTTTAAAAAGATTACGTCAAAATAAAACAAAAAGTATGGTTGAATGACACTGAGGGGCAGTGTTGTTTAAATTAATTCCGTTTTGCCTGAGGCTGATGCTGTGCAGGTGTTTGTACACATGCAATATACACACACCCTCCTTCAAATGCACACACACAGACACATGGACGGACATACACGTAAATAGCGCCATATAGTGGCGCAAAAAAGTATTTAGTCAGCCACCAATTGTGCAAGTTCTCCCACTTAAAAAGATGAGGCCTGTAATTTTCATCATAGGTACACTTCAACTATGACAGACAAAATCAGAAGAAAAAAAATCCAGAAAAATCACATTGTAGGATTTTTTATGAATTTATTTGCAAATTATGGTGGAAAATAAGTATTTGGTCACCTACAAACAAGCAAGATTTCTGGCTCTCACAGACCTGTAACAACTTATTTAAGAGGCTCCTCTGTCCTCCACTCATTACCTGTATTAATGGCTTAGTTGAAGTGTACCTATGATGAAAATTACAGGCCTCTCTCTTTAAGTGGGAGAACTTGCACAATTGGTGGCTGACTAAATACTTTTTTGCCCCATTGTGCATGCACTCATACATATTCAGTTGGGCTTGCTGTTATGATTTTGGTTGTCCTTGATTTGATGTCTTTTGTTTTTTGCATTGTTGTTTCCCTCGTCTTTTGTTCATTTTGTTGGTTGTTGGTTGTTGGTGCATTGGGGTGGTGGGGTGGTCTTGGGAATGGAATTATTGTATTTATTTGTTAATTTTTCTCAGTGGGGGGCAAATGTGAGGGCGGGTCTTGGATGGTTGAGGGGCAGATCTTGTGGAACTGAAGGGGGGGATCTTGGAGGGCTGGTGGGAGATCTATTGACGTGCCCGTGAGCAGGGTTTTGACCCTGGTTGCTTCGGTGTGTCGCTCTGGATGAGAGGCTGTTAAGATGACTAATGTGATGTAGTTGTTTAGTTGCTTCACTCAAGTATATTGTACGTTTCACATATTCAATAAAACAACAGACAGGAATCAAAACACAGTTGTGTGTCTAACCCAGTGAGATGCCACTGGAGAGCGTTGAGCTCTCAGCTTGTCCTCTTGCAGGGGTGTGGCTCTCCATGACGCTGTCGTCCAATAGATGACGAGAACCAGCGTTGGGGAACGTAGCGCTCTTAAACTCCACTGTATTCATCTTATGGATAAAACTACAGATAAACAAAATAACTATTAAAAACATGATAATGAACCAATGCAGTAAAATGTGCAAAACCCCTAAAAAAAGCTCATAGGGGTGATTATGGCATACAATTCAGACAATGATGGGGTAATGGATATTATAATGAGCTAAAGTGAGTCCGCAGTGTTGAGGTGACTCACTTGTAGCCCAGGCTGTGACACTTTCTGTGTCCGTAGGGGAGGAGGTTCCTAGGGGAGGGGGGCGTGGGAGGGATTTTGGTTCCGTCTGCAATGAGGCCCTTATGGCCACAGAGAGGAGACGTAGAAGCGTCAGGACCTACAAGGTCCTCTCTAGAGGCAGTAGAGCGAGGGGTGCTGGTGGCTGGCTCAATCTTCAACGACAACCTGAACACAACCCATGAGGACCACATGCCACACACCTGAAGCAGACACTAAACACACCTGAAGCAGACACTAAACACGCCTGATTATGACCTCCAATAAATGTCACCTTATCAAACTCCATTAATGTAACAGAGCCACTACTCACTTGTAGTTGTCATCCTCCACAAACTTCTGTAGCTCCTCAATGTACCTGACTGAGTTGAGATACTTCTGGACATGAGGCAACACTGGTATATCTACAGAGACAGAGAAATGAGTCTTAGGTTATGGAGCAGGGAGTGGTGTGTGCGTGTGTGTGCGCGCATGTACCATAGGTGCAGGAGCGTTGCAGGTCAGATATTATCCTCAGGATGTTGTTCATGAGGTTGGATCTCTGTTCATTCTCCAGGATGCTGCCAGTAGAGGGATACGCTGAGTCTATATATGTCAGGTCAGACAGATACATCCCTACAGAGAGTGAGAGAGGGAGAAACAGTCTGACTTGTAGACAGTCATGGGTAAACACTATTAAACACAAGAGATGCTAGGCTAAGTAGAATCCTGGAACACCAACACGTACTAGAGTAACAAATGCAATGGCGAAGGTGCATAAAGATGGAGGAATCAGATATGACATCATAGTTTAAGAACTCTGTGGGTAGTGCTAAACAAAGGCATGCAACATGGTTCAATGTGCCAGTAAAACAGCACAATCTAGTTGTTTAAAAAAATATATATATTTTTATTTTACCTTTATTTAACCAGGCAAATCAGTTAAGAACATATTCTTATTTTCAATGACGGCCTGGGAACAGTGGGTTAACTGCCTGTTCAGGGGCAGAACGACAGATTTGTACCTTGTCAGCTCGGGGGTTTGAACTCACAACCTTCCGGTTACAAGTCCAACGCTCTAACCACTAGGCTACGCTGCCGCCATCTTGGAGCTAGAATTGAGATCATGTGTAGTGAGCTAACGCCTTTACAAAAAAAGTGTAACGAGAGCCATGTACAATATGGCGAACTTAGCAAACAAGGCATTTGTGGTAAGTACATGGGGGCTGACATCTTTATGTACCATTGCCATTGTCATGGGAACTAACATCACTTCAACATTAACTTTCTTACAAAAACACACACAAACATGAACGTAAACAGAAAACAGAAACTGCTGACTCAGTGAAAAACTTTTGCCCTGCAGACCAACCAATCTTTCCTTCTCTCCCTGCCGCTCCATTTCTCAGACCTCTGTTGTTCCAGCCAACTGAAGACACGGCCCATCTGACCGAGGTATGATTCAAAACAACACCAGGGAGCAGAGGTCATTCCAGACCACATACTGACTAAGCCCTACTCCTTAGTCAACACACACATTTTAGTCATTCATATATACACAAACATCAGTGTTGAGCGATGGTCTTAACTATACTGTATACAGTGCCTTCAGAAAGTATTCACATACCTTGGTTTTCTCCACATTGTTGTACAAATTGGGATTAAAATTGATTTAATTTGATTTTTTTTGTCAACGATCTACACAAAATACTCTAAAAGTGGAAGATTTTTTTCTATTTTTTAAATCACATTTTTATTTTGATTACCTTGTCAATACATGTTAGAATCACTTTTAGTAGATATTACAGCTAGGAGTCTTTCTGGGTAAGTCGAAGAGCTTTGCACAGCTGGATTGTACAATATTTGCACATTATTATTTTGCAAACTCTTCAAGCTCTGTCAAGTTGGTTGTGGATCATGGTTGTGTAAGCCTTGCCATAGATTTTCATGCCGGTTTAAGTCATAATTGTAAGTCATCTTGGTAAGCAACTCAAGGGGGTTATTGTCCTCAACAGGTTTTTGTCCTGTTGACAGGTGCATGTCTCCCAGTGTGTTGGATAGCAGACTAAACCAGGTTTTCCTTGAAGATTTTGGCTGTGCTTAGCTCTATTCTGTTCATTTTTATCCTTGCCAATAACAAGCATACTCATAACATGATGCAGCCACCACCATGCTTGACAATATGAATAGTGGTACTCAGTGATGTGTTGTATTTGCCCCAAACATAATGCTTTGTATTCAGTTAATTTCACTGCCAAAGTTTTACTTTAGTGCCTTATTGCAAACAGGATGCATGTTTTGGAAATATATATATATATATTTTGGTACAGGCTTCCTTCTTTTCACTATCATTTAGGTTCATACTGTGGAGTAACTAGAATGTTGTTGATCCATCCTCAGTTTCTCCAATCACAGCCATTAAACTCCAGAACTGTTTTAAAGTCACCATTGGCCTCATGGTGAACTCCCTGAGCGGGTTCCTTCTTCTCTGGCAACTGAATTAGGAAGGTTGCAAGTATCTTTGCAGTGACTGGGTGTATTGATACACCATCCAAAGTGTAATTATTAACTTCACCATGCGCTAAGGAATACTCATGTATTTTCTTTCCATCTACCAATAGGTGCCTTCATTGCGAGGCATTGGGAAAAACCTCCCTGGTCTGTGATTGAAAATGTATTGCCAGCAGAACACCACCCTGCATCCCACTGCTGGCTTGCTTCTGAAGCTAAGCAGGGTTGGTCCTGGTTGATGCCTGGATGGGAGACCAGATGTGGTGGCCAGTAGGAGACACTCTTACCTCTGGTCTAAAAAATATTCCAATGCCCCAGGGCAGTGATTGGGGACATTGCTGTGTAGGGTGCCGTCTTTCGGATGGGACGTTAAATGGGTGTCCTGACTCTCTGAGGTCATTAAAGATCCCATGGCACTTATTGTAGGGGTGTAAACTCCAGTGTCCTGGCTAAATTCCCAATCTGTCCCTCAAACCATCATGGGCACCTAATTATTCCCAGCTTACAATTGGCTCATTCATCCCCTGTAACTATTCCCCAGGTTGTTGCTGAGAATGTGTTCAGTCAACTTACCTGGTAAAATAAATACATGTGTTTGAAATTCCCTGCTCGTCTGAGGACTGTACAGATAAATGTGTAGGGTACAGAGATGAGGTAGTCATTCAAAAATCATGTTAAACACTATTATTGCACACAGAGTCCATGCCATTTAGGATTTCCATAACAAAGGGGTCGAATACTTATTGACTAGTAAACATTTCTAAAAACATAATTCCACTTGGACATTATGGTGTGAATACTTTCTGTAGGCACTGTGTAATGACATGCTCTTCACTCCTCTTCTTAGCCCAGCCAACTCCCTCTCTTTCTTGATGTCTCCATCTCCCTGACAGTACTACAGCTCTAAGCTTCGCAATCTCTCATTACATAAATATTATCATTAGGAGACAAAGGCAGTAGCTGGTTTCCATCTCTGAAAATTGAGATTAATTTACAGCACCATTTAACTGCCTGTCGCTTTCTCCCATCACGCTGTATTCCTACATCCCCCCCTCTCCATATATCTGTCATTCTATTCTCCTCTCTACTGCTTTCCATCGCCGTTCCATTTATCTCCCGCCCAGCACCACTGAACATAGAGCCTGTCATATGTCTCTTATGTCATATGTCTTCCTGTGAGGAAGAGGGTCTCTCCATACACCTGGAGCCTCCTTTGCATCTCTCTACAAAGTAGTGTGACCAACAAACACCCACTCGTGCACAGCTGTCTGTATTACATAGTGTCTAAAGGAAGCTCCTGTAAACCCTGAGACAACGACATCAGAATTACTGTGTCACAGCATGAACCCTATCACTACAGGCTGGGTTAGGAAGGGATGGACGGAGTCTCTGAATCACACAGAAGGGTATAAGCACAGAGGAGTAAGCCAGACAGAGGCTGGTGAGTTTAGAGTAGTAGTGGGATGTGGGTTACTGAGAAGACCTGGACCTGTGTGTGTGTCTGCCCCAAACAAAGAAAGTCAAACTGATTTCTTGAACTCTGAAGTTTCTCCAACAACCTACATCTTTCCTTAAAAAATAACTTTTAGGGGGAGCTTCTTCTGATATCTCCTCTCTTTTTCTCAGACCAGTGACATCAGAGGTGGGCTGGGGCATACCAAAAGAAACAGGGAGAAAAGGAGGTGGAAAAACAGCCTCCCTCCTCCAAACCCTCCTCTCTCCCTCCCTTCCCTCTCCAGCCAATCATTTGTGAAAACCTTGAGGAACCAGAGCTCAGTAAGTAGAAGTAACCGGTAGTTTAGTCATGGACAGAGAGCTCCAGCTCTAAACCCTAACGCCAGCCTCACTGAGCCCACAGTGAAGGGACTTTGCTGGGCAGCAGGCTTCCAACAGCAAGCTTCTGGATTCTGAAGCTCCGGAGATCTAACCACATGACAGAGGTGAGCACCTGTGTAAGAAGGGAGAAGTGTAGATGAGCAGAGCCTGAGGAGGGGACTGAACTGGAGCACCGAGGCTCACTGGGGATTGCTTTCTCACTCCATGCATTGTGTTGTGTAGCTATGTGAGCAGCTGGGAGAGCTCTGCTCTGCAGGAGAGGTTAGAACGTTCTGTTAGCAGTTATTTTCTGGGTGCAGAAGAATCAGGGGAGTTTAGCAACGCTATTTCTCCAGGGGACTGGTATCTAGATAAGCCTCAAGGTAAAGCTAGACCTATGTACAGCGAGACTCTGTACAGTGAGTGAGAAGGACTCCTTAGACAGAGAGCCTGAGACAGACGGGCTGTATGTGGATGTCAAGGGAACTAGCTACACACAGGAGCTCAGCAACAGGTAACCTGCTACACTGTAAATGTCCATTCACTGCTGCTGGGCCTTTATTGGGATATAGAAACTTTACCTTTCAAGTATCCTGAGTGGTGCAGTGGTCTAAGGCACTGCATCACAGTGCTAGAGGCATCACTAGAGACCAGGGTTTGATTCCGGTCTGTATCACAACAGGCCAACGGGAGTCCCATAGGGCGTCGTCTGGGTTAGGGGAGGGTTTGGCCTTCATTTTAAATAAAAATGTGTTCTTAACTGACTAGCCTAGATCAATAAAAAGCATATAGGGAGCAGCAATGAGTCAGTAGACATTTACTGTATTTCACTGGAGTAACTTCCTTCTCTCGGTCGAGCTGTAGTTTTTCCATAATTCTATTGTCAGAGATGTGGTGTGTGTGTGTGTGTGTGTGTGTGTGTGTGTGTGTGTGTGTGTGTGTGTGTGTGTGTGTGTGTGTGTGTGTGTGTGTGTGTGTGTGTGTGTGTGTGTGTGTGTGTGTGTGTGTGTGTGTGTGTGTGTGTGTGTGTGTGTGTGTGTGTGGACCCTTGCTCCTGTTAAGCTTTGGTTTCCTAATATCCTCTCTGCCTGAGAATGAGAAATGGTTGTTAAATTAACCAGGATAGATTAGGGTTAAATAAATAAGTCAACATAATGAGGTGGTGATACACTACAGTGTGTGGCTGAATGTGACTATCACACGCACGCATTTTGTGACAATCGATAGTGAATGGAGTTGTTTCTGAACGAATAGAAGGTTCCATTCATGGTGTCGTTTGAAGAAAAACAACACTGATAATACAATATAATTCTACTCTGACCACATCATCCTACAACGCAACCCTCCATCCAGGCATCAGATAGAAACCACTAAACCTCACACTGACACTCGGGGCTTGGAACGTTTATAATATCGGTCTGTTAGCGTTGATATCGCCACTCACAATTAGATTCAACTGTCTTCACTTATACATGCTCTGCTGTCAAGTGAGATCAATGGAAAACTCTCCGCTCACTCTGGATACACATCTGTTAATGCTGTATGACTGGGGATAGGGACGTAAGAGCACAGCAACACAGTTCACATAAGACTGCCTATGTGAACTGGCCAAACAGCTAAAGCAGATTTTAAAAACAAAATGAGGGCAGACCTAGAGGTTCTGAAAACGTTTTGTGAGGCGGAGGGTTTTTCAACGATCGATAAATCAGAGTAAATCACAGCACTAACTCATCTGACTGACACACAGAGACAGCGGGAGCGATAGAGATATGGGAGAGAGAGAGGGATACAGAGGGGGTAGAAGTGCTTGGCTCCCAGTTCACCTGGAACACATGTTGAGGGACTTAAACTGGGTCAGCACTCTGGCTACAACAACCCTAACCCATACTTATCAACAATTTTAGGTTATGTGGCTTGTGAAGGTCCTGTAGTTAAACTACAGACAGACAGCTAGTGGAGCTGGCTGGCCATAACAGCAGGCATGGGGCCAACCAAAACTATACCTCACAGTGGGGTGCTCCCTGTGCTGCACACCACAGGGGCCACACACGGCCCCAACGAGACCACTTCTGTCTTCCAAACATTACTCTTCCCTACCTCAGTAATAGATACACACAAGCTCATGATTCCCAGCACAAACGAGACTTGACATCCAAGTGTTGGAGACGATTCAAACTTAGACTTTTGAGGAATAGGTGTATTCATATGTGAATCTGAACAACTTAAATACACTGCGGTCAGCCCACAAACACAACAGGTATTCAGTTTGCGGCTCTCGCTCTGACCACAAGCGGTTTACCCAGCCACAACACACACTCGTATAACTGAACTTGTGGGGACACACAATTCAGTCCCATTCAAAATCCTATTTTCCCTAACCTTACCCCTAGGCCCTAACCCTAAAGGAGCTATAAAAAAAATAGCATTTGAACTTGTGGGGACTAACAAAATGTCCCCAGTTGGTAAATGTTTGTTTACTATTCTTATGGGGACTTCTGGTCCCCACAAGTATAGGTACACACACACACACAGCTTTGTCCTCTGAGCCTGGAATCCATCACCTATGAAGCAACATGAAATCTTAAAATCTGTTAATCCCCCCTGGAAACATTTTTTGGGGGGGACAAGCAAGCACTTCGATGTGGCCATTTTCAAATTCCTAGAATGTTTAGAATTCCATATAGTAAGGCATGTGAAAACTCTATGGCAATAGCCAAATCAGAACTACAGTAGGACATTATGCAAATAGGCCACTTGCCACAGGCCTGCCATCATTCACTTTTAACTGGACTGTGTTTACAGGCATAGCAACAGCGCGACTTTAGAGCATTAGAACACATTCGTCAAAAGCCACAAAATACACCTGAATAGAGTTCTGTAAATACCTCAGGTGTCCTCCTACATTTAGAAACTTTACAGTCCTATTGGTCAAACAACCTCAGTTGCTTATACACATCAACAAGATCAACTACTAACACTAGCCAGACCAGAGCGAGATGAGCTAAAATCTAACAAGGGAACCATACATAAACCCTCCCGCACTTGTTCAGCTAGTTGTCCGTCAAAATTGCACTGATAAACGGAAGGGAATAGTAGCCGCTTGTCCTTCTGCAGCTTGCCTTCCATGCATGCTTGTCCCAACCTACGTTTTGAAAACTGAATGGGAACTTGCAAACCCGCCAATTTGATCGATGCCAAATACATCTGATTGACAACTAAGAGATATGCTAACTGTGGATAACAGTTGTTCAAGTTCAGCATTAGCAAGCAAAGGGATTCACATGTCTTGCTTGCTAACAAAAATGACAACTGAATCTCTAGCTGTAGCCACCTACAAAACGGCAAGGGGAAAAAGTTGGTCACTCACCCACTCCTCCAATGACATCTCCCCCAGCAGCTAGCTAGCTGGTGGGGGGGATGTCT
This sequence comes from Oncorhynchus gorbuscha, assembly GCF_021184085.1. Lineage (NCBI taxonomy): Eukaryota > Metazoa > Chordata > Actinopteri > Salmoniformes > Salmonidae > Oncorhynchus > Oncorhynchus gorbuscha. The sequence goes on from NC_060187.1 coordinate 29,559,847, forward strand.
AGCAAGCATTAGTTGATCTTGCCGATGTGCATAAGCAACTGAGGGCAAGATAACCTACCTTTTCATGGCTGTTTGATCAATAGGACTGTTAGCTATTTAGCTATCTAAAAACGTGGAGTCAATCAGCAGACGGACCATATTGAAAAAAACTAAGCGTTTGCGTGCCAGACATAGCCAAAACAAAACATGCAAGTAAGACCCAAACTGGCAATTGTTTTATTAGAAAAAAGATGTCCCTTTATAATGTCCTCTACTGTATATAGCATTAACATATTAAAACAAAAAAGATAAATAAAATGTGTCCACGCTTGCTGCGATGCTAGCCAAACAGGATTTATTACAAATAACAAAAACCTAGCTATAGGTTGTAGTAACATTTAAACTTATTTTACATTTTTTTGCGCTGCATGGCTCACCGGTGTGGTTGAATGCAGCATCGCTGTATGTTGCACTCAAAAGGTATTGTAGTTAGCCTAAACTACTGCTCAAATGTTGCTGTGATAGGACTACATTTTCTCCTTTGCATGGTGTTTTGTTGCAGGTTTTGTTTTTTGGTTATTCGTCAAGCTTTAAAAACCGAAGCCAGACTTCAACATTTTGGTAGCCTTGCAAGACTGGCATGTTTCTGTACACTTTCCCTCTCTTGCAGGCAGCAAATGGTACACGAAAGCAGCGCAATTGAAGTTTAATTCACCTATGCTAGTGCATCAGGTTGTAATTTCTTTAAGTCGAAGCCTCAACTGTTGAGTAATTTGTGCCGGCAGGCCCGGTGTTCGACACGTGCGCTAGCCTATTAGCCCCGTTATGACTGATTTGTGATCATTGCTCTTTCTAGTTATATCGTATTGACATTCCCAGCTTTAGTTACAGGTGTCCGTTTTTGTTTCAAAATATTGAGTCAACGGAACAGTTCATCCTGAATGTTTGCAGGCAGCAAACAATGTACCAGGCCAGCTGTGATTTACAGCCTGATAGTAATATTTTTTGACTACCAAGAAATAAATTATATTAATCCTGCACTGAACTGCATCCATCTATTCTGCCAAAAATGCTTCACTGTACGTCAAGGCATTTTCGGTCAAATAGAACTTAAATTTAAACAATATAATTATAAACTGGGAATTTTATATTTTTGACTGATATGATGATTGTTTCATATCTGCAAAGTAGTTCTGCAATGCAGTCAGCTACACTTTAAAACACTATTAACTACAATAAATCACTCCATAACTATCAGTTACCTGCACCAGTGGAAAGAACATATGCTTGAGGAGAGGAAGGTGATATACTGTAGCAGACAAAAAGAGCTCATTCAAAGATCTGTTAAATGTTAAGGGAGAATCAAACAGGGGAGTTGAGTGTGTGGAGTCAAAACTACTCTCGTAGGAAAGCAGAGAGAAGGAACAAAGGAGTTAGAGGGGTGAGAGAAAAGACAGTGGGAGACGCAAGACACAGGCACACACAAACCAAGAGTCAGAGGACACTGTGTGTGTGTGGGATGGAGAGAGTAAGGGAAGCCTTGTGGGATTCGCCATGTTTGTGTCTACGAGGGAACTTTGTGTGTGTGAGACTTCCTTGGGCTTATGACACACAAAGAGTGATTTTTGATTGTGGGCAGAACTGGAAAAGCGTGTGTGAGGTGAAGGCAGAGTGGGGCCACACCCCACTATGCTGAGACTCCCACATTTGAAACTGAAACTCAACTAGGGTTCCAGTCCTCACACACACACACCAATTCCTCCTTTGGCTGCCTTTCCTTCCAGTTCTCTGCTGCCAATGACTCCACCTGGCACAGCCAGAAGAGGACTGGCCACCCCACATATGCTCTCTCTAATTCTCTCTTTCTTTCTCTCTCTCGGAGGACCTGAGCCCTAGGACCGTGCCCCAGGACTACCTGACATGATGGCTCCTTGCTGTCCCCAGTCCATCTGACTGTGCTGCTGCTCCAGTTTCAACTGTTCTGCCTTATTATTATTTGACCATGCTGGTCATTTATGAACATTTGAACATCTTGGTCATGTTCTGTTATAATCTCTACCCGGCACAGCCAGAAGAGGACTGGCCACCCCACATAGCCCGGTTCCTCTCTAGGTTTCTTCCTAGGTTTTGGCCTTTCTAGGGAGTTTTTCCTAGCCACCGTGCTTTTACACCTGCATTGTTTGCTGTTTGGGGTTTTAGGCTGGGTTTCTGTACAGCACTTTGAGATATCAGCTGATGTACGAAGGGCTATATAAATAATTTGATTTGATTTGATTTGGAACGAACTGCAAAAATCACTGAAGCTGGAGACCCATATCTCCCTCACTAGCTTTAAGCACCAGCTGTCAGAGCAGCTCACAGATCACTGCACATAGCCCATCTGTAAACAGCTCATCCAACTACCTCATCCCCATACTGCATTTATTTTGCTCCTTTGCACCCCAGTATCTCTACTTGCACATTCATCTTCTGCACATCTACCATTCCCGTGTCTAATTGCTATATTGTAAATACCTTGCCACCATGGCCTATTTATTGCCTTACCTCCCTAATCCTACCTCATTTGCACTCACTGTATATAGATGTTTTATTTTTTATGCTGTATTATTGACGGAATGTTTGTTTATTCCATGTGTAACTCTGTGTTGTTTGTGTCGAACTGCTGTGCTTTATCTTGGCCAGGTCGCAGTTGTAAATGAGAACTTGTTCTCAACTAGCCTACCTGGTTAAATAAAGGTGAAATAAAAACACACACACACACACACACACTAGAAGAACCAAAACATTGACTCCAGTCTCTTAAGATATTCTGGGTTTGGGAGATCCAACCAGAGACCCAAAACCATATTGTTAAAACGCCTTCCTCTCCTTCCCTCGGTTTTACTTTTCATCCTACAGGACCAATTACAGTTGTGGTTTAGATGGACTTCCACGCCATAAACCCTTTGGTCTCGCTCTCTCATCATTTCCTCCAGCACTAGTTTACACCATGACTTAAATCACCCTACTCAGAAAGAGGTGACCACTAAAACCCCACTTTCCCTAAATCCTGCCCTCTCTCCCTTCCTCCACATCTTCCATCTCTGGCTCTATCAGTTAGTTGTAAGTATGACATGGTGTCTAGCGTGTGGAGGTTGCCTGGAATGTTGATCCTTTGCTCTCTCCTCTGACTGTTCCAAGTAATTGCTAACACGTTGAGGGTGCGTGTGAGAGACAGAGCAAATGGTGCATTTGTGTGTGTGTGTGTCTGAAGAGGGAGCAATCACGAGCAATCGCGAGAACTGCTTTTTTGTGGGGAGGGGGGGACCAAGTGTGTGTGTGAACAGTAGGGTTCTGACAGGGCCATGTTTGTAGTAAACCTTTTACAACTGTGCTAAAGCATCCTCTCCCTGATCCCTCTATTCTCTCCTCCCCTCTGTTCTTTCAGGAGATGGATGTGTTGTGTGTTTGGGGGTTTTGGAAGCAGATTGGGAAAGTCTGAAGGCCAGATGGGACATTGGAAGCTGGAAATGTCAGGCTGGGAAATGCATAGTCTATAAAAAAATATTAATAAAATAGCTTCCAAATATGGCCTCTCTTCCTGGTGCTGCTATCCATCAGACAGAACACTGACATATAGATAGAACCTGCTCCATCAATCATAGCTGGGCATAACAGGTACACAAATCTGATGACTTAAATCAAAATGCAGGTGAAAGACAGAGGCCATACAGCCATATATATATATATATATATATATACACAGTACTAGTCAAAAGTTTGGACACACCCCATTTTTATTTTTTTACTATTGTCTATACTGTAGAATAATAGTGAAGATATCAAAACTATGAAATAAAACATGGAATCATGTAGTAACCAAAAAGTGTTAAACAAATCAAGATACTTCGAAGTAGACACCCTTTGCCTTGATGACAGCTTTGCACACTCTTAGGTCTGTTAGGATCACCACTTTATTTTAAAGAATGTGAAATGTCAGAATAATAGTTTAGAGAAAGATTTATTTCAGCTTTTATTTATTTCTTCACATTCCCAGTGGGTCAGAAGTTTACATACACTCAATTAGTATTTGGTAGCATTGCCTTTAACTTGGGTCAAACGTGTTGGGTAGACTTCCACAAGCTTACCACAATTAGTTGGGTGAATTTTGGCCCATTCCATCAGACAGAGCTGGAGTAATAACTAAGTCAGGTTTGAAGGCATCCTTGCTCACACACGCTTTTCCAGTTCTGCCCACAAATTGTCTATGGGATTGAGGTCAGGGATTTGTGATGACCACTCCAATACCTTGACTTTGTTGTCCTTAAGCCATTTTGTCACAACTTTGGAAGTATGCTTGGGGTCATTGTCCATTTGGAAGACACATTTGAGACCAAGCTTTAAACTGATGTCTTGAAATGTTGCTTCAATATGTCCACATAATTTACCTCCTCATGATGCCATCCATTTTGTGAATAGCACCAGTCCCTCCTGCAGCAAAGCACCCCCACAACATGATGTTGCCACCCCTGGTGCTTCACGGTTGGGATGGTGTTCTTCAGATTGCAAGCCTCCCCCTTTTTCCTCCAAACATAACAATGGTCATTATGGCCAAACAGTTCTATTTTTATTTCATCAGACCAGAGGACATTTCTCTAAAAAGTACAATCTTTGTCCCCATGTGCAGTTGCAAACCGTAGTCTGGCTATTTTATGGCGGTTTTGGAGCAGTGGATTCTTCCTTGCTGAGCGACCTTTCAGGTTATGTCGATATAAGACTCATTTTACTGTGGATATAAATACTTTGTACCCGTTTCCTCCAGCATCTTCACAAGGTCCTTTGCTGTTGTTCTGGGATTGATTTGCACTTTTCACGCCAAAGTACGTTCATCTTTAGGAAACAGAACATGTCTCCTTCCTGAGCGGTATGACGGCTGCATGGTCCCAGAGGTGTTTATACTTGCGTACCATTGTTTGCACAGATTAATGTGGTACCTTCAGGCATTTAGAAATTACTCCAAAGGATGAACCAGACTTGTGGAGGTCTACAATTGTTTTCTGAGGTCTTGGCTGATTTCTTTTGATTTCCCCATGATGTCAAGCAAATAGGCACTGAGTTTGAAGGTAGGCCTTGAAATACATCCACAGGTACTCCTCCAATTGACTTAAATTATGTCAATTAGCCTAATCAGAAGCTTCTAAAGCCATGACATAATTTTCTGGAATTTTCCAAGATGTTTAAAGGCAGTCAACTTAGTGTATGTAAACGTCTGACCAACTGGAATTGTGATAGTGAATTATAAGTGAAATAATCTGTCTGTAAACAATTGTTGGAAAAATTACTTGTGCACAAAGTAGATGTCCTAACCGACTTGCCAAAACTATAGCTTGTTAACAAGAAATTTGGGGAGTGGTTGAAAATGAGTTAATGACTTCAACCTAAGTGCATGTGAACTTCCGACTTCAACTCTGTTATATCCCTATATATGACTTAGCAATGTATATATATATTTTTTTTTTAATCTCACTATTCAAATAGTATTATTCATTTTTGCCAAATACGTGTGGTTATTAAATAGTGAGTTTTTAATAACCTGAGCACTGATGTGCGAGGGAGACGCTGGCGCTCTATTGCTGCAGCCGGAAGTTATATAGAGCAGTGTGTGTAGCGAGCAGATGGAGAGAGAGACCTCCAAGGCAACTTTGCTACATCCAAGACAAGCTAACTTGTAGCAGCCAGTGTTCTTTATCATCCCATATAACAAAAGATGTGTATAACTAACCCAACATAAACGACAGGCTGTGGTATCCAATGGGAGCAAATTCAATCAGTTTGCAGAACAAGCAAGGAGGTGGGCAGAGCAACGCATGAGGTAGCGAGATCCTATTGGCGTATTGAATTCGCCCTTGCACACCTAAACAACGCAATATTCTGAAACTTTGACAAAGGGTAAAGTCTACAAAACCTAGTCCAGTCTGTTCGTAACAGATTGTAGTTCATAAAGCTAGCTAGGCTTTTGAGGTCACATGCTGCGCATTCTCCCCAACCACATTCAATTAAACAGCCTACCAGTTGGTTGCTCGTTGTAGCCTACTCCTTCCGCTAACTTTTAATTGCGTAATTTTATTCCGTCTTGTATTTATTTCATTAGTGAACTATCACTCCACTTAATTTTGAAAAATACTTTCCAGTGTTAAAAAGCAGGTTCAAATAGGCCTCTATACTTTTTTGCTCTTGCTAAATGAACACACAAGTATTCAAATACGAACATCAGTTTGGATATTTGACTAACCGTGCACATCCCTAATACGTCTATACCACTTTAACATTTAGTTAACTTTAACCCTGGTTGATAGCAGCAGCGATAACACAATCCTTCGCATTCATGATTGTCATACAGTAGCCAGAACACACCAGTAAACCCCCCCCCCCAAAAAAAACTTGTTTCTCACAAGTGTAGCATGGGTTGCGAGTTCCGCAAACAGACATGACTTTAACCAAACAAACGTTAGAGATGATAAATTATGGGCATTACCGGTAATGGGGAATTGAGACAGCAAACAATGCACACATTGTTTCATAACTTCAATGAATATGCACAAAATGGCAAGCGAGCACATTCTGGAGCCACACTCTCCTTATTCTTGGACCATTAGACATGAGTCTCATGTCCCATAAAAAAATATTTGCGCCTGCTGGACTAAAAGAATCTTGGTTGACCAACAGCCTATCGACCAAACAATTGACCAGTCGACTAAATGGGGACAGCCCTAATACAGTAATACCCTAACAGAGAGAAAGGGTGAGATGTTGAGTGTCTCTTGTCCCGTTACTTCTCCATTAACAGCTCATGTGTGTGTAAGTGAGCGGGAGTATATGGCTGAGAGAGAAGCAGAGGTTTGTGGCCAAAGTCAGGTCAGCTGCCTATTAATAATCATTAGCAAGGTGAGCAGCCAGAGAGACTGATGGAGGTCACTGTTTCCATCATGTAAGGCTGGGAGAGGGAGACAGGCCAGGGCAGTTCCAGAACATACTGGCACAGTTACAACACACACCACTAAGCTAGTTTTCCTTTGTCTGGGGTTGGACATTGCGACATCTGTTAGGGGATACACGAACCATCCGCTGTGGTGCCTGAGCCAATAATACTTCTCTCTTTATTAAATTTAGTTAAGAAGGGGGAGAAAGGGAAATAAAGGGTTGAAATTTCTAACTGGCTGTGTTTTCTGCTTTCCCAAGTCTGTCCATCTTCCCTCACCTCTGTCACTACCCATTATCTACTACAGCCTCAATACTGACCCAGAAAGAGTGAGGAGAGGACAGAAAAGGGACACGGAGAGAGCAAGTCAGAAGAGAGGTACAACAGTGTTACATCCATACTATACTGTAGGTGATTGTTGGGGCGGAGTGTTCTGGAGACAGCCAGGAAGAAGAGTAGTGCACGTCCCACTTCTTCCAGATCCAACTCCCCATCTAACAGTCAGTCTGTATTTACCTCCCTCGTCAGCTATGTGGCTCTGGGTGTGTTGTGCAGGTCTGAGTTGATTTGGTTTAATCGGCCCTGGTTGGACTGAGATTTAATCTGACCTGGATGTCTTACTGAAAGAGACACTTCTCTTCAGCTTTTCAGAAACATTTTGTTAAGTTACAGTCGTGTTCTAAAATTGATTAAATAAATGTTTTTCCTCATCAACCTACACACAATACCTCATAATGACAAAGTGAAACCGGCTATCATTTTTTTCAAATTGATAAAAAAACAAAAACAGAAATACCTTATTTACATAAGTATTCAGACCCTTTGCTATGAGACTTGAAATTGAGCTCAGGTGCATCCTGTTTCCATTGATCATCCTTGAGGTGGTTCTACAACTTGATTGGAGTGAGTCCATCTGTGGTAAATGCAATTGATTGGACATGATTTGGAAAGGCACACACCTGTCTATATAAGGTCCCACAGTTGACAGTGCTTGCCTGAGAAAAAACCAAGCCATGAGGTCGAAGGAATTGTCCGTAGATCTCCGAGACAGGATTGTGTCGAGGCACAGATCTTGGGAAGGGTACTAAAATATTTCTGCAGCATTGAAGGTCCCAAAGAACACAGTGGCCTCAATCATTCTTAAATGGAAAAAGTTTGGAACCACCAAGACTCTTCCTAGAGCTGGCCTCTCTGCCAAACTGAGCAATCAGAGGGGGGAAGGGCCTTTTACTGAGGAATGTCTTCCATGACAGCCCCCTTGAAATTTGGCAAAATGCACCTAAAGGACTCTCAGACCATTAGAAACAAGATTATCTGATGAAACCAGAGATCCTTGATGAAAACCTGCTCCAGAGCAATCAGGACCTCAGACTGGGGTCAAGGTTCACCTTCCAATAGGACAATGACACTAAGCACACAGCCAAGACAGCATAGGAGTGGCTTCGGGACAAGTCTCTGAATGTCTTAGTTGCCCAGCCGGAGCCCGGACTTGAATCCGATCAAACAACTTCGGAGAGACCTTAAAATAGCTCTGCGGCAATGCTCCCCATCCAACCTGACAGAGCTTCAGGGGATCTGTAGAGAAGAATGGGAGAATTTTCATTATGAGCTATTGTGTGTAGATTGATGGAAAAGAAGAAGAAAAAAACTACCATACATTTTAAAATAAGGATGGAACAAAATTTGAGGTCTGAATACTTTCCAAATGCACTATAGTGCACTTCTTTTGACAAGAGCCCTTGTTGACAGTAGGACACTAAATAGGCAATAAGGTGCCATTTGGGAGGTAGTCTGCAGCTGACTCAGTAGAGAGCTGGTTCTGTTTACATTCTGCCCCTTGCTACAGACAGGCACTTCCTGTAGGCCTTCACTAGGTGTTAGGGCACAGAGTACAGACCACTGACAGGTCTGGTCTGGATGATCTACTGTTGTGTTGTGCTTTACTTAGTGTACAGACAGAAAGTGGGAGAGACAGAATGTAATGACAGTGGACAATGACAGGTAGTGTATTGGTTTGTATGGAGTTAAAAAGGTACAGTAAAACTCATCTCTCTCACAACCTGGAATGTCTTTCCTCTGGTGTTCTAGTTCTAAGAACCACCACAGAGGGGGAAAAATGACCCTAAAGCAGAGGGGGAGAGACAGATGAAGAGAGTAAAAAACCAGTGACACTCAGGGGAGAGAGCAAGAGTGCAAGCATGATGGATGAGAGAGAGAGAGAACAGAAGATCGAGATGAGGATTGCGAGTGAGTCCGTCCTATAATACTACCTGTCACATTCCAGACACCTCTGCCCCTGCAGTGTCTCTCAGAGGGAGCCTGATAATGGCGCAATATGGGCATGGATGAAGGAGCTGCAAAACTACACGGAACAAAAATATAAAACGCAACATGCAACAATTTCAAAGATTTTATTGAGTTATATTTCACACCACGAAATTAGTCAAATGAAACACAGGACCAACACTTCACGTGTTGCGTTTATATTTTTGATCAATATAGCTGCCTTGAGAGAGATGTGTGTGTGTGTGTATGCTTTTCATGCAACCTTTTTATCTGAGTAAAGTACATGTCGGATAAAGAAAAGTCACAGGCCTGAAGAAAACTTTCCAAATGTAGACAAAACATACTAGAGAAGGTGGGATCGTTTTGTGTCTGTAAAATGAATCATGCGAGAAATGTCAGTGTAAACATTTTTATGCGCAAATAGATATAATCATAATCATATTGAAGTAAACTTGAAGTCACACGATGACGTGTGGTCCTCCCACTACGACTAGTCGAGAAAGCATGCAGTTTAACAGGCTACAGATATGAATGATGCACTTTCACCACCCTGTGACATTCAAGGTGATGAGCTTGATGCTCCTTTCAATAAATATCAAGGATATTTTTCTGTTGACATGATAATCAATGCTTGGCTGCAGTTTGACAATTAAAAATAATCTCACTATTTTGTCTATAATAATAATAATAATAATAATAATATTATTCAAAACATGTAGGCCAGGGGTACTCAACAGTTCCAGAGCCTGCTGGTTTTCTGTTCCAGCTCATAATTAATTGAACCCGCCTGGTGTGCCAGGTCCAAATCAGTCCCTGATTAGAGGGGAACAATGAAAACAAGCAGTGGAACTGACTTCGAGGTCCAGAGTTGAGTTTGAGGGATGTAAGCTACACGTGCGCTCTAGCCAACAGCACGCAGATAGGAGTTGAAAATGCGATTGAAACCCATTTAACTTGTATTTTTTATTCAGTACCTGGGAATTTAATCTGAAAAGGGTATTATGTGCACTACTGTACGTCATCATATACAGCCATTCATCTGCAACAAGTTAATTTGATGGAAACATCTCTGCTGGGAATACGCAATCTCTGCTGGGAATAATTGTCTTTATGCGGATTTTAGAATAAAACACTACCGTTCAAAAGTTTGGGGTCACTTAATTTCTTTGTTTTTGAAAGAAGCGCACATCTTTTTGTCCATTAAAATAACTTAACTTTTATCAGAAATACAGTGTAGACATGGTTGATGTTGTGAATAGCTGGAAACGGCAGATTTTGTTATGGAATGTCTACATAGGCGTACAGAGGCCCATTATCAGTAACCATCACTCCTGTGTTCCAATGGCACGTTGTATTAGCCAATTCAAGTTTATAATTTTAAAAGGCTAATTGATCATTGGAAAACACTTTTGCAATTATGTTAGCACAGCTGAAAACTGTTGTCCTGATTAAAGAAGCTGTAAAACTGGCCTTCTTTAGACTAGTTGAGTATCCGGAGCGTCAGCATTTCTGGGTTTAATTACAGGGTCAAAATAGCCAGAAACAACAAACTTTCTTCTGAAACTCGTCAGTCTATTCATGTTCTGGGAAATGAAGGCTATTCCATGCTAGAAATTGCCAAGAAACTGAAGATCTCGTACAACGCTGTGTACTACTCCCTTCATAGAACAGCGCAAACTGGCTCAGAATAGAAAGAGTAGTGGGAGGCCCGGGTGCACAACGGAGCAAGAGGACAAGTACATTAGAATGTCTAGTTTGAGAAAACGACGCCTCACAAGTCCTCAACTGGCAGCTTCATTAAATATAACCCTTTGCAACTCTGCCTAGAAGGCCAGCATGCCTGAGTCGCCTCTTCACTGTTGACGTTGAGGCTAGTGTTTTGCGGGTACTATTTAATGGTGCTGCCAGTTGAGGACTTGAGGCGTTTCTAAGTGAACCCAAACTTTTGAACGGTAGTGTGTGTGTATGTATAAAATGTCACCAATTGGATGGAAACCTAGCTAATGAAGAAAATTTGTAATTCTATATTTTTCAAAATCTCTGAATTTCCTGGAATTTCATTGGAACTGACCCCAACCCTGGTGTGCTACCTTCAGCAATAATTAAGCTTTTTTTGAAAGAGTTCCATTGTCCTTCACATTTTGCTGACCCTCCTCTTTCCTTCAGTTTGCTCCTTAAATTTTTGCACCTTGGTTGGAAAGTGCGGTAATGGCAGTGATCCCTTCCTTTTGTGTGTGTGTGTGTGTGTGTGGAGAGCTTGAAGATGCTAAAGCCATTAACAGGGAGTGAGTATACAGGATACAGAACCTGGTTACGCTGTCAGGGGAATCTGCTGTTGGACAAACACACAGCCAGTGAAATAAAGAAAAGCACTCTACGCAGACACTTCTCACACAGTACTGGCTCAGCTCCCTAACATACACTGACACAAACAGGCTCCCTTTCAGTATCCACACTAGAGGTCGAACGATTATGGTTTTTCAATGCTGATACCGATTATTGGAGGACCAAAAAAGGCGATGCCTTAATAATAATAATAATAATGTAATAATGACAATTACAACCATCCTGAATGAACACTTATTTTAACTTAATATAATAAATCAATAAAAATAAATAACGAAACATGTTCAATTTGGTTTAAATAATGCAAAAACAAAGTGTTGGAGAAGAAAGTAAAAGTGCAATATGTGTCATGTAAGAAAGCTAACGTTTAAGTTCCTTGCTCAGAACATGAGAACAGATGAAAGCTGGTGGTTCCTTTTAACATGAGTCTTCAATATTCCCAGGTAAGAGGTTTTAGGTTGTAGTTATAGTATTTATAGGACTATTTCTCTCTATACCATTTGTATTTCATATACCTTTGCCAATTGGATGTTCTAATAGGTACTTTAGTATTGCCAGTGTAACAGTATAGCTTCCGTCCCTCTCCTCGCCTCTACCTGGGCTCGAACCAGGAACACATAGATAACAGCCACCCTCGAAGCATCGTTACCCATCGCTCCACAAAAGCTGCGGCCCTTGTAGAGCAAGTGGAACAACTACTCCAAGTCTCAGAGCGAGTGACGATTGAAACGCTATTAGCGCGCACCCCGCTAACTTGCTAGCCATTTCACATCGGTTACACCAGCCCAATCTCGGGAGATGATAGGCTTGAAGTCATAAACAGCGCAATGCTTGAAGCACAGGGAAGAGCTGCTGGCAAAACGCACTAAAGTGCGGTTTGAATGAATGCTTATGAGCCTGCTGATGACTACCATCGCTCAGTCAGACTGCTCTATCAAATATCAAATCATAGACTTAATTATAACATAACACAGAAATACGAGCCTTTGGTCATTAATATGGTTGAATCCGGAAACTAACATTTAGAAAACAAAACGTTTAATCTTTCAGTGAAATACAGAACCGTTCCGTATTTTATCTAACGGATGGCATCCATAAGTCTAAATATTGCTGTTACATTGCACAACCATCAATGTTATGTCATAATTATGTACAATTCTGGCAAATTAGTTCACAATGAGCCAGGCTGCCCAAACTGTTGTGTATATGCAATGAACGCAAGAGAAGTGACACAATTTCACCTGTTTAATATTGCCTGCTAACCTGGATTTATTTTAGCTAAATATGCAGGTTTAAAAATATATACTTCTCTGTATTGAGTTTAAGAAAGGAATTTGTGTTTATGGTCAGGTTTATGGTTACAGTCGTGCAACGATTGTGCTTTTTTCGCAAATGCGCTTTTGTTAAATCATCACCCTGCGTTGCATTGATTATATGCAACGCAGGACACGCTAGTTAAACTAGTAATATCATCAACCATGTATAATTAACTAGTGATTATGATCGTTTTTATACGATAAGTTTAATGCTAGCTAGAAACTTACCTTGGCTTCTTACTGCATTCGCGTAACAGGCAGGCTCCTCGTGGAGTGCAATGAGAGGCAGGTGGTTAGAGCGTTGGAGTAGTTAACTGTAAGGTTGCAAGACTGAATCCCGGAGCTGACAAGGTAAAAATGTGTCATTCTGCCCCTGAACAGGCAGTTAACCCACTGTTCCTAGGCCGTCATTGAAAGTAAGAATGTGTTCTTAACTGACTTGCCTAGTTAAATAAAGGTTTAAAAAAAAAATCTGCCAAATCGGTGACCAAAAATACAGATTTCCGATTGTTATGAAAAATTTAAATCGGCCCTAATTAAAATCGGCCATTTCAATGAATCGGTCGACCTCTATTCCACACTACTGATCTAAGTGACAGATTTGACTCCAGGTCTGACGATCCACAACAGCATCATACTGGAGCCACACAGAGCCCCAGTTTCAGGGTGGGGGTGTTGGGTAGTGTTGTGTGGACTTACATAGGCCAAACTCAGAGTGTAAAATGGAGCTGTGTGTTTGAGAGGTGTTGATGAGAATCAAACACCAGCAGAGAGACAGAAACCACAATGGGGGTCAGAGAGAGGATATAGGATTCTGAGCAGGGCCAGGGAACTAGGGCAGAGTGGTGGGCAGGGCTGGGGGCATCAGACACCAGAGGTAAATTACATTTTCTACTTAACATACCTGTAAGCTTTGGTGTCTGGAGCCTTGTGGTGCCACGGTCTGTGTGTGCGAGTGTGTCTGGGTGTTTTGTGTGTGTGTGTGTTCGTGTCTGGAGCCTCGTGGTGCGTGTTTACAAAACCTGTCTGGCAGGAGGAGCCAGATCAGGCTTAGGATGTACAGCCAGGGGTTAAGAGGGGGAAGGTGGGGCGGGGTGGAGAGTTGGGGTCAGTCCGGGAGGGAGAAGCCAGCCAGAGCTCTTCTTGCTCAAAGAACTATCCTGTTAACACAGCCCCATCTGCAGGGAGAGGAAGTATGTCTCAGAGCCCTGCAGCACCAGGGAAGGCCAGGGGACTCAGCAGTCTGGGTGTTTAGGAAACAGCTCTGACAGAGAACAGACATCCAGACCTCTTGCAGAATGACTGAACAGCAATTTGTTCCCCAGCTCCCTGCGAGACCAGCTAGCCCTCCTACTGCTCGGTTTTAGATCATTACACAAACCCTGTTTGTCCGAGTATTGTTCTGGATGAAATTTCTGGCTTTAGTGCTAAAACATCGTATTGGGAATCATTCTGCCGCATGACTAATCGACTGCCTTAGGGATCATTGACCATTTCCGCCAGGGCATTCACATAACGTCTACCTCAACCTGGTGTTTAAGTTGTATACTGTAAATGTCCACCATTGGCAAGCCTGACTATTACTTCTGACTGAGGGAATGTCTGCTAGTAATTAGCTGTAAACATTTGTTGAATTCCAACCCTGTGTGTGCAAGCTACGTGTAGTCTTCACATCCTGCTTTGTTGTTATGAATGATTCTGCTGCCAAACTATTTTGCCTTTTTAGGGATAAAATATACATGACCAGCACTCCTGGTACTTTGTTGTCAACAATCTAATTGTTCATTGTTGGAAACAGTAAGCCATTACTTCACACCAATTCCTGTTCCTTCATCAATTGCAGAGAAGCCCAGAGGAAGTCCAGGAGTCATCCAGCCAGCCAGTAGAAGTACACTATGCCGGGTGTGGTGGGGGTGAGGCAGGGAGTGTCGTGGAGCCTGTGTGCCCTGCTCTGCCTCTCTTTCTTGGAGCAGAGCCAGTGCAGGGGCTCCAGACAGGCTAGAGAAACCAAGGAATATCCCCTGCTCAGGGCCAAACGAACTCCCACAGAAGACGTCAAGAAGTGCTCCTACACCTTTCTGATTCCCCAGCAGAAGATCACAGGTCAGTGTATAGTCTTCTGTGAAGACGTCTATTTTACATCTTGTCACGTGACTTCGAATTAATCTAATGCCCATCATCAGGCCCCATCTGTGCCAGTGCAACGGGCCCCGAGCCGGACAAGGAGCGTGTGACACGGATGGACATAGCTGACGTAAGAGAGGTGCTGTTCAAGCAGAGACGGGAGATGGAGACCCTGCAGCTGGTGGTGGACGTGGACGGCAACATGGTGAACGAGATGAAGCTGCTCAGGAAGGAGAGCAGGAACATGAACTCCAGGGTGACCCAGCTCTACATGCAGCTGCTTCACGAGATCATCAGGAAGAGAGACAACTCTCTGGAGCTGGCCCAGCTGGAGAATCGGGTTCTCAACGTCACCTCAGAGATGCTGAGGTTAGCCTCGCGCTACAAGGTTAGAACGCCAAGGTGGAACTGAAACGCAACGTGGTTAATGTTACTTTCATGTAGAGGTGAAATCGAATGAAGGAGTGTGCTAGAAGCAGAACAACACTGCTATAATATGGAACTTTAGAAGGCCAGCACTCACTTAATTTAGCTGGGGACAATATTTAGATGTGCCTATAGCACCTGTAATGTTGCTAAAATATCTGTTAGAAATATATCAAGACACTTCTGGTCTTTATGTTAACTTCTCTCTCCTGCCACAAGGAGCTGGAAGGGCGTTTTGCAGCGATGGCGGGGGTGGTGAACAACCAATCTGTGCTGATTGCTGCGTTGGAGGAGCAGTGTCTGCGGACCCTGGGGCGCAGTGAGATGCAGGTGGTCCCCCCGCTGGTCCAGGTGGTCCCAGAGAACATCCCCGTCAACAGCCGCTTCACCAACGAGATACAGAGGGATCACAACAACCGGGCATTCCCACGGGGGTCACGCATGGACTCCCCCACCGCCTCTCCATTTGGACTCAACCCGCCGCCACCGCAGGGCACGCTCACCTCAGACGGTACGTACCAAATAACCCCGGGAGGGGTGGTTAGAGTTAATGAGACAAAGACTGAATAATTGTGTCCATTTACCAGAGCATGTCGAGTTGGTTGGAAGCCGTGCTGGTATGGCAATTTCTGAATTCGGCAGAAGCTAAACTCACAATAGGCCGGGCAGACATTTCACATGTCTAATTGTCAGAGACGCTAAATTAGAATTGTGGCGGCCAATGGTGCATGTAATTTGATGAACGCCTGGTGAAAGGGGAAACGGTCTGGACAATGGGCCGGCTGTGGTCTAGTGGGTTCATCCCTGGCAGGACAGACAGCGCAGTGAGATCACGCATTCCTCTCAGTGCCTCTGGGACAGCTGGACTGGCTATAACCTACTGCTGGTGTGTGTGTGCGTGCGCGCGCATGCTTGTGCGTGTCTATATGGAGTGAGTTCTAGAGAATTACACTGGGACCTGAGAGTATCTGTTAATCTGCGCTCTGGGAGTAAATATGTATTTCTGGGCGTATGGCCGGACTAAACTCAGTGCTGGCTTAAATGGGCCTTTGTGAGGATTGGCAGATAGACAAACTGAGAAAGAATTGTAGTGTAACACTGAGCAGGCACTCAGTGGCAAACACGCAACACATTCACACAGCTGGCTGGTCAGAGCCAGGCTATAACCTGACCTCTGGCTGGATGATGCAAGCATATTCTGGCATATGGGCCAGTTTAAGGAAGTCTTTTCTGAGACCAGGCAGACATACAGTGGGGATAAAGACAGCTCTACCTACATCACTGACCAGACACCCACACCACTGAAAACAGAACATAAAAAGGCCAATAAATGAATATATACACACATACATATATATATACACACATACATATATATATACACACATACATATATATATACACACATACATATATATATACACACATACATATATATATACACACATACATATATATATACACACATACATATATATATACACAGTCGCTAGTAAAAGTCCACACACTCCTTGCATAGTCTTTTCATTTATGTTTAAAATGTCATCTAAAACAGGATTTAAAAAAAGTTGCATCTTGATCTACACAACCTACATTTTCAAAGCGAAAGCAAAATGACAGAACATTTTCCAAAATACTAAGAAATACAAATGAAGCATGTATTGTTTGCATATACGTCTTCACACTCCGGTGTTAATACTTGGTGGAAGCATCTTAACCAGTATTTTCATTTTTGGGGGAAAAAAACGTTCCCATTTTAAACCGGGATATTTTGTCAGGACAAGATGCTAGAATATGCATATAATTGACAGCTTTGGATAGAAAACACTAACGTTTCCAAAACTGTAAAGATATTGTCTGTGAGTATAACAGAACTGATGTTGCAGGCGAAAGCCTGAGAAAAATCCAATCCGGAAGTGCCCCATATTTTGAAAGCACTCCGTTCCAATGAGTCCCTATTGAGCTGTGAATGTCCTATCAATGAGCTTACACTTTCTACGTATCCCCCAATGTGTCTATAACATTGTGACGTAGTTTTACACATTTATGTTGAAGAATAGCCGTAGGCGGCTACATTGCGTAAGTGGTCACATGATGGCTCCCAGGGCGACTCTCGCGTAAAATACAGAGGTAGCCATTACTCCAATAGGTCTTACTGAAAAACGAATTGTCCCGACGGATATATTATCGAATAGATATTAGAAAAACACCTTGAGGATGGATTCTAAACAACGTTTGCCATGTTTCTGTCGATATTATGGAGCTAATTTGGAATATTTTTTTGCCATTTTCGTGACTGCAATTTCCAGGCGATTTCTCAGCCAAACGTGAAGAACAAATGGAGCAATTTCGCCTATAAAAATCATATGAGATTTTTTTTTACTTTGGCTATCTACCTGGGAGTCTCGTGAGTGAAAACATCCGAAGCTCAAAGGTAAACGATTTCATTTGATTGCTTTTTTGATTTGTGACACGGTTGCCTGCTGCTAGCAAGGCATAATGCTATGCTAGGCTATCAATAAACTTACAAATGCTTGTCTAGCTTTGGCTGTAAAGCCCAAAATCTGAGATGACAGGGTGATTAACAAAAGGCTAAGCTGTGTCTCAATATATTTCATTTGTGATTTTCATGAATAGGAATATTTTCTAGGGATATTTATGTCTGTTGCGTTATGCTAATTAGTGTCAGGCGATGATTACACTCCCTGATCAGGGATGGGGAGTCACATTAAGCAGACATTACTACTCTGAATAAGATTCTACCAACCTTTCACAACTCCTACGGCAACATATATCCACTTCGCGGCTGCTCCAAGACGTTTCCACTTCACAATAACAGCACTTACAGTTGACCGTGGCAGCTCTGGCAGGGCAGACATTTTGCGAATTGACTTGTTGGAATGATGGCATCCCATGGCAGTGCCACGTTGAAAGTCACTGAGCTCTTCAGTAAGGCCATTCTATTTGTCTATGGAGACTGAATGGGCGTGTGCTCGATTCTATACACCTGTCAGCAACAGGTGTGGCTGAAAAGTTGAATCTACATACTTTTGTATATATAGTGTATGTTCCGAGATTCATCCGACGGCATTGAGTTTACCACATCAGTCACCAGCTTCAATAATAAGTGCATTGACGATGACGTCTCCACAGTGACCGTACATATCCCAACCAGAAGCCAGGGATTACAGACAACATCCGCATTGAGCTAAAGGCTAGAGCTGCCGCTTTCAAGGAGCAGGACACTGATCTGGACGCTTCTAAGAAAATCCTGCGTCTGTGAAATCACGCTCTTCGTAGCCAATATTAATTAGTAAGACCTTTAAAGAGGTCAACATTCACAAGGCCACAGGGCCGGATGGGTTACCAGGATGCGTACTCCGAGCATGCGCTGACCAGCTGGCAAGTGTCTTACCTGACATTCTCAACCCCTCTCTGACCCTCTCTGTAATACCTACAATGTTTCAAGCAGACCACCCTATGTCCAAGAACACAAGGTAACCTGCCTAAATGACATTTGCCCCGTAGCTCTCATCTGTAGCCATGAAATGCTTTGGAAGGCTGGTCATGGCTCACATTAACACCATTATCCCAGAAACCCTGGACACACTCAAATTCACATATCACCCCAAAAGATGATGCAATCTCTATTGCACTCCACACTGCCCTTTCCCGCCTGGACAAAAGGAACACGTGAGAAGGCTGTTCATTGACTACAGCTCAGCGTTCAACACCATAGTGCACTCCAAGTTCCTCACTAAACTAAGGACCCTGGGATTAAACACCTCCCTCCAACTGGATTTTGGACTTCCTGATTGGCCTCCCCCAGGTGGTGAGGGTAAGGAACACATCCACCACGCTGACCCTCAAGATAGGGGCCCCTCAGGGGAGTATGCTTAGTCCCCTCCTGTGCTCCCTGTTCACCCACGACTGCGCATGACTCCAACATCATAAAGTTTGCAGACAACATGATGGTGGTAGGCCTGATCACCGATTAGAGCCTATTAGGGAGGTCAGAGACCTGGCAGTGGTGCAGGACAACCACCTCTCCCTCAACATCAGCAAGACAAAAGAGCTGATCGTAGACTACAGGAAAAGGAGAGCTGAGCACTCCCCCATTCACATAGATGGGGCTGTAGTGGAGCGGGTCGATAGATTAAAGTTCCTCGGTGTCCACATCACTAAGGACCTATCATTGTCCAAACACACCACCACAGTTGTGAAGAGGGCAAAACAATGACTCTTCCCCCTCAGATGGCTGAAAAGATATGCCATTGGCCCTAAGAATCTCCTAAAGTTCTACAGCAGCATCGAGAGCATCTTGACTGGCTAGATCACCGCTTGGTATGGCAACTGCTTGGCATCTGACTGCAAGGTGCTACAGAGGGCAGTGCGTGTGGCCCAGTACATCACTGGGGCCGAGCTCCCTGCCACCCAGGACCTCTATACCAGCCAGTATCAGAGGAAGGACCAAGAAATTGTAAAAAGACTCCAGTCACCCACGTCATAGACTGTTCTCTCTGCTACCGCACGGCAAGCGTTACATGAGTGCCGAGTCTTGGACCAAAAGGCTCCTTAACAGCTTCTATCATAAGACTGCTGAACTATTAATCAAATGGCCACCCAACAATTTACATTGACACCCACCCATTTGTTTTTACACTGCTGCTACTCACTGTTTATTATCTATGCATAGTCACTTTTACCCCTACCTACATGTACCAATGACCATGACAAACCGGTACCCCCTGTATATAGCCTCGTTATTGTGTTACTTATTTTTAGTTTTTTTTTACTGTAGTTTATTTAGTAAATATTTTCTTAACCAACAATGCAGTTCAATAAATAAAGTTAAGGGCTTGTAAGTAAACATGTCACGGTAAGGTGTACTACACCTGTTGTATTTGGTGCATGTGACGAATAAAGTTTGATATGATTTGATTCACTTTTTGGCCTAAATTAAAAACCAATACAACACAGAGTGAAACCCTCAGAATTTAAGTATTGTGGTGGCAGCATCATGTTATGGGTATGCTCGTCATTGGCAGGGACTGGGGAGTTTGTAAAAATCAATATGGAAGGAGTAAAGCACATGTAAAAAGGAAAAGCCCTCAGACTTCTGAAAACCTAACCCTGGGAGTTTTATTTTTCTTCGAAACAATTACACACATTTGAATGCCAGAATGGCTTTCCAAGAGGTGCTGAATGTTCCTGAGTGGTCTCTTCTCAAATCAGAGCCAAGGTTTGAATATTACTGTCCATCAATGATTCCCAACCAAATTTACTGAGCTTGAGCAATTTGAACAAAAACAAAATGGACATCATACTAAGAGTTGTGAAAACTTGGAATATTATTATTCAAAAAGATTCACAGCTCTAAAAGCCTGCCAAAGGTACTTCTACTAAAAATGAACTCTGGGTGTAAGACATAAGCAATTAAGAAATATATTAATGTTTTTACAGTGGTGTAAAGTAAAAATACTTTAAAGTACTACTTAAGATGTTTTTTCAGGGGTATTTGTACTTTTTAGATATTTTACTCCACTACATTCCTAATGAAAATAATGTACTTTTTACTCCATACATTTTCCCTCAATCAAAAGTATGTTACATTTAGAAAGCTTAGGACAGGAAAATGGTCAAATACACGCACTAATCAAGAGAACGTCCCTATTCATCCCTACTCCCTCTGATCTGGCAGACTCACTAAACAAACACCTTGTTTGTAAATGATGTCAGTGTTGGTGTGCCCCTGCCTATCCATAACATTTTTAAACAAGAAAATCATGCCATCTGCTTTGCTTAATATAAGGAATGTGAAATACTTTGACTTTTACTCAAGTACTATTTTACTGGGTGACTCACTTTTATTCGAGTGATTTTCTATTAAGGTATCTTTACTTTTAATCAAGTAGGACAATTGGGTACTTTTCCACAATTGTTTTGTTTTTTGGAACAAATTTCCTCTAACTTTCTTTTACTTTGAAAATGCTGAGTAGGTTGGGTAGAGGAAAAATGCAATGTAATCCCTTTTTAGAAATAATTTTAAGGAAGCAAAATGTGAAGACTGGGCAAAGGGTTGGGACTATGCACTGTACACTATACCTATTCAAATCCTAGATTACAGTCAGAAGCCGTAATCAGCTGCAGAAAGCTGAGAGACCCGACTCAACTAACTCTCTCCTGACTAGTGCCCACAAAAACACATCTCCCATGTGAGCAAGATCATTTTCAGCATGAAACCAATTAGCAGGGTGATAATACTTCCTGGAAATACCTCTGAAAGATAGGGAAAGAGCATTTTATTATGACTGGAGATTTGAAGACCGCAGAGCGGGTTTAAACAAACAGATGGCTGACAATGAATTTACTGCAACTGTCACTCACTAGAATAATGAGCTAGGGCTATGTCTATGTCCTGGGGAAATAGTGAGGTGAAACTGAGAAGACAGATGGAGCATTTGATTACGGAGGAAAGAATAATATCTGGTCGGTCTTTGGGTAAAGTGTAATGGTGAGGAAAGTCAGACTAATCTCGAGGTCAAACTGCCACTACCCGTCTCTAAATCGGCCACTCTCAGGCCTGCTGTGGGCCAGCTGGAGTCTGCCTTATATAAACCCTTCAGCTGGGAGTACTGTAGGGCCACAACTACTGTGCCAGGTCAATAGGTAGGGCTGTGAACATTAAAGCGTTAAAATGTTTCAACAAAGTTGGGATACTTAACATTAAGAAAAAACCCTAAACGAAAAACGTTGTTTCATACCCCCACCCTTAAAATCACAGTGCATTTATTGCAAAACATTTTCTGTGTTATAGTCGATAGGCTATAAAATGGACATTTGTGTAATTCAAATAAAACCAGAGAGGAAGAGGTGAACTTCAGGCAACTTCAGTTAATTTGCAAGGCAAGAAATTGTGAGATGCAGATCACCCCAACCTCTCTCTCCCCAGTGGGCAGGCCTGCCTGCTCCGTCTCTTCGCTAATGATGCAAGTGTGTGTTCAGTCTTTGGTCTGTTGCATGCAGAATATTCTATCCTATTCATGGCACTGATGTCACCGGGATACAGAGGTATCTTCGGGACAGTCTTGCGAGTACCAGGTAGCCTACTAATTTTTGCCTCATAATATGAAATTACAGTAGGCTATCTATCAGTAGCCTTTATTGATTACCCTTTTCAGACATAATGGAATGTGGCCCCCTGAAAGTGCCTCACCTACACCATGTTTATTTGTCCGTCAGGGTAGTTGTTGGAAGGCTACACTATGGATTTTTAAACACCGACAAAACCTTCTTTGTAATATTTCAGTTTTGGAGAATCTCTTACACAATGCGTTAGTTATTTATAGTAATCCTAGGTGTAAAATGGTAAATAATGGATATTTCTCAGGAAGTATTAAAATTGTCAAGGAGTAGTAAAACAAAATTGTCCACTATCAACATGTTCAAAAGTTTGGTGTCACTTAGAAATGTCCTTATTTTTTAAAGTAAAGCAAAAAAAAAAATAGTCCATTAAAATAACATCAAATTGATCAGAACTACAGTGTAGACACAATTAACTTTGTAAATGACTATCGTAGCTGGAAACGGCTGATTGTTAATGGAATATCTACATAGGCTTACAGAGGCCCATTATCAGCAACGTTCACTCCTGTGATCCAATGGCATGTTGTGTTAGCTAATCCAAATTTATCATTTTAAAAAGGCTAATTGATCATTAAATCCTTTTGCACAGCTGAAAACTGTTGTTCTGATTAAAAGGCAATAAAGCCTTCTTTAGACGAGTTGAGTATCTGGAGCATCAGCATTTGTGGGTTTAATTACAGGCTCAAAATGGCCAGAAACAAAGACTTTCTTCTGAAACTCGTCAGTCTATTCTTGTTCTGAGAACTGAAGGATATTCCATGCGAGGAATTGCCAAGAAACTGAAAATCTCGTACAATGCTGTGTACTACTCCCTTCACAGAACAGCGCAAACTGGCTCTAACCAGAATAGAAAGAGTGGGAGGCCCCGGTGCACAACTGAGCAAGAGGACAAGTACATTAGAATGTCTAGTTTGAGAAAGAGATGCCTCAAGTCCTCAACTGGCAGCTACATTAAATAGTTCCCGCAAAACACCAGTCTCAACATCAACAGTGAAGAGGCGACTCCAGCATGCTGTCCTTCTAGGCAGAGTACCAAAGAAAAAGCCATCTCTCAGACTGGCCAAGAAAAAGAAAATATGGGCAAGAGAACAGACACTGGACAGAGGCAATATTAACTAGGGAAATTGTGTCAACTCTCCTGCGTCCATTGCACACAGAGTCAGGGTATTTGCAACAGTTTGAGCCGCCTGGCTTGTAGCAAACTAATTTCCCAGCATTTTACATAATTATGACATAAGGTTGTGCAATGTAACAGCAATATTTAGACTTCGGGTTGCTACCCGTTCAATAAAATACGTAACGGTTCCGTATTTCACTGAAAGAATAAACGTTTTGTTTTCTAAATTAGTTTCCGCATTTGACCATATTAAATGACCAAAGGCTCATATTTCTGTGTTTATTATATTATAATTAAGTCTATGATTTGATATTTGACAGAGCGGTGGAAGACAGCATCAGGCTAGTAAGCGTTCATTCAAACTTACCTGCGTTTGCCAGCAGCTCAAAGCAATGATTGAAGCACAGCGCTGTTGATGACTTCAAGCCTATCAACTCCTGAGATTAGGCTGGCAATACTAAAGTGCCTATTAGAACATCCAATAGTCAAAGGTATATGAAATACAAATGGTAGAGAGAGAAATAGTCCTGTGTCATAATTCCAATCTAAAACTTCTTAACTGGGAATATTGAATAAAATCGGAATATTGAACAACCAGCTTTCATATGTTCTCAGCCAGGAACTTAAACATTAGCTTTTTACATGGCACAGATTGCTGGGCATCTTTCTTTTGGTATTTTTCCAGAGTCAGTAGAAAATCCTCTTTAGTGTTCTAAGTTTTCATAACTGTGACCTTAATTGCCTACTGTCTGTAAGCTGTTAGTTTCTTAATGACCGTTCCACCATTCCATGTTAATTGTTTATTGAACAAGCACGGGAAACAGTGTTTAAACCCTATACAATGAAGATGTGAAATTATTTGGATTTTTACAAATTATCTTTGAAAGACAGGGTCCTGAAAAAGAGAAGTTACTTTTTTTGCTGATATATATACACACACATGCATATATACACACACACACTCCCGAGTGGCGCAGTGGTCTGAGGCACTGCATCTCCGTGCAAGAAGCGTCACTACAGTCCCTGGCCCAAATCTGGCTCTAACACATCCGGCCATGAATGGGAGTCCCATAAGGCGGCGCACAATTGGCCCAGTGTAGTCTGGGTTTGGCTGGGGTAGGCAGTCATTAAAAATAAGAATTTGTCCATAACCTTTGTGATAGAGGGCAGCATTTTCACTTTTGGATGAATAACGTGGTCCAGAGTGAACTGCCTCCTACTCTGTCCCAGATGTGAATATATGCATATTATTATTAGTATTGGATATAAAAAACTCAGAAGTTTCTAAAATGTTTGAATGATGTCTGTGAGTATAACAGAACTCATATGGCAGGCAAAAACCTGAGGAGAAATCCAACCAGGAAGTGGGACATTGAGGTTTGTAGTTGTTCAAAGTTTTGCCTACCGAATACACATTGAGATATGGATAAAGTTGCACTTCCTGTGGCTTCCACTAGATGTCAACAGTCTTTAGAAACTTGAATGAGGATTCTACTATAAAGGAGGGGTCTGGTAGAGTGCCTTGGTCTCACGACGCGCGCTACCGACAGATTTACCTCGCGTTCCAGTGCTTTTCTACAGACAAAGGAATTCTCCAGTTGGAACATCGATGTTTTATGTTAAAAACATCCTAAAGACTGATTCCATACATCGTTTGACATGTTTCTAAAGGACTGTAACGGAACTTTTCGAGTTTGTCTGGACGAAGTGCCTGCGCCTCATGAAGATGGATTACTGGGCTGAACACGCTAACAAGTGGCTATTTGGACATAAATTATGGACTTTATGGAACAAATCAGTCATTTATTGTAAAACTGGGATGCCTTCTGATGAAGATCAAAGGTAAGTGAATGTTTATAGTTTTATTTCTAACTTTGTTGACTCCAAAATGGCGGATATTCCTCTGGCTGTTTTGTCCATCTTTAATTCTGTGAATAAAAAATGTATCTTTTATCAATGTTTATTATGAACATTTCTGCAAAATCTCCGGATGTTTTGGAATCAAAACATTACTGCACATAACGAGCCAATGTAAACAGATTCTATAATGAAAGCGCCATGTTCCATAGCCTGCCTTCGCTCCATTTAAAGGGATATCAACCAGATCCTTTTCCTATCGCTTCCTCAAGGTGTCAGTCTTTAGACATAGTTTCAGACTTTTATTTTGAAAAATTAGCATGAAGGATCACAAAGCGTAAGTGAATAGGTGCGGGCTCTCAGAGTCAGTTTTTGCGCAACTGAGAAAGCTGCCATTGTTCCTCTCGCTGTTATTGAAAAACCTACACACTCAGTTGATATATTATCGAATATATACACTGCTCAAAAAAATAAAGGGAACACTTAAACAACACAATGTAACCAAGTCAAACCCCCTGGTTCTGCAGGTGGGGACCACAGACCTCTTCTCAGTTCCTATGCTTCCTGGCTGATGTTTTGGTCACTTTTGAATGCTGGCGGTGCTTTCACTCTGGTGGTAGCATGAGATGGAGTCTACAACCCACACAAGTGGCTCAGGTAGTGCAGCTCATCCAGGATGGCACATCAATGCGAGATGTGGCAAGGTGGTTTGCTGTGTCTGTCAGCGTAGTGTCCAGAGCATGGAGGCGCTACCAGGAGACAGGCCAGTACATCAGGAGACATGGAGGAGGCCGTAGGAGGGCAACAACCTAGCAGCAGGACCGCTACCTCCGCGTTTGTGCAAGGAGGAGGAGGAGCACTGCCAGAGCCCTGCAAAATGACCTCCAGCAGGCCACAAATGTGCATGTGTCTGCTCAAACGGTCAGAAACAGACTCCATGAGGGTGGTATGAGGGCCCGACGTCCACAGGTGGGGGTTGTGCTTACAGCTCAACACCGTGCAGGACATTTGGCATTTGCCAGAGAACACCAAGATAGGCAAATTCGCCACTGGCGCCCTGTGCTCTTCACAGATGAAAGCAGGTTCACACTGAGCACATGTGACAGACGTGACCGTCTGGAGACGCCGTGGAGAACGTTCTGCTACCTGCAACATCCTCCAGCATGACCGGTTTGGCGGTGGGGTCAGTCATGGTGTGGGGTGGCATTTCTTTGTGGGGCCGCACAGCCCTCCATGTGCTCGCCAGAGGTAGCCTGACTGCCATTAGGTACCAAGATGAGATCCTCAGACCCCTTGTGAGACCATATGCTGGAGCGGTTGGCCCTGGGTTCCTCCCAATGCAAGACAATGCTAGACCTCATGTGGCCGGAGTGTGTCAGCAGTTCCTGCAAGAGGAAGGCATTGATGCTATGGACTGGCCCGCCCGTTCCCCAGACCTGAATCCAATTGAGCACATCTGGGACATCATGTCTCGCTCCATCCACCAACACCACGTTGTACCACAGACTGTCCAGGAGTTGGCGGATGCTTTAGTCCAGGTCTGGGATGAGATCCCTCAGGAGACCATCCGCCACCTCATCAGGAGCATGCCCAGGCGTTGTAGGGAGGTCATACAGGCACGTGGAGGCCACACACACTACTGAGCCTCATTTTGACTTGTTTTAAGGACATTACATCAAAGTTGGATCAGCCTGAAGTGTGGTTTCCCACTTTGATTTTGTTGTCAGCACATTCAACTATGTAAAGAAAAAAGTATTTAATAAGAATATTTCATTCATTCAGATCTAGGATGTGTTATTTTAGTGTTCCCTTTTATTTTTTTGAGCAGTGTATTTTAAAAAGACATGGAAATTATGGATATTATTTGGAATATACGTCTGCGTTGTCGTGACCGCTCTTTCCTGTGGATTTCTGAACATAACGTGACAAACAAACATCAGTATTTTGAGTATAAAAATAATCTTTATGGAGCAAAAGGAACATTTGTGTAACTGGGAGTCTCGTGACTGAAAACATCCGAAGATCAAAGGTAAACGATTAATTTGATTGCTTTTCTGATTTCGTGACCAGGCTTCCTGATGCTAATCTACATGATGTTATGCTATCGATAAACTTACACAAACGCTTGGATTGCTTTCGCTGTAAAGCATAATTTCAAAATCTGAGACGACAGGTGGATTAACAAAAGGCTAAACTGTGTTTTACAATATTGCACTTGTGATTTCATGAATATGAATATTTTTTTGTAATATTATTTGACTGTTGCGCTATGCTATTCAGCGTTTGCTGATAAATGATCCCGCTAACGGGATGGGTAGCGCCAAGAAGAGGTTAACAAACTATAGTTTTGGCAAGTTGTTTACGACATCCACTTTGTGGATGACACAAGTCATTGTTCCAACAACTGTTTATAGATTATTTCACTTATAGGCCTCCCGGGTGGCGCAGTGGTTAAGAGCGCTGTACTGCAGAGTCTCTGAGTTCGCGCCAAGCCAAGGCTCTGTCGCAACCGGCCGCGACCGGGAGGTCCGTTGTGCGACGCATAATTGGCCTAGAGTCGTCCGGGTTAGGTAGGGATGTCCTTGCCTCATCGCGCACCGGCGGGCCGGGCGCATTGCGCGCTAACCAAGGTTGCCAGGTGCACGGTATTTCCTCCGACACATTGGTGCGGCTGGCTTTCGGGTTGGATGCGAGCTGTGTTAAGAAGCAGTGCGGCTTGGTTGGGTTGTGTATCGGAGGACGCATGACTTTCAAACTTGGTCTCTCCCGAGCCCGTACGGGAGTTGACAAGATAGTAGCAACTAAAAACAATTGGTTACCACGAAAATTGGGGAGAAAAAGGGGTATAATTCAACAAAAAAAATTATATTATTTTACTTATTATTGAGAGCCTCATTGACAGCATCCTGTCGGCTTGCATCACTGCCTGGTACGGCAATTGCACCACCCACAACCGCAGGGCTTTACACGGTGGTGGTGCGGTCAGCCCAATGCATCGTCGGGGGCACACTGCTTGCCCTCCAAGACATCTACAGCACCAGCTGTCACAGGAAGGCCAAGAAGATCATAAAGGACCTCAGCCACCCGACCAAAGCCTGTTCACCCCCCTACAATCTAGAAGAAGGAGACCGTACAGGTGCAACAAAGTTGGGACCGAGAGACTGATAAACAGCTTCCATCTCCAAGCCATTACACAGTTAAAACACCCTCCGCCCAATACCCTGCCTTGAACAGAGACTGCTTTGCCCTACGTACATAGTCATTGAACACTGGTCACTATAATTATGTTCACATACCGTTTTTCCCACATTATATGTACAATTGAAGTCAGAAGTTTACATAAACAAGTTTTAATGACTCCAACCTAAGTGTTTCAACAGCTCCACAAATTTATTGTAACAAACTGTAGTTTTGGCAAGTCAGTTAGGACATCTACTTTGTGCATGACAAGTAATATTTCCAACAATTGTTTACAGACAGATTATTTGACTTGTAATCACAATTCCAGTGGGTCAGAAGTTAACATACACTAAGTTGACTGTGCCTTTAAACAGGTTGTAAAATTCCAGAAAATTATGTCATGGCTTTAGAAGCTTCTAAAGTGCTAATTGACATCATTTGTGTCAATTGGAGGTTTACCTGTAGATGTATTTCAAGGCCTACCTTCAAACTCAGTGCTTTTCTTGACATCATGGGAAAATCCAAAGAAATCAGCCAAGACCTAAAAAAAAATAAAGAATTGTAGACCTCCACATGTCTGGTTCATCCTTGGGAGCAATTTCCAAATACCTGACGGTACCACGTTCATCTGTACAAACAATAGTACGCAAGGAAAACACCATGGGACAAAGCAGCCGTCATACCGCTCAGGAAGGAGACTCGTTGTCTCCTAGAGATTAACGTACTTTGGTGCGAAAATGCAAATCAATCCCAGAACAACAGCAAAGGACCTTGTTAAGATGCTGGAGGAAACAGGTACAAAAGTATCTATATCCACAGTAAATTGAGTCCTATATCGACAACCTGAAAGGCAGCTCAGCAAGGAAGAAGCCACTGCTCCGAAACCGCCAGAAAAAAAAGGCAGACTACGGTTTGCAACTGCACAAAGATCGTACATTCTGGAGAAATGTCCTCTGGTCCAATTAAACAAAAATAGAACTGTTTGGCCATCATTACGTTTGGAGGAAAAGGGGGAGGCTTGCAAGCCGAAGAACACCATCCCAACTGTGAAGCACTGTGGTGGCAGCAACATGTTGTGGGGGTGCTTTTCTGCAGGAGGGACTGGTGCACTTCACAAAATAGATGGCATCATGAGGAGGGGAATATGTGGATACATTGAAGCAACATCTCAAGACATCAGTCAGGAAGTTAAAGCTTGGTCGCAAATAGGTCTTCTAAATGGACAATGGCCCCAAGCATACTTCCAAATATGTGGCAAAATGGCTTAAGTCAATGTGTTGGAGTGGCCATCACAAAGCCCTGACCTTTCTGAAAATGTGTGGGCAGAACTGAAAAAGCATGTGTGAGCAAGGAGGCCTACAAACCTGACTCATTTACACCAGCTCTGTCAGGAGGAATGGGCCAAAATTCACCCAACTTATTGTGGGAAGCTTGTGGAAGGCTACCCGACATGTTTGACCCAAGTTATACAACTTAAAGGCAACGCTACCAAATACTAACTGAATGTATGTAAACTTCTGACCCACTGGAAATGTGATGAAAGAAATAAAAGCTGAAATAAATCACTCTACTATTATTCTGACATTTCATATTCTTAAAATAAAATGGTGATCCTAACTGACCTAAGACAGGGGTTTTATATATGATAAAACCATCCCAGCTCTGCAGATTTTGCTGCGATGAAAACCACAAGATTATTTGATCTGGTAGCTTGTTTTTGGTCACAGGTTCAGGAATGGCTGTAGAATTGCAACATTTACCTGGAGCCAACTGTGCAAATAGTACTGCTCTGTGATTTCAAAAGTCATAGTCAAATCGAACAATAATATAATCTTAGCAAAAACATGTATCTTTCATTTACAATCTTTAGAAATTATGAGAATAGAAAGGTTCATAACTGTTGCGAAACACCACAAGCACAGTTGAAAAATATTTGGCAAATAGAAACTGGATGATGTTCGGAGATAGATGGGAGGGGTTGAGTGAGCTGAAGTGTGGGACTAAAAATAACACGATAACTAATGTATAATATACTGTGTTCGTAAAATGTATATAGTATGTATAAGCTGGAAGTAGAAGCCTAAGAGTTGTTTTTCATTAGTTCACTCTAATTAGGGGAGGGGTGCTAGGGTTAGAGGATAATATACAATGCTAAGTTTGTGCAAAGCTGTCATCAAGGCAAAGGGTGAATCTAAAATATATTTTACTTGTTTAATACTTTTTTGGTTACTACATGATTCCATATGTGTTATTTCATAGTTAGCCTACACTATTATTCTGCAATGTAGAAAATAGTAAAATGTAAGAAATCTCCTGAATGATTAGGTGTGTCCAAACTGTACTGGTACTCTAAATGGGGGATAGGAAATTATGCAGACAATTACGTTGACGGATGCCACAATCTGCAATATTAAAGCTTATCACCCCCCCCCCAATATAAAGACAGCAGCTAATCAAATCAGCGACATTTGTTGTTACGGAAAACAAAATAATGAACATTATGCCAGAGCAGAATTGTCACATTTTGTTATTGTCTGAAAAGTTACCAATTGTAGCTATCAACATGTTACTGTAGCTGCGTTCTATGGCCGGAAAGGGTTGCGGTAGATAGAGCTTCATTAACAAGCCCTAGTGGTCATACATACGTAATAGGACCATTATTCTACATTGTACATTGCCATGGAATTTTATGACCTTTTCAAAACGTTTTAACGCAGTTTAAACATTAGGCAAAATGTTACAAGACGCCTGACTGCTACGCCATCTTGGACTTAAGTTGCAATGTACTCGCTCTGTGTGCAATAATAGTGTTTAACATGATTTTATGACGACTACCTCATCTCTGTACCCCACACATGCAGGTAATTAATGTAAGGTCCCTCAGTCGAGCACTGAATTTCAAAAAGATTCAACCACAAAGACCAGGGAGATTTTCCAATGCTTTGCAAAGGCCGGTTATTGGTAGATGGGTAAAAAAAAGCAGACATTGAATATCCCTTCGAGCATGGTATTACTTATACTTTGGATGGTGTCAATACACCCAGTAACTACAAAGATACAGGCATCCTTCCTAACTCAGTTGCTGGAGAGGACGGAAACCGCTCAGGGATTTCACCATGAGGCCAATGGTGACTTTAAAAAACAGTTAGAGTTTAATGGCTGTGACAGGGGAATGGAACAACTACATTGCAGTTACTCCACAATACTAAGCTAATCGACAGAGTAAAAAGGATGCCTGTACAAAATACAAATAATCCAAAACATGCATCCTGTTTAAAACAAGGCCCTAAATTAATACTGCAAAAAATGTGGCAAAGCAATTTACTTTTTGTCTTGAATGCAAATCCAATCCAACACATTACGGAGTACTGTGCATCATGTTTTGGGAATGCTTGTAAATCGTTACAGACTATGGAGTTTTTCAAGAAAAAAAAGAAAAGAAAAAATAGTGGTCAACAGAGATGTCCTGTTCTTTCAACCAATCGATTGGTCAAAATGTTTAAACTCATTTTTCCATATACAGTGCTTTCAGAAAGTATTCAGACCCCTTGCCTTATCCACATTTTGCTACGTTACAGCATTATTCTAAAATTGATTAAATAAACGAAAATCATCAGCAATCTACACACAATAGCCCATAATGATAAAGTGAAAACAGGCTTTTAGAATTTTCTGCCAATGTATTAAAAAGGAAAAACAGAAATATCTTATTTACATATGCATTCAGAGTCTTTGCTCGAAAATGAGGTCAGGTGCATCCTGTTTCCATTGATCATCCTTGAGATGTTTCTACAACTTGATTGGTGTCCAACTGTTGTAAATTCAATTGATTGGACACAATTTGGAAAGGCACACACCTGTCTAAAAAAAAAAAAGGTCCCACAGTTGACAGTGCATGTCAAAGCAAAAACCAAGCAATAAGGTCGAAGGAATAGCCTGTAGAGCGCCGAGACAGGATTGTGTCGAGGCACAGATCTGGGGAATGGTACCAAAACATTTCTGCTGCATTGAAGGTCCCCAAGAACACAGTGGCCTGAATGCCAAGCGTCACGTCTGAAGGAAACCTGGCACCATAACCAACTAAAATAGCCCCCAGCGTAAAGTCTAAGTGTGTGTGTGTGTGTGTGTGTGTGTGTGTGTGTGTGTGTGTGTGTGTGTGTGTGTGTGTGTGTGTGTGTGTGTGTGTGTGTGTGTGTGTGTGTGTGTGTGTGTGTGTGTCACACGAGTGAGTCTAAAGTTCCTTCAGGCAGAGCAGCATTTTCCTAATCTAATAATGCTGGGACTATTGGCAGTTGAAAGGACTGAAGAGGAAAGAGTCCAGAGAGAAAGGCCTGATGGCAGGGAAAAATGTAGAGGGCCGAGGGGAGGGAGGGGGGAGAGGGCCGAAGGAGCCAAAGGGGAGAGGGGGCCAAGGGGGGGAGAGCGAGGGAGAAGGGGAGAGCGAGGAAAAGGGCCAAGGACACAAGGGGAGAGGGACAAGGGGACAGGGAAAAGAGAAAGTGGAGGGAGAGGGACAAGGGGACAGGGGAAGGAGAAAGTAGAGGGAGGGACAAGGGGACAGGGGAAGGAGAAAGTGGAGGGAGAGGGACATGGGGACAGGGGAAGGAGAAAGTGGAGGGAGGGACAAGGGGAAAGAGAAGGGACATGGGGACAGGGGAAGGAGAAAGTGGAGGGACAAGGGGACAGGGGAAAGAGAAAGTGGAGGGAGAGCGACAAGGGGACAGGGGAAGGAAAAAGTGGAGGGAAAGGGGGAGGGACAGGTCCAAGGGGGGTAGGCCAAGGAGAGGGCCAAGAGGGAGGGAGAGGGCAAATGGGGGTAGGCAAAGGAGAGGGACAAGAGGGCAGGGACAAGGGGAGGGAGAGGGACAAGGGAGGGCAACCAGTATGTCCATCTCCTCTGTATCATGTTTCTTGTAAGATGACAATGTCTGTATTTCAATGTCTTTGATGAAGTCCAGGTTCCTACTCTTTAGGCCAAAGGCAGACGACCTCAGACCTTGGATATTCCAGGATGAGATAGTGAAGGCTTTGTGTTCCATAAAATGTCCAATGTTGTTGGTCGTGTGTTTGAGAATCTGGTACATGCCATTGGCTTGGGCTAGTGTAAGAGTGGGGGTTTGGCCTGTTTGCCTGCTCATGGCCTGAGCGTATGTGTGTGACTTCCATGATGAGGCCCTCTTGTGAGGGTGTGTGCATGGGGTTGGCAGGAGGGCCATAGATCTGATCTGAGGGGGCCTAAATGGAATGTGGGCATGGTTGACTTGGGGGGTAGGGGGTTATGTGGTCGATGTAGGCCCTCTTAGCGTGGTCCTCTATGCATAGGTCCGGCACTGCTGCCTTGTATAGGTAGACCTGGTCATAAAGGCTGTTCAAGTCCAGAGTGGAGTGGTGGGCCAGGTAAACATTTTGTTTTGAGGCACAGTCACGGGAAATACTTGTTTAACAGCTGTATAGTAGCAGGATATTTATGGTAGCAGGGTGGATATAAGCACTTGTGCATCGGGGAAAGTAGAAGAAGCTTTTTCAATCACTCCCTTTCCTGCTCTCAAGTCGTTTGTGCCTGTGTGTATTATTATGTGGCCGGGTGAACCTAGTTGGTTCTCAGGCAGAAGGTCTCGGGCGCGCTGGGAGTTTGGACACCAGAGTTTAGACACACTGTTTGGAAAAATGTTGTTTTTCTTGTATACATTTCCCATTTGAGTCCATAAGGAGTACATTACATTACATTTAAGTCATTTAGCAGACAATCTGTTTCTTGTGTAGTCGTGGCCAAAAGTTTTGAGAATGACACAAATATACATTTTCAAGGAATCTCCCCAGACCTTAATCCCATTGAGAACTTGTGGTCAAACCTCAAGAGGCGGGTGGACAAACAAAAATCCACAAATTCTGACAAAATCCAAGCAATGATTATGCAAGAATGGGCTGCCATCAGTCAGGATATGGCCCAGAAGTTAATTGACAGCATGCCAGGGCAGATTGCAGAGGTCTTGAAAAAGAAGGGTCAACACTGCACATATTGACTCTTTGCATCAACGTCACGTAATTGCCAATAAAAGCCGTTGACACTTATGAAATGCTTGTAATTATACTTCAGTGTTCCATAGTAACATCTGACAAAAATATCTAAAGACACTGAGGCAGCAAACTTTGTGGAAATTAATATTTGTGTCATTCTCAAAATTTTGGCCATGACTATGTCCTCAGTGGGTGCATGTGTGTGTGTGTGGGGGGGGGGGCTCACAGGGGGTTAGATTCTCTGGGCTTGAGGTTCTTCATTTCTTTGTCTCACTGTGATGTCGACATGGTCAGGATCCAGGGTGGACTGTTCTGCTGTGGTGTTGAGACTTTTGTCAGGAGCTGAGGTGGGCGGTTCTGCAGACTTCTCTGCGGGGGTGGCCACCTCTCTAATGGGTTGTTCTGTCACACGCCATCCCCCTCACTCTCTCCTCCAGCAGTCTGTTCCTCTGTTTTTCTCCTGCTCCTTCTCCTGTTGAAGTTGTCTCACCACAGTCCAGAGTAGAGGTTGACCGATTAATTAGGGCCGATTTCAAGTTTTCATAACAATCGGTAACCTGTATTTTTGGACACCGATCATGGCCGATTACATTGCACTCCACGAGGAGACTGCGTGGCAGGCTGACTACCTATTATGCGAGTGCAGCAAGGAGCCACGGTAAGGTGCTAGCTAGCATTAAACGTATCTTGTGAAAAACATTCAATCTTCACATAATCACTAGTTAACTACACATGGTTGATGATATTACTAGTTTATCTAGCTTGTCCTGCATAATCGATGCGGTGCCTGTTACATTATCATTGAATCACAGCCAAACGGGTGATTTAACAAGCGCATTCGCGGAAAAAGCACTGTCGTTGCACCAATGTGTACCTAACCATAAACATCAACGCCTTTCTTAAAATCAATACACAAGTATATATTTTTAAACCTGCATATATAGTTAATATTGCCTACTAACATGAATTTCTTTTAAATAGGAAATTGTGTCACTTCTCTTGCATTGTGTGCAACAGAGTCAGGGTATATGCAGCAGTTTGGGCCGCCTGGCTTGTTGCGAACTATGTGAAGACCATTTCTTCCTAACAAAGACAGCCAACGTCGCCAAACGGGGGATGATTTAACAAAAGCGCATTTGTGAAAAAAAGCACAATCGTTACACGAATGTACCTAAACATAAACATCAATGCCTTTCTTAAAATCAATACACAGAAGTATATATTTTTTTTAACTTGCATATTTAGTTGAAAAAAAATTATGTTAGCAGGCAATTTTAAACTAGGGAAATTGTGTCACTTCTCTTGCGTTCATTGCACACAGAGTCAGGGTATATGCAAAAGTTTGGGCCGCCTGGCTCATTGCGAACTGACTTGCCCGAATTTTACGTAATTATGACATAACATTGAAGGTTGTGCAATGCAACAGCAATATTTATACTTATGGATACCACCTGTTAGATAAAATACGGAACGGTTCCGCATTTCACTGAAAGGCCTAAGGCTCTTATTTCTGTGTGTTGTTATATTATAATTAAGTCTATGATTTGATAGAGCAGTGACTGAGCAGTGGTAGGCAGCAGCAGGCTCGTAAGCATTCATTCAAACAGCACTTTACTGCGTTCACCAGAAGCTCTTCGCAATGCTTCAAGCATTGCGCTGTTTATGACTTCAAGCCTATCAACTCCCGAGATTAGGCTGGCAATACTAAAGTACCTATTAGAACATCAAATGGTCAAAGGTATATGAAATACCAATGGTAGAGAGAGAAATAGTCCTATAAATACTATAACTACAACCTAAAACTTCTTACCTGGGAATATTGAAGACTCATGTTAAAAGGAATCACCAGCTTTCATATGTTCTCATGTTCCGAGCAAGGAACTTAAACGTTAGCTTTCTTACATGGCACATATTGCACTTTTACTTTCTTCTCCAACACTTTGTTATTGCATTATTTAAACCAAATTGAACAGGTTTCATTATTTGAGAATAAATTGATTTTATTGATGTATTATATTAAATTAAATAAAAAAGGTATTCATTCAGTATTGTTGTAATTGTCATTATTACAAATATAGATTTTGTTTTTAAAGGTTTATAAAAAAAATATTTAAAAAAACATTTCTAAAAAAAATCAATTAAATTTTTTTTTTTTTTTAAATATTCGGCCGATTAATTGCTATAGTCTTTTTTTGGTCCTCCAATAATCAATATCGGAGTTGAAAAATCATAAATCGGTCGACCTCTAGTCCAGAGTACAGATATGTCTCTCTCCACCTCCAGCTCTCCGGGTCTGATTAAGGGGGTGTTGTTGTGCTGGACTGTTGTCTGGGTCTGTGCTGAGTGTAGTGTAATCACCTGCGTCCACCTGCCTTACCACCAGTTGGGTAAATGTAGTACTCTGTGCTGGGAGGTTGACTTTCTGCTGTTGGGCTATATCAAGAAGAGGTCTGGGCTGACCTTGCTCGGGGTTTCCATTTTTATAATGGTCAGCACAAAGTGTCTTGATATTCCATAAGGAGCTTCATTTTGTACTCTTTTCGTGTCTTATCATTCTTTACATACACAGGGCATTGTATTTTAATTACCTCTGAACAGTGGGAGGCAGCTTCTAAGGCTTCTCCTTTTGGTTGGAGTAGACCGTGCGACTCTAGCCCAACAATGGAAAGGGCTTTGACACCTCTCACTTCACACGTCAGTGCTAATTGAAGTTGTATCAAGCTTGGCAGCCTTAATTTAGCATTCAGTCCTTATAAAGTAAAGTATGTATTTTTCTTCTTGGCTTTTGGAAATAAAATATAGCTTTAGACTAAACATTACTAACTCAGTTCCAGGTTGGATGGTGTTTTCAGGTTTCTGTTGTTTTCCAGAGCATTTGCTGTATAGTTTTGGAATAATAATATTTGGTAGTTGTAAACCTTTCAGGTGATTCCGTAATTCTGTCCAAAATCAGGTTGTAGGTTTTGATTTGGAGTGAAGGTAGTTTTGTACAGGGTAGCATCCTGTATATGTCCCTGACAAAAAAATGTAAGTTTATCTAAATCTTTAAAAAAAAAAATAACATGCTGAAAAATGCAGGAGCTCATCTGCTTATGACCTCTCCTCTCTCTAGCACCATCTTTGGTGCCCTCTCTCCTGCCCCCGCCTCTCCTCCCCCCTGCCTCTCTCCTCAGCGAATGCTACATAATGTATTTTGTGTCTGTGATGAAAGAAGACATCTTATTCACCTGAGGCAGGATATGGTTTGGTGATTAGTGAAGAGAATGTTATGTCATAGAAGCAGCACTGAAGGACAAACAGAGTAGAGACATTGGCTATGACAACGCAGGCACTGACCCATTCCTCCCTCCCCCCTCTCCTTTCTCTCAGGTCCGTTTAAGGACTGCTACCAGGTGCGCCAGGCGGGCCACAGCACCAGTGGGATGTACCTGCTGAAGGCAGAGAGTAATGAACAGCTGATCCAGGCCTGGTGTGAACACAGCTTAGACAACGGAGGCTGGACCGTGTTACAGAGAAGGAAGGATGGATCGGTCAACTTCTTCAGGAACTGGGAGAACTACAAGGTGGTGTAGCGCAGACGATCACACATTGACACACACCGAGAGAACAAAAGTATCTGCATCCATCTGTCTATTGTTAACCAGTGAGCCATTGGAGCTAACCCATGGCCTGTAAAGTCCAGCCCTCTCCCTCAAACCTCCAATCAGCTGTGACCCCAGCAGGGACAGGCAGGGGCTGATGTAGGAAGCTCCACGTCCCCCTAATCTCCCCTCCTTTGTTACATAACCAACACCATTCCGCCAACACACTAGGCTGCTAACACACTCCATCACTCTGGAGAAAGCCCTGGCCCTGCCAATGTGTGCGTCTGTGTGTGTGGTATCTGTGCAGCCCCCATAGTCTTTCTCCCCAGCCACAGCCAGTTAATTCACCTTGACTGGGAAAGCAGAGGCAGAACTTTGACACATTATCGTCTCCAACTGAGTTTCAACATGTTCCATTGATTCTGAAGGTTTGGCTTCCTTTAACGTGTGGCGAGAAATCACATTTAGTGGAGTCTCCCGACTGACTAACCATTTTTGTCCTCTGAGCGTGACTGTATCTACTGTCTGCAGATAGAGGTGTGGTTCCTGACTAGAAAAACTGCTGCCGTTTAGGCTAGTTGGTGGATGACCGGAACATTCTAAATGCTTTAGGTGTGAAACTACACAACCACACACAACTCACAAACCTTTAACCATTTACTAGAAACCCTTGTAACCTGGAAAGCATATATAATATAACCTGCTGTGTCTCTACCCCTACAGAAAGGCTTTGGGAACATAGATGGTGAATACTGGCTGGGTCTGGAGAACATCTTTAACCTGGCAAAGCAGGGGGACTACAGGCTGCTGGTAGAGCTGGAGGACTGGGTGGGGAAGAAGGTGTATGCTGAGTACAGCAGCTTCCGCCTGGAGCCTGAGAGTGAGGGCTACCGCCTGAGACTGGGCACCTACCAGGGAAACGCTGGAGACTCCCTCAGCAGCCACAATGGGAAAATGTTCACCACACTGGACAGGGACAAGGATGCTTTCTCAGGTAAAACAAGGGAAAAACAGTGTACGCTAGAATACGGGTACAATACTGTACTAGTACACCAACACACTGCTATGCTACAGTTTCCCAAGCACACTGTTGCTCAAGCTACTCTGTACTGTGGTCCATCTCTGTAACATCTCTGCTCAAGTGACAACTACCACTAGAATATTCTGTACCACTAAGCCTTTCTCTCCTCCTCTCCCATCGCTAGGTAACTGTGCCCACTTCCATAAGGGAGGTTGGTGGTACAACGCCTGTGGTCAGACCAACCTGAATGGAGTGTGGTACAGCGGAGGGGTTTACCGCAGTAAGTTCCAGGATGGAATCTTCTGGGCTGAGTACGGAGGCGGATCGTACTCCCTCAAGTCTGTCCGTATAATGATACGACCTATCGACTGAGCCTGGAACAGTCTCCACCCCACTATCTATGCCATGACCTTTGACCCATCCTAATCCCAACCCTCCCACCCCGTGACGTCTCAACTTCTCCACCAAGCTACCCATCATCTTCCCATTCTTTTCCTTTCTTACATTTTTAAGCAGAGCATAGAAGCTGTTTAACTGTCGAGACCCAAATCCCATATCAAACTGCTTCATGGAAACCCTGGTTCTTCTTCAGAATCTCTGAAGGAAAGATGACACAGCGTTCTGCTATTGTTTCAGCTGTGCTTCTATTGAGTCCTCTCTAACATGGCCAGACAGCCATATGATAGTGCTGTGAAAGACAGCAGTGGACAGACAAAGTATGAACTCTAACACAGAGCTAGCTGCCACAGCCTTCTACAACAGTCACTATGTTATACTCTGTATGGTCCTCCACAATGTCAAACTTCAATACGCTATGAAGGTGGTTACATTAGGAATTTCAGATGCTTATTTCACACATGTTGACTGGAAAATAAATGGTTAATTTTGCCGTTTTATTTTGCTCGTCTCTAGCTGAGTCTGTTGCTAGTGAATGCCTTTCTTCACAGCGTACTAAAGATTGAATAAGTTCCATATGATGTCATCAGTTAAAAACGTTCCACAGTCAAAGGGTTGAGAGGCATGCCCCCCTTACTGACAAGACTTGGTACAGTCTTCATGTACATTTAACTCACCCCCTCTCTCTCTTGCTTTGTTTGTGCTTGTTGTTTCGGGGTTCCCACAGAGAGGAAACGGATTGTAACAATGTGCTTTGTGATGTGAGAACAGCCCAGCTCGCTTTGGTATGTAAATATATTTGGTTTTATTTGCGAGAGTTAATTTAAGACGTATGATTCTGCTGAAGCCAAATGTTTCCTCCATGGTCTCTCCCTTCTGTTATTTATCAACGTATTTATAATGAGTAGTCAGTCACGCCCTGCTCAAGTTAACCCTGGTATGGCCTTTCTGTTTATTCCAGTAAAAAAAAAATACAAAAATTCGAAACACCCATCAGTACAAACAAACATCAAGTTGACAGAGGTAAATACCTGCCATCACTTTCCATGTAGTTAAATACTAAATAAAACGGTTTCTAAATACCCTCTGTCCTCACCATGCCTCACTCACCTGGTCTGTCTCTCCTTCAACCACGCCATGGCAAACAGACAATAACATCCAGGACATTGAGTGAACATGGTGTACAGTCAGTCAAACTAGTACGCCTGCTCGGTCACAGCTGACATTTACATTATACGTTTGATTACAGCGCTGTATGAATGAGCTGTAAGGAACAGAGAAGTAGCGAAAATGGAGGATGAGTCTATGGAGAAGTTCATAATGAAAGAATGCAGCCGTGGAGAGTAGAGGAGGTGAAGTGAGGGGCAGAGAGAAGGAGGACAGGAACACTTTTCTAAAGACAAGGAGAGGAGGAACAATGAGAACCACATTTCTGTAGTTCTACATCTGCATTGCTTGCTGTTTGGGGGTTTTGGATGGTCTCTGTATAGCACTCTGACATCTGCTGATGTAAAAAATGGCTTTAAATACATTTGATTGATTGTAGTTCAGAGAGCGAGCAAAAGAGAGCTGGTAGTCTGGGCTACAAAGATGTAAAAATGGAGGGAGAGAAAGAAAATAGGGAAAGATGATACTGAAGTAGAGGGGAAACGAAAGATTAACAGACAGATCAACATAGCGAGGGCATCAACATAGCGGCTAGATGGAAGACAAAAAGGACAAGGACACAGAAGAGAAAAGGGTAAGGGGGGGGTGAAAAAAGACAGGAGGAAGGAGGGGGACATTCGTTCCATGTAAAATACGAGATTTCCAGTTTTACAAAGACATACAGTTGAAGAAGCCGGAAGTTTACATACACACAGGTTGGAGTCATTAAAACTCGTTTTTCAACAACTCCACAACTTTCTTGTTAACAAACTAGTTTTGGCAAGTCGGTTAGGACATCTACTTTGTGCATGACACAAGTCATTTTTCCAACAATCTTTTACAAGCAGATTATTTCACTTATAATTCACTGTCTCACAATTCCAATGGGTCAGACATTTGCATACACTAAATTGACTGCCTTTAAACAGCCTGGAAAATTCCAGAAAATGATGCCATGGCTTTAGAAGCTTCTGATAGGCAAATTTACATAATGAGTCAATTGGATGTGTACCTGTGAATGTATTTCAAGGCCTTACCTTCAAACTCAGTGCCTCTATGCTTGACATCATGAAAATCAAGAGATATCAGCCAAGACTTCAGAAAAAAAATTGTAGACCTCCACAAGTTTGGTTCATCCTTGGGAGTAGTTTCTAAAAACTCCTGAAGGTACCACATTAATCTGTACAAACAATAGTACGCAAGTATAAACACCATGGGACCACGCAGCCGTCATAACGCTCAGGAAGGAGACATGTTCTGTCTCCTAGAGATGAACGTACTTCGGTGCGAAAAGTACAAATCAATCCCAGAACAGCAGCAAAGGACCTTGTGAAGATGCTGGAGGAAAGAGATACTAAAGTTTTTTAATTGACTGGAGGAGTTTTGTAAGGAACAGCAGCTACCTCAAATGAGAACAACCTCTTGTTAACAGAGCAAGCTTGTTAGCCTGTTTGTACTATAAGTATTACACATCTCTGATTTGCACACACTCAGATGAACAAACCTCTACTTTACTGCCTGTTTATGAGACAATCACAGGTGGACAAAGAGCTCTCATAGGATCAGGGTTCCACTGAAGACAAAGAAACAGAACACGCACACAAACACACACTTCACTAATCTGTCTTTTGACCATTCAGATCAGCTCTGAAAAAGAGCTGATTTGAAAATATCTGATAGGTAAAAAAATAAAGTGGAAATAGATCAGAATTGTGCTGCCCATGTGAACACAGCCTATGAAAACAATCAGAGGGAAGTCAATAAATCACTACACACACACACACACACACACACACACACACACACACACACACACACACACACACACACACACACACACACACACACACACACACACACACACACACACACACACACACACACACACACACACACACACACACACACACACACACACACACACACACTTCAGGTTATGGCTGCTTCTATGCCAGCACTGTGCCTCCCTCGCTCTCTCATCCTCTCCCTCAGTTTCTTTCTTTGTTCAGCCTAGCACCCTACACAACTTAAACACAAAACCTAAAACATAGATCTGCACTCTGAAACACATGTGCCTGTGCACACACACTGTTTTAGCTCTCTGTTTTATTACTTTCCTCACTTCTCTTCTATAAAGCCTCTGACAGGGATGCTGGCCAGGCTA
Organism: Oncorhynchus gorbuscha; assembly: GCF_021184085.1. NCBI lineage: Eukaryota > Metazoa > Chordata > Actinopteri > Salmoniformes > Salmonidae > Oncorhynchus > Oncorhynchus gorbuscha. The sequence goes on from NC_060187.1 coordinate 29,602,911, forward strand.
TAAAGAGAAACGTAATGCAATGTGCTCAGAAATGACACCAGCATGACTGGATCTCTACACAAACACACACACAGTGTGAAGACACATGCAAATATATAATGCTGTGAAACAGCATGCACCAATCTGACTTCTTGTCTTTACAGAGCTGAGAAACCCCTAACACCTGCGTGTGTGTGTGTGTGTGTGTGTGTGTGTGTGTGTGTGTGTGTGTGTGTGTGTGTGTGTGTGTGTGTGTGTGTGTGTGTGTGTGTGTGTGTGTGTGTGTGTGTGTGTGTGTGTGTGTGTGTGTGTGTGTGTGTGTGTGTGTGTGTGTGTGGTGGGAGAGATTCCTGCTTTACACATTCATCCTGTATGAACCACAACAGGAACCAAAAACATGAGTGAAGTCTGGTTTTAGCTTTAATAAAACAGGAAACCTTCAATCTAGCCCTCAAAGAACACAGGTAGAAAAAAACAGACCTACAATAAAAATCCAGGAAAACAACCACACAGACAGAGACAGAGTGAGAGAAGGACCGAGAGAGAGAGAGAGAGAGAGAGAGAGAGAGAGAGATAGAGAGCGAGAAAGATTGATGGTGCTGTAGTTCATAGGGGATTTCTGGGCTTTGTTAGTGCTCAGACAGGCTGGCTGCCAGCTTCCAGAGAGGAAAGGATGGAGCAGAGGAAATATACATAAAAGGGATGGAGCAGAGGAAAAATAAACACATAAAAAGGATGGAGCAGAGGAAATATACATAAAAGGGATGGAGCAGAAGAAAAATAAACACAAAAAGGCTGGAGCAGAGGAAATATAAACATAAAAAGAATAGAGCAGAGAAAATAAACACATAAAAAGAATAGAGCAGAGAAAATCCTTCTGTAGCTCAGTTGGTAGAGCATGGCGCTTGTAACGCCAGGGTAGTGGGTTCGATCCCCGGGACCACCCATACGTAGAATGTATGCACACATGACTGTAAGTCGCTTTGGATAAAAGCGTCTGCTAAATGGCATATATTATTATTTATTATTAAAATAAACACATAAAAAGAATAGAGCAGAGAAAATAAAACAAAAAGAATAGAGCAGAGAAAATAAACACATAAAAAGAATAGAGCAGAGAAAATAAACAAAAAGAATAGAGCAGAGAAAATAAACACAAAAAGAATAGAGCAGAGAAAATAAACACATAAAAAGGGTAGAGCAGAGAAAATAAACACATAAAAAGGTAGAGCAGAGGAAAAATAAACACATAAAAAGGGTAGAGCAGAGGAAAAATAAACACATAAAAAGGATGGAGCAGAGGAAATATACATAAAAGGGATGGAGCAGAGGAAATATAAACATAAAAAGAATAGAGCAGAGAATATTATTATATTAGAAAATAAACACATAAAAAGAATAGAGCAGAGAAAATAAACACATAAAAAGAATAGAGCAGAGAAAATGAACAAAAAGAATAGAGCAGAGAAAATGAACAAAAAGAATAGAGCAGAGAAAATAAACAAAAAGAATAGAGCAGAGAAAATAAACAAAAATAATAGAGCAGAGAAAATAAACAAAAATAATAGAGCAGAGAAAATAAACACAAAAAGAATGGAGCAGAGAAAATAAACACAAAAAGAATGGAGCAGAGGAAAAATAAACACAAAAAGAATGGAGCAGAGGAAAAATACACATAAAAAGGGTGGAGCAGAGGAAAAATACATAAAAAGGGTAGAGCAGAGGAAAAATACATAAAAAGGGTAGAGCAGAGGAAATATACATAAAAATGGTAGAGCAGAGGAAATATACATAAAAATGGTAGAGCAGAGGAAATATACATAAAAAAGGTGGAGTGACAAATATACAGCGGAGTGGCGGTATACTGTAAATTGTGATGTCTTTTACCAGTGGGTGCAGCTGATTGTGGTTATCGGTGATTGCTGGGGACATAATATGGGGGACTCGTGAAAACGTCACTTTAAAATATGAAGTGTGTGTGTGTCTTACCAAGGTATGGTATGCAGGAGTTCATGCTCTGGCTGCGTATGTAGTCTCGGAGACGTTTGTAGTTGTCTTCTTTGGCCATGAGATACTCCAACCGCTCAAACATTGTTTTGTCCTTCCGACTCAACAACTAGAGAGACAGACGGAGAAATGTTTGAGTTGAGTTATTGTAAACATACTAGGGCCGTGACAACACCAGTATCGCAATATTTTTACCATGGCAAAACTGAAAACACGAAGCAGACCTAACTTAATGGTTCTTTAAAATATTATGTGCTATAGCTTGAACAATAAATTGATGCGACTCTGGATAACAACAAAGATGTTTACTTCCAACATTAGGGCTGTTTTCCTATAGAAGTTAAATTAGCTTTGGATTTTGTTACTTTGCCATGATACTAGCAAGTATCTACAAGTTCAATCATATTGAAATCAATTTCATGTTCAATCGAGTTATATTTTGCAACAAGACTACTGTCTAATTTTTGCCTCAATGTGTTTCATGAGGGACAACATGAACACAATAACATGCACAATCTGATTTAGTGCATTATTATCGGGTAAGCACGATAAGCCGCCTCAATAGCCTATTTGCAGTCATAGGTGGTAATAGCGCTCCAGGGGCTGATTTGTCATCAGTATTGTGGAAAAACTCCAATGTTAAGGTAAGATTTGAATGGCAAAAGCTGATTCGAGAGCAGCACTGCTTTTCTTTCGCACTTGGCAAACTTTCTCTCTACGTGCTTGTTTGGAAAACACTTACAAACGTGGCTGGTAAATAGCGATGCATCTGGTATGATCATCGTAATGCTTAAGTCACATTGCAACAGTTGTCATAACAGCTCAGCAGGATCTCAGGAGACTTCATGATAACACTACTGATGATATCCACAGGAGCTCTGGGTGAGGGATAAGTTCTGCTCTGGCCACGGCCTAAAGTTATCCACAGTGTGTTTGAGAGAGTGTGTGTGTGTTGACTAGGAGCAGGTGTGCGGTCTCTCTGGCCAGGCAGGTCTAGTGGTCCAGATGATTTTCTGGCTGTCTGTACTGCTGACTACTGGGGTTTATATCACTCACATTAATATTACATTTCCACCATGACATCACCGCATCAGTATGTCATTATGTCAGCCCTAATCTCCAAGGCTCTGTCCGTCTGTGGATGGATCAGAATCAGACAGCTTCCTCTTGCAAATTTTTCTGATCTGAGGTTTCTGCACAGATGCTTCCAATACACAAGACCATTACATATTCCAGCAATGTATTGACAGTGTAATAACTGGTGAAATAGAGAAGGACCATTTACATATGCGACTGCTCTTCACACCGTCAACACATCTCAGTTGGTTGTAGAGAGCTGTTAGAGATCATTGTTTTGAGCTGCAGGGACACAGTAACTCACCGCCCATGTCTTGGAGAGTCTATAGATGGGAGCGCTTTGTAGGCCTGACACCACAGCCATCACTGCATGCAGGTTGTTTATGTCACACAGTTTCTGTTGGGAACAGAGAACACGGATGAATACACACACTTTCACATTACAATATATTTATTGTCCACTCGTGAATATGAATCAAGAATCTGTGGTTCTTGCTTCACAAAGTACTACTGTAGAGCATAAGCAGTAGAGTACAGTGTGTGTACCTTGGCAGTTCTGATGTAGAGACTGAGTACCTCAGCTCTGATCTTCAGGGTCTGAGCATGCAGGATCTCTCTCACCACCCAGAAAGTCGTCTGGAGACACAAAACAATCAACCAACGGCAATAAATGCATAGCACAAAGTGCTGAACAAAAAGCAGACCGATGGTTAAGGAGCACTTCCCAACAAAGACACACACACACTCAAATGTGATTGCTGGCTGAGATCTAACCATAATAGCCATTTAACATCAGGTACCGTACAATGTTCCTGCCTTGGTTCCTGACACGTTGTGCGTGAATGAGGTCCGTCTGTCTGTGTGTGTTAACCCCCAGACAGAACAAAGTGATCGGACCGAGTCATCAATGGCCATTGGCCAAGAGCTCTCTCTCACGCATGCACGGATCTCCTCTCATAGCAAAGCAAATAAGGTCAATAAATCAGTCAGCATCTGGTCCAACAGCCCTCATGAGAGAGGAAAGAAAGATGAGAAGTAATGGGGAAAGAATAAGCTGATATCAGGCCTCCTGAGTCTTTTATAGTCTACAGCTGTCTGTACACTGTTCGAGAGAGAGAGATCAGGGCAGATCCAAGATGAGAGATCTAGAGCGCTGATGTCACCTAACCACAGGACAAAGGAAATAGGTCCAGCCTGTCTGTGTAGTAGACCAAGACATCAATGTCATCAACTATACACAATACCGATGGTCCCTGAAGTCTTCACCTCTGCAACCATAGCTCCCCTTATCTAACTCTCCGTCACTCGCTTACACTGCCTACTCTCCCACTCACTGGCTTTATCTCCATCTCCAGGAGTCACACTCTTCCTTCCACTCACTTTCTCTCTTCCCATCTCCAAACCTTTAGAGAGGTTGTGTGTGTGTGTGTGTGAGAGACTATGGTTCTACTGTACGGTGCAGAGTTGTGCTGAAGATGGGAAGGGGGAGAGATGAGTTGCTCTGGTTAACAAAACTGCCCCCCCCCCCACACACACACACACACACACACCGAGGGACAGTGTGAGATATTAGCTAACTGCAGGTGGCTCTGTATAGAAACCCACTGGGTCACAGTCACGTAAGATATTAGAGTGGTTGAAGTGTTGCAGGGTAGGAAAATCACTTTTTCTCCAACAGCCTAGACTCTAAATCCTAGCATGCTATGAACTACACCAAAAGGGTCCTACAATTGGTGCGACAGTCACACCACTACACCACCCTCTGGCTCAGGAGATGTCCATGCACCTTGACTCAAAATTTCAAGTTATTCACTGGCCTGCATCTGGTTTGAGTGCCTCTTCTCAGAAAAGTCAGTGTTTTTGCTCCATGGAAGTCAAGACGAAGGGAATAGTAAACAGGAGGCACAGGCTAGAATCTAAAACACTTCAGTAAATAACAGAAAGAGAGAGAAAAGAAAGACCAGCAGACAGAGAGAGAGAGGAGAGAATGGAGATCCACTAATAAAACGAATCCCATAATACAGCGAGGCAGTACTGTTCACCTGAACAAGCTATTCCCTCTAGCACAGACACACCTGCCCTCAGTCACAGGTGCAGTGCAGACACAGCGGTCAGTGATGATATTATAAGCCACTAAAGTCTCATATAATATCCAACTAAAGCTGCAACAGCCTTGTAATACTACTCCCAGCAGAGAAGGTTTATAGGCCTGTCCAATATGGCCACTACACTGTCCTCATGTCACTGTAAATCAACCCGTTGCTTCTGGCAGCTGTTACAACACAGGTGCTCTGTCTCTCTCTGCGTGTGTCGATGTGTGTGCACTCTACAGGCCAGAGGAAAAAGCAGAGGCTCTTAGTTGTCTTTCCTGTAGTGTTTATGGTCTTATAAAGCTCTGCTGTTTCATCATAAATAGTATGGAACAGAAACACCAGCTAATAGCTGTGGATTAGCTCTGTAATATGGCTGAGTCCCTTAAAAGCAGTTTACGATAGCTCCCTCTCTCACTGCCTGGGTAAGGAGTGCTGAAGAGGCTACAGCTGGGCCTGGCTCGGGTTAGGTTAGTGGCTGATGCCTTCAACGTTTGTATAGGTCTAGACTAGATACCTAAACATCACCAACTCAACCTTGTCTGGTGAGTGTTTGTTAGAGATGACACTAATTCTAAACGTCCTGGTAGGCTACACGAGAGAACATTCCCGAAACTCACTCCCCCCCCCTTCAAACGTAATGTTAATATAAGACAAATGTCACCTTTAATAACATTCACAGCGATATAATAAAATTTAAAAAATCTATAGAACAGAAACTACTTCTAGTGACTCACTAAACAAACTGAAGTGTAATTCAAACCATGACCCGGTCTAAAGTAGCCACCCGGTAGTACTGGCTGTGACCCACCTAAAGAGTCTGATCCTACCTTATGGGAAACTGGACTAGGTTTAGGAAACAGCCTCCTCTCAGGCACCATCCACCCAGAACCTTCTCTACCCCTCTTCAACCTTCAACCCTAACACCCCCCCTTCCCTTTTCACCCCTCTCCATCCCTGTACCCAACTCCCCACTACATTCCACTCAACAGCTACCCCTCTCCAGTCATACCAACCTATACACTCAATCCAAAACCTTTATCAGAGTGCAAGGAAGAACAATTACCTTACTGCTTCCATTAATCCAGGGTTTTCAGATAAACATGAAGTCATACCTAAGCAGTATGGAGCTAGCTACGGGTTGATTTAGACTTGAGCAGTATTAGACTGAAAGAACGCAGACTTCCCCTTGTCGTCCAAATACTGCAACCAATAACAGAGTTAAAGGAAGAGTACAAAGACTGGAGCATCTCTGGGACTGCCTCTTCTCCCTGTCCAAGCCCCATTATTCACAAGGCTCACTTTCCTTCGCTGATGCCCGTCTGCCTGCTGCTTGTCGGCCAGCCCTGTGGTGTACAGTGAACTAACATCTGTAACGGCTGTAGCCTAGAAATGGGGAAGTTTACACAGAAACACATTCCTCTAACATCTCATACGGAGACCACAATGTCTTAAAGACACTTAAATGGGCAGGGAGAGACTGGGGAGGTTGGAGAGAGGGAAGGGGCAGAAAGAGCAGGATGAAAGGTGAAGGCCGCCTGTGCGTCATGAGAGGGCTTCCTGTGGATGACTTCACAGGGCGCCGAGAGTGCGGGCCACACACACACACAAAAAAATAAAACATGCACAAACACATTCTCAGACCACAAAGAAATGTGTCCAAACAGTTGAACACCAGAGAGAGTGAGGGAAGGAGTCTAAGGTCTCTTCTGAGCCTTCATTAGCCATATCAGTCTGATGAGGCTAAACAATGAGACAGACGGGGTTTGAGTGTGTGTTCCCTATAGGAGATGAGTCAACAAGTCAGCAGGAGGTACGTTTTGTTACCATGACATCCTCCAAGCTCCAAAACAAAGGATTAGGGAAGAGGGGATGATTTGGGATGTGGTGAAGAGAGGATGTAAATCGCTCCATTACCTGCTAGCCAAGACTGAAGCTCATTACTCAGCTCTAGTGGTACATTACGCCCCCTGTCCACCCCCCGCTTTTCTGCCTGCCTCTCTCTGTGTGCGTGTGTTACCTGGTTGAATCTGCGGGTGAAGGCCACAGCATTGGGAGCAGAGCTGTGCTTCTCCTTCTTGTTCCAGCCACAACTCGACAGCTCCTAAACACACAAACACCCAGTTAAGTGATAGTGTGTGTCTGTCAGATTGACATGACACACCCAAAACACACAACAGATCCTAAAGCAGTCACACACAGATTTAAACAACTTTCACAGTTGGTCTTGAATGTAGTAAAGAGTTAATGTTTTCCACAAAAGACAAACCCAGTTTGTTCTTAACAGTTCAGAGAGAGGTGTACAGGGCATAGCTGAACAGCATACTGCTTTTAACTACCGAATAAATTACAATCAAATCTATCAAACTCTGCACCACCTTGTGCTTCCTCAGAGCAGAGGGTGAACAATCATCCCAGTAATCAGATACTAGTGCCCTTGGACAGACCCTGTACCAGCCCTGAGGGCCGAGACCACACACACATACCGCAGGGGAAGAGAGACTTCTCTGGGCACAGCAGACTGGATCAGGGGCCAGGGATATTATCAGGGACAAATTGATTGAAGAGTAGGAAAATGTGGTGTAATCACATTGTGGTGTAATCTCTATCTCTATCAGCTGAACTACTCTCCTGATGACCTCCTCTAACACTGGCTGTCTGGAGGCAACCTCCTCCACCACCCCTCCCCAGGCCAGTGAGCCGTCACAAAGAAACATACGCAATGTCCCTATGTGTGTTTGAAGGGGAACAAGTAGAAGTTGGCGGGTCGGAGTGGAGAGAGAGAGCGAGGTGGTGAGGAGTCCAGAGCCTCCTGACAGCAGCTTTCAGCAGGCCTCAGTAAACTGTTACACTGCTGCCCTGACAGACTCCACACCACTAAGAGAGAACCGTGTGTGTGTGTGTGTGTGTGTGTGTGTGTGTGTGTGTGTGTGTGTGTGTGTGTGTGTGTGTGTGTGTGTGTGTGTGTGTGTGTGTGTGTGTGTGTGTGTGTGTGTGTGTGTGTGTGTGTGTGTGTGTGTGTGTGTGTGTGTGTGTGTGTGAGCCCAGTAGTTAAGTCGCTTACGACTCATTCAGTTAACCTACACTCCTCTTTAAACATGCTCTCACCTCTACCTGTCTCTCAACCCCTCTATCCCGCTCTTGTTATTCCTTGTTATTCACGCCTCCAGTGTTCCCCTTCCCCATCTCCTAATAGTTTGTGCATATATGATGACATTGTGATGTTTTTATTAGTTTTGGGCTTCGTTATGGTTTTATTCCGGTTGTTTGGGCAGACAACCTTTTTGGCTGCCCGAACAAGTCCACGCCCTTTCGTCTGTGATTGTTCAACATCAACAGTGGTGGGCCGTCTCTGCTGGCCTAAACATCAACAGAATATATATTTTGTTTAAATATATTTTCCCCACAAATATGTATTAAATTATTCCCCAGAGTAAGAATTATACTCTTCATTTCATAGCTTGCCTCTTGGTTGCACTGCTTCCAGCCCCAGGTTGAGATTTGGAGGGCTGGTCTTTATGTTAGATCTTTTATCCAATCATATTCAGCCATCATGTGTTGCCAGGGGTCTAAAATCTGCCCTCAGGCCTTCAGAATCAACAGTGCGGGCGCTTGTAGCTTAAAGTGACTGGAAATACAAATTTTGTGTCAACCAATCAGCTTTAGAGTTGACTATTGTATGCCTGCTGGCTGGCTCCAGTGTTACAGGAGCCAGCTAGCAGGCGTAGTAGTGCGTGCTAGTCTTTTGATTAGATTACCAATATTGAGAGGCAAGTCCTATGGGCAGGTCTATGCAGAACCTCAGAACTAGGAAACTGAATTTGATAAACAAATTAATTTGCTTACTACTAAGCTGTTTTTTGAACCCACAATGGTGGAAGGAGGAGAAGATATCGATTTGGTCGAGGATATAATTATAACGTCATTCTCAAGACGAACTTTTCAAGAAAAGTTAGACATTGTAAGGAGAGGACGCCGACGCTACAAAGCCTGTCAAAGGCGGGAAAGGGGTTCGTTCGCCACTTTCAAAGTTCCAACTACGAGCGCTATCAATGGCTCACAGGCTCCGAGAAGCACTGCAAACTGTACTGCTGGGAAGGCCTATTATTACAATTGAGCAGGAGAGGCGCGGGTTCAGTCAAATCTACGATGACACAGCGCATCTCAAGTTCACCCAGCGCACGCAGAGACCCTTACACATACTACCAACAACTCCACAGCAATATTCTAGACAACATTGCCAGATACGAAACAGATTTCAAGACCACGAAAAATTAATGTTTCTCTCCCTCCTGGACCCCCAGTACTTTCAGACCTACCGGAAAAAATCCCGCAAACAGCCTTCTCCAGCATAACAGAGTCACAGAACAATGTTCGACCTATCAAAGTAAAAAAACAGAACTGACTGTAATGTATGCTATGACTGATTTTGAAGGGAAGCGTCCCTCTGATCTCCTTGATTTCCTTAAGCAGAAAAATGTGAATGAGGACATGGGGCAACTTTACACATTGGCATGTGTGACAGTGACTATCCCTGTGTCCACGGCTTCTGCCGAGCAGTCATTCTCGGCCTTAAAGCGAATCAAAACGTATTCCAGAAATGCTACTGGACAGACTCGGCTTTCAGCATTAGCCTCCATGTCGATAGAAAATTACTTATTGGTGGAACTAAAACGCACAGATAAGACTGTAGTGAGTCATTGAAGTCTTCTTGAGGAAAGAAAGGAGGATGGATTTTGGTGAGTAGGCATACAATGCATTTTATTTTTTATTAAATGTGTATGTATGTTTCGCATTTTATTTCATTAATATTAAATAGCCTATATATTAACAAAATAAAATGGCAAATAGCTTATGTTGCAAATGATTTGTTTTCTTTCTTTTATTTTCAGTGAATAGTTATGTGTCTTTATCATCACGGTGAAACTGCTTTGGGTGCGACGCAACGCCTGGTTATACTGCGTTTCTGTCTAAATGTATACCACCCAGAGCCATAGAATCATAATGATGGTAATAAGAGGTGGATTAATTCGGATGGGACTGTGTAGGACCTCACTGAAGGCCCAGGCCCCAGACCCACGGCACGCCACTGAACATCAGGGATTCTTCAGTAATTACGAGATTACTCGTTTTAATGCAATTGTTTTCATTGAGAAATACTGCACCAAATAGTTAGACGTAACATTGTGCGACTAAGATCTACTTTGTAAAAACCTTCTTAGATGGGTTTCGCTAGTTTCCACATTCTCAAGGCCTAGAGATCAAAGTACCAGAATCAATCAGTCAGAATCAATCAATGATATTAACCTACCACATAGCTGTTGCGTTACTTACAATTGTCACGTGGTCATGTCTGTGCCATAAATAACATTGTTGAATTGGTGCCAATGACTGAGAGTAAAGCAGAAAAATAGCTTTTTACAACAAATTCTGAATCATTACTTGAAAGGCACTGGTTGCCTTGGCAGTTGGTTGGTCCCAGCCCTACCCTCACCTCAAAGCTTTCCATCGCTACATCAGACATACAGTAAAGTGCACAGCTCTGGCTAACACACGGATGAGTCCACATACACACACACAGCTAAATTAACTCTTGCCAAATCACTAACAGAGCTGAACTCATGTGAGATACCACCGCCACTTCTCTGCTCTGGGCCTTGTTTCAGTCAACACAGTAAAAACCTGGAGCGCCACACACCCTGTGGACCTAAAGAGCATCAGCTACAGCTGAGAAGAGTGGGATGAGGGAGAGAGAGGGGTTAGAGAGTGTGAGGGGGGCATTAGCTACAGCTGAGAAGAGTGGGATGAGGGAGAGAGAGGGGGTTAGAGAGTGTGAGGGGGCATTAGCTACAGCTGAGAAGAGTGGGATGAGGGGAGAGAGAGGGGTTAGAGAGTGTGAGGGGGCATTAGCTACAGCTGAGAAGAGTGGGATGAGGGGAGAGAGAGGGGTTAGAGAGAGTGAGGGGGCATTAGCTACAGCTGAGAAGAGTGGGTGAGAGAGAGTGAGGGGGCATTAGCTACAGCTGAGAAGAGTGGGATGAGGGAGAGAGGGGGTTAGAGAGAGTGAGGGGGCATTAGCTACAGCTGAGAAGAGTGGGTGAGAGAGTGAGGGGGCATTAGCTACAGCTGAGAAGAGTGGGATGAGGGAGAGAGGGGTTAGAGAGAGTGAGGGGGCATTAGCTACAGCTGAGAAGAGTGGGTGAGAGAGTGAGGGGGCATTAGCTACAGCTGAGAAGAGTGGGATGAGGGAGAGGGGTTAGAGAGAGTGAGGGGGCATTAGCTACAGCTGAGAAGAGTGGGATGAGGGAGAGAGAGAGGGGTTAGAGAGAGTGAGGGGGCATTAGCTACAGCTGAGAAGAGTGGGATGAGGGAGAGAGGGGTTAGAGAGAGTGATGGGGGCATTAGCTACAGCTGAGAAGAGTGGGATGAGGGAGAGAGAGGGGATAGAGAGTGAGGGGGCATTAGCTACAGCTGAGAAGAGTGGAATGAGGGAGAGAGGGGTTAGAGAGAGTGAAGGGGCATTAGCTGCAGCTGAGAAGAGTGGGATGAGGGAGAGAGGGGGTTAGAGAGAGTGAGGGGGCATTAGCTACAGCTGAGAAGAGTGGGATGAGGAGAGAGAGGGGTTAGAGAGAGTGAGGGGGCATTAGCTACAGCTGAGAAGAGTGGGTTAGAGAGAGTGAGGGGGCATTAGCTACAGCTGAGAAGAGTGGGATGAGGGAGAGAGAGGGGGTTAGAGAAAGTGAGGGGGCATTAGCTACAGCTGAGAAGAGTGGGATGAGGGAGAGAGAGGGGTTAGAGAGAGTGAGGGGGCATTAGCTACAGCTGAGAAGCGTGGGTGAGAGAGAGGGGGCATTAGCTACAGCTGAGAAGAGTGGGTGACAGAGAGGGGGCATTAACTACAGCTGAGAAGAGTGGGTGAGAGAGAGTGAGGGGGCATTAGCTACAGCTGAGAAGAGTGGGATGAGGGAGAGAGGGGTTAGAGAGAGTGAGGGGGCATTAGCTACAGCTGAGAAGAGTGGGATGAGGGAGAGAGGGGGTTAGAGAGAGTGAAGGGGGCATTAGCTACAGCTGAGAAGAGTGGGATGAGGGAGAGAGAGGGGGTTAGAGAGAGTGAGGGGGCATTAGCTACAGCTGAGAAGAGTGGGATGAGGGAGAGAGGGGTTAGAGAGAGTGAAGGGGGCATTAGCTACAGCTGAGAAGAGTGGGATGAAGGAGAGAGAGGGGTTAGAGAGAGTGAGGGGGCATTAGCTACAGCTGAGAAGAGTGGGATGAGGGAGAGAGAGGGGTTAGAGAGAGTGGGGGGCATTAGCTACAGCTGAGAAGAGTGGGATGAGGGAGAGAAGGGGGGTTAGAGAGAGTGAGGGGGCATTAGCTACAGCTGAGAAGAGAGGGTGAGAGAGTGAGGGGGCATTAACTACAACTGAGAAGAGTGGGATGAGGGAGAGAGAGGGGGTTAGAGAGAGTGAGGGGGGCATTAGCTACAGCTGAGAAGAGTGGGATGAGGGAGAGAGGGGTTACAGAGAGTGAGGGGGCATCAGCTACAGCTGAGAAGAGTGGGATGAGGGAGAGAGAGGGGGTTAGAGAGAGTGAGGGGGGGGGGCATTAGCTACAGCTGAGAAGCCCTACATTCCAGCCCCCTATTGGCTAGTCTTATGGTGGTTAGCTCATATCCTGCGAATATGTATGTATCCCTACATACCTAGTTTTATGTGATGTGTAGGAGATGAGTTTCCCAGAGACACTGCGTCCATAATGCCTATAGTGCATGTTTTACTACTGTCCTGGGCCGGTTTCCCAAAAGCATCTTCAGGCTAAGTTATATATATATATATATATGCCATTTAGCAGACGCTTTTATCCAAAGCGACTTACAGTCATGTGTGCATACATTCTACGTATGGGTGGTCCCGGGGATCGAACCCACTACCCTGGCGTTACAAGCGCCATGCTCTACCAACTGAGCTACAGAAGGACCATAAGTTCATCGCTATATCCTTCGTAGGAGCATTGTTAAATCACCACCGTTAATCAAACCATCGTTAATGTTGCACTTGAAAACGCTCGTAATGTAACGGCTGCTTCACACCACTCAACTCAACGTCAACTCACCATCATTACAACCAGGAATATGACTTTCCCGAAGCGGATCCTGTGTTTTGCCATCCATCCAGGACAATGGATCGGATCCCAGCCAGCGAACCTAAACAACGTCGATGTAAAAGGGATAAACGAAGCGGTCTTCTGGTCAGGCTCTGGAGACGGGCACATTGCGCACCACTCCCTACCATACTACTCGCCAATGTCCAGTCTCTTGACAACAAGGTTGATGAAATCCGAGCAAGGGTTGCCTTCCAGAGAGACATCAGAGACTAACGTTCTTTGCTTCACGGAAACATGGCTCACTGGAGAGACGCTATTGGAGTCGGTGCAGCAAGCTGGTATCTTCATGCATCGCGCCAACAGAAACAAGCATCTTTCTGGTAAGAAGAGGGGCGGGTGGGTATGCCTTATGATTAACGAGACGTGATCATAACAACATACAGGAACTCTAGTCCATCTGTTCACCAGACTTAGAATGCCTCACAATCAAATGTCGACCGTATTATCTACCAAGGGAATTCTCTTCGATTATAATCACAGCCGTATATATTCCCCCCCAAGCAGACACATCGATGGCCCTGGACAAACTTTATTTGACTCATTGTAAACTGGAAACCACTGTCATGACGTTAGCCTGGGTCATGACGTTGGCCTGACCGTCATAAATACCTCTTCCTCTCTACCCTACTGAGGTTACATTTGCAAAACCCTTGGTTAACAGAGATTCTGGAAATGTCAGAATGTGGGGGGAAATGAATTATATTCTGGTAATCTGAACAATTGAACATATGCGGTGGTACTTAAGGAATACTATGTCAGATTGTCATCTGAGACATTCTCATCAATGATAAGATGACAAACTCTACAGTGGAAAGTCTACACATCCGAGTTATTTGATTGACATGGAATTGTTGTTCAATTTAAATGTTTGAATATGAAATCATTTGTGATGGGATGAAATGTGATTTTAGCTTCTAAAATGTGAGATCTGGGTTTTCATAAGTTAGGGCTGCTCACTCAGTGGCCCACCCACGTGAAGAGACAGAGGTTGTAAACTGTCACACACCCCTTTTCTCCCTTCCTATATAAAGCCTTGACGACAAAATAACTTCCTGTTCCGGGGATGACGGTCCTATGTCAGAATGGTTCAGATAATAACTACAGAACGAAGCCAACATCAGCATGAGCTTTGGTTGCGAATGGTATGAACCTTGAAACTCTTATTCACGACAGAAGTGATACCTCCTAGCCGTTGAGTTAGCGACCGCAGCTGCAAACGCAGGTAAGGAAAGAACAGAGAGTATTCCATCTACCACACAACGATGTTACTACAACTTATCCAAGTGACAACCAGAGATTCTTCAAAGGACAGAGGACTCGGTTTGGCAACACGATCTTCCATCTACCCCAACATACTGAGGCGCAGCTCAGAGTAAATATTTATTGCATTTTACTTTTCCAAAAGGGCGGTAATTTAGAATGCATAAGATACTGTATTTACGATAGCACAGCTTTTCCCTTTGTTCCTCAGTCTCCCGCTCTTTCACTCAATCCATCCCCTTTTCCTTTGTGTAACAAGCCGTCATATCTGTTCCGCCCGCTAGGGACGTTTTCCTTTAAGATGTCATTTGTAATGACGTTATGATTAATTGTGTGTACGTGAATTCTGTGTGATTAGTTAGGTATTTATTAAATAAATAAACCCAATTTTGTATTGCTGATTCAAAATTGTTAGACAGGGTTCTTGCAGATAACCAAGAATTTACAACTTTCAGATTATGAGACTGAAGTAAGATTAATGTTGACTGCTATTGATGTCAAATATTACTAGGTCTAAGAGTTTATTCGGAAGATAACAGCTCTATAAATATTATTTTGTGGTGCCCGACTCTTTGGTTAATTACATTTACATGATTAGCTCAATCAGGTGTTATTAATTACGGAGAAATTATTTTATAGCATGTCATATCACTTAATCCGGCATAGCCAAAGACACAACAACACATATCCTGAGGCTGCATTCAGTGTAGCTGGGGATCTTAACAAGGCTAATCTGAAAACAAGACTCCCTAAATTCTATCAGCATATCGATTGCGAAACCAGGGCTGGTAAAACCCTGGATCATTGTTATTTTAACTTCCGCGACGCATACAAGGCCCTCCCCCACCCTCCTTTCAGAGAAGCTGACCACGACTCCATTTTGTTGCTTCCAGCCTACAGACAGAAACTAAAATAAGAAGCTCTCGCGCTCAGGTCTGTTCAACGCTGGTCCAACCAATCTGATTCCACACTTCATGACTACTTCGATCACGTGGATTGGGTTATGTTCCGCATTGCGACAAACAACAACATTGACAAATATGCTGATTCGGTGAGAGAGTTCAAAAGAAAGTTCATCGGCGATGTCGTACCCACAGCAACTATTAAAACATTCCCAAACCAGAAACCGTGGATTGATGGCAGCATTCGCGCGATACTGAAAGTGCAAACCACTGCTTTTAACCAGGGCAAGGTGACTGGAAACACGACCGAATACAAACAGTGTAGCTATTCCCTCCGCAAGGCAATCAAACAAGCTAAGCGTCAGTAAAGAGACAAAGTAGAGTTGCAATTCAATGGCTTAGACACAAGAGGTATGTGGCAGGGTCTACAGTCAATCATGGATTACAAAAAGAAAACCAGCCCCGTCGCAGACCAGGAAGTTTTGCTCCCAGACAGACTAAATAACTTCTTTGCTCGCTCTGAGGACAATACAGTGCGCCACTGACACGGCCCGCTACCATAACCTGCGGACTCTCCTTCACTGCAGCCGACGTGAGTAAAACATTTAAACGTGTTAACCCTCGCAAGGCTGCAGGCCCAGAAGGTATCCCCAGCCGCGTTCTCATACCAGCCAGACCAGCTGGCTGGTGTGTTTACGGACATATTCAATCAATCCCAAGAAAGCTAAGTAACGGAGCTAAGCGACTACCGCCCCATAGCACTCACTTCAGTCATCATGAAGTGCTGAGAGAGAGACTACTCCACCCTACCTGACACCCTAGACCCACTCCAATTTTCTTACCGCCCCAATAGGTCCACAGACAACGCAATCGCAACCACACTGCCCTAACCCATCTGGACAAGAGGAATACCTATGTGAGAATGATGTTCATCGACTACAGCTCAGCATTTAACACCATAGTACCCTCCAAACTCGTCATCAAGCTCGAGACCCTGGGTCTCGCACAGGGTGGGGTCAGCTGGGTACTGGACCGCCCCCCGGATGGTGAGGGAAGGTAACAACATCTCCACCCCGCTGATCCACAACACTGGGGCACCACAAGGGTGCATTCTGAGCCCTCTCCTGTACTCCCTGTTCACCCACGACTGCGTGGCCATGCACGCCTCCAACTCAATCATCAAGTTTGCGGACGACACTACAGTGGTAGGCTTGATTACCAACAACGACGAGACAGCCTACATGGAGGTGGTGAGGGCCCTCTGAGTGTGGTGACAGGAAAGTAACCTCACACTCAACAAAAAAGGAGATGATTGTGGACTTCAGGAAACAGCAGAGGGAGAGTAGTGGAGAGGCTAGTAAGATGGTTTTAAGTTCCTCTGCGTACACATCACGGACAAACTGAATTGGTCCACCCACAGACAGCGTTGTGAAGAAGGAGGCTGAAGAAATTCAGCTCGTCACCAAAAGCACTCAAACTTCTACAGATGCACAATCAAAAGCATCCTGTCGGGCTGTATCGCCGCCTGGTATGGCAACTGCTGCGCCCACAACCGCAAGGCTCTCCAGAGGGTAGTGAGGTCTGCACAACGAATCACCGGGGGCAAACTACCTGCCCTCCAGGACACCTACACCACCCGATGTCACAGGAAGGTCTTAAAGATCATCAAGGACAACAACCACCCGAGCCACTGCCTGTTCACCCCGCTATCATCCAGAAGGCGATGTCAGTACAGGTGCATCAAAGCAGGGGCCGAGAGACTGAAAAACTGCTTCTATCTCAAGGCCATCAGACTGTTAAACAGCCACCACTAGCATTGAGTGGCTGCTGACAACATATTGACTCAACTCCAGCTCACTTTAATAATGGAAATGTATGTAAAAAAATGTATCACTAGCCACTTTAAACAATGACACTTAATGTTTACATACCCTACATTACTCATCTCATATGTATATACACTGTACTCGATACCATCTACTGCATCTTGCCTATGCCATTCTGTACCATCACTCATTCATATCTTTATTATATATTCTGTATCCCTTTACACTTCTGTGTATAAGGTAGTAGTTGTGGAATTGTTAGGTTAGATTACTTGTTGGTTATTACTGCATTGGTCGGAACTAGAAGCACAAGCATTTCGCTACACTCGTATTAACATCTGCTAACCATGTGTATGTGACAAATCAAATTTGATTTTAATGTTTTGTACACTCAGTTTATAAACAATAGGCTATAGGCCTATTTCAATCATATTGAAGGAAAGTTCCATCACTAGAGGGAAACCAGGCTCTGTTCACTTTTCCACACAGGTAATGTCATGGCTCATAAAATGGTAGGAGAGGAACAACGTGAGTGGACACAAAAACACAGTAAGCTAAATGCTCTACTCAAATAATCGGTTTTTAAAAGCAACACACTGCCTGTGTATGTGCCATGTTTAAACTAGAAGTTGAGTGTGTATTCTATTTCCAGTGAGTGTCTGTGTGTGGTGGGTACAGACTTCTAAGAGAAGTGGCATACATCTCAGTGGTACGTATCCAAATGTCAGTGATGCCGCTTCCCTACAAGCCAAAACAATCTCTTCCTGACAAAACATAATTTACTTCTAATGCTGTTCATGTAACCACAGGGTAAAAACATTACTCTTTTCCTCTCATGTTCTGTTCATGTTTCAGCCCCAGAACAGACAGCCATCACTGAGCATATGGAACGAGACGGAGCTACAGAGAGATGGAGGGGTGGGGGAGAGAGAGAGAGAACAGATACAGGATGAGGTGATCTCTGCAGGTGACAGGGTCTAGTGGGACACCGCCCATCTCCTGAGCCAGGGGTCTGTCTGCAGCCTCTACCGGAGTATCCTCTCCCCTCTGTATCATTGCCCGTTCTCCAGCCAGGACCAATCAGACCCATGTCACACTCATCTAAGCAAAACAAAAAACACGGGCCTCTGCTAGAACTAACTTTGAATTTAACAACACTTGTAAACTAGACTAGACATTGCTTCAGTTACAGGTTCTCAGCAGCTCAACAACGTTTCTTTCCCTCTCCCCTTTCCTCCCGCTCTATGAACCAGTCTTTCTTTTTGTAACATTTTTCCATTTCCCAGAAAACAGCTCCAGCAGCTGTTGAGGGAGACAGACCACGATGTCGCTGTCATTTTCTTCTTCTTCCTCCTATGGCCTACCAGCTACCACTGATACCGGGGAGAACACTGTGAGGTGAATCATTCAGAGCAGGACACATGATGAATAGATGGAAGATGATTCCCTGTTCTACTGGACAGGTAGACATGGCCATCTAAGAGAAGACACTCAACAGTACTACAGATAAAACAGTCCATCATTACATTCTTCTCTCTGTGGCTTGATTGTGAGTAGCACCATCTATCTCCACCTCTCTTGCTGCCTCTAGGGAGAAGCCTTCATTCCAGGCTCACCTCCATCCACCTGTTCATGCATATTGCATCACAATCATAATAGTCATGTCTGCTGTAATCCCACAAAGGCAGACACGCCAGTTTTGGAAAAAACATTCTTGTTAACGGGCCACGGTGTCCTGGAATAAAAGTAATAATGTTGGATTTAATCACTCTGCTATGAGAACAGCCACCACTAACATTGAGTGGCTGCTCTCAACACACTGTCATTGACACTGACCCAACTCCAGCCATTTTAATAATGGGAATTGATGGGAAATGTAAATATATCACTAGCCACTTTAAACAATGCTACCTTATATAATGTTACTTACCCTACATTATTCATCTCATATGCATATGTATATACTGTACTCTACATCATCGACTGCATCCTTATGTAATACCTTATGTAATACATGTATCACTAGCCACTTTAACTATGCCACTTTGTTTACTTTGTCTACACACTCATCTCATATGTATATACTGTACTCGATTCCATCTACTGTATGCTGCTCTGTACCATCACTCATTCATATATCCTTATGTACATATTCCTTATCCCCTTACACTGTGTATAAGACAGTAGTTTTGGAATTGTTAGTTAGATTACTTGTTGGTTATCACTGCATTGTCGGAACTAGAAGCACAAGCATTTCGCTACACTCGCATTAACATCTGCTAACCATGTGTATGTGACAAATAAAATTTGATTTGATTTGATCCCAAGCGGTCTGCTCTTCAATGCAACCAACATGCACTCACACACACAGTTACAATGTGTTTTATGCTGATTAGAGAAGTATATTCTAAAACAGCGATACCAATATAAAGCCTCGGGTCATATCTCATTATACAGAGCTATTTACAGTTAAGAAGTTAGACGGCCCAGTGAGAATATTACGCCATAACATGAGATTAAACATACCAGACTGCTGATACAGATATACTGCTGCCTTCTACTTACAGTCCAGCAGATTACATTTTTTCGATGACGCAATAGTCGAACTAACGGCTAGTTTGCTCTGCTGCCTGCTTTCCCAATAAGGGTCATAGCATTAATAAACCTTGTTATAAAAGCATTATTACAGCGTAACCAATGACCAGGACAGCTTGAAATATTGGTAGGAAATAGTTGACTTTATTCATTACTAATTATAAACACAGCAAAAAACGAAAACGTCCCTTTTTCAGGGCCCGGTCTTTCAAAGATAATTCGTAAAAATCCAAATAACTTCAGAGCTTAATTGTAAAGGGTTTAAACACTGTTTACCATGCTTGTTCAATGAACCATAAACAATTAATGGATACGCACCAGTGGAACAGTCGTAAAGACACTAACAGCTTACAGATGATTTTTTATTTATTTTATTTCACCTTTATATAACCAGGTAGGCTAGTTGAGAACTAGTTCTCATTTGCAACTGCCTGGCCAAGATAAAGCATAGCAGTGTGAACAGACAGAGTTACACATGGAGTAAACAATTAACAAGTCAATAACACATTAGGAAAAAAGGGAGAGTCTATATGTGTGCAAAAGGCATGAGGAGGTAGGCGAATAATTACAATATTGCAGATTAACACTGGAGTGATAAATGATCAGATGGTCATGTACAGGTAGAGATATTGGTGTGCAAAAGAGCAGAAAAGTAAATAAATAAAAACAGTATGGGGATGAGGTAGGTGAAAATGGGTGGGCTATTTACCAATAGACTATGTACAGCTGCAGCGATCGGTTAGCTGCTCAGATAGCTGATGTTTGAAGTTGGTGAGGGAGATAAGTCTCCAACTTCAGCGATTTTTGCAATTCGTTCCAGTCACAGGCAGCAGAGTACTGGAACGAAAGGCGGCCAAATGAGGTGTTGGCTTTAGGGATGATCAGTGAGATACACCTGCTGGAGCGCGTGCTACGGATGGGTGTTGCCATCGTGACCAGTGAACTGAGATCTGGCGGAGTTTTACCTAGCATGGACTTGTAGATGACCTGGAGCCAGTGGGTCTGGCGACGAATATGTAGCGAGGGCCAGCCGACTAGAGCATACAAGTCGCAGTGGTGGGTGGTATAAGGTGCTTTAGTGACAAAACGGATGGCACTGTGATAGACTGCATCCAGTTTGCTGAGTAGAGTGGAAGCCATTTTGTAGATGACATCGCCGAAGTCGAGGATCGGTAGGATAGTCAGTTTTACTAGGGTAAGCGTGGCGGCGTGAGTGAAGGAGGCTTTGTTGGGGAATAGAAAGCAGACTCTTGATTTGATTTTCGATTGGAGATGTTTGAAATGAGCCTGGAAGGAGAGTTTGCAGTCGAGCCAGACACATAGGTACTTATAGGTGTCCACATATTCTAGGTCGGAACCATTCAGGGTGGTGATGCTAGTCGGGCATGCGGGTGCAGGCAGCGATCGGTTGAAAAGCATGCATTTGGTTTTACTAGCGTTTAAGAGCAGTTGGAGGCCACGGAAGGAGTGTTGTATGGCATTGAAGCTTGTTTGGAGGTTAGATAGCACAGTGTCCAATGATGGGCCGAAAGTATATAGAATGGTGTCGTCTGCATAGAGGTGGATCAGGGAATCGCCCGCAGCAAGTGCAACATCATTGATATATACAGAGAAAAGAGTCAGCCCGAGAATTGAACCCTGTGGCATCCCCATAGAGACTGCCAGAGGACCGGACAGCATGCCCTCCGATTTGACACACTGAACTCTGTCTGCAAAGTAATTGGTGAACCAGGCAAGGCAGTCATCCGAAAAACCGAGGCTACTGAGTCTGCCGATAAGAATATGTTGATTGACAGAGTCGAAAGCCTTGGCAAGGTCGATGAAGACGGCTGCACAGTACTCTTTTATCGATGGCGGTTATGATATTTTTTAGTACCTTGAGTGTGGCTGAGGTGCACCCGTGACCGGCTCGGAAACCAGATTGCACAGCGGAGAAGGTACAGTGGGATTCGAGATGGTCAGTGACCTGTTTGTTGACTTGGCTTTCGAAGACCTTAGATAGGCAGGGCAGGATGGATATAGGTCTGTAACAGTTTGGGTCCAGGGTGTCTCCCCCTTTGAAGAGGGGGATGACTGCGGCAGCTTTCCAATTCTTGGGGATCTCAGACGATATGAAAGAGGTTGAACAGGCTGGTAATAGGGGTTGTGACAATGGCGGTCGGATAGTTTCAGAAATAGAGGGTCCTGATTTGTACGGGTCCAGGTTTTTTTTTCAGCTCTTTCAGAACATCTGCTATCTGGATTTGGGTAAAGGAGAACCTGGAGAGGCTTGGGCGAGGAGCTGCGGGGGGGGTGGAGCTGTTGGCCGAGGTTGGAGTAGCCAGGCGGAAGGCATGGCCAGCCGTTGAGAAATGCTTATTGAAGTTTGATAATCATGGATTTATCGGTGGTGACCGTGTTACCTAGCCTCAGTGCAGTGGGCAGCTGGGAGGAGGTGCTCTTGTTCTCCATGGACTTCAGTGTCCCAGAACTTTTTGGAGTTGGAGCTACAGGATGCAAACTTCTGCCTGAAGAAGCTGGCCTTAGCTTTCCTGACTGACTGCGTGTATTGGTTCCTGACTTCCCTGAACAGTTGCATATCACAGGGACTATTCGATGCTATTGCAGTCCGCCACAGGATGTTTTTGTGCTGGTCGAGGGCAGTCAGGTCTGGAGTGAACCAAGGGCTGTATCTGTTCTTAGTTCTGCATTTTTTGAACGGAGCATGCTTATCTAAAATGGTGAGGAAGTTACTTTTAAAGAATGACCAGGCATCCTCAACTGACGGGATGAGGTCAATGTCCTTCCAGGATACCCGGGCCAGGTCGATTAGAAAGGCCTGCTCACAGAAGTGTTTTAGGGAGCGTTTGACAG
Organism: Oncorhynchus gorbuscha; assembly: GCF_021184085.1. Classification (NCBI taxonomy): domain Eukaryota; kingdom Metazoa; phylum Chordata; class Actinopteri; order Salmoniformes; family Salmonidae; genus Oncorhynchus; species Oncorhynchus gorbuscha. Next base: position 29,625,660 of record NC_060187.1, read on the forward strand.
TGATGAGAGGTGGTCGTTTGACTGCGGCTCCGTAGCGGATACAGGCAATGATCGCTGAGATCCTGGTTGAAGACAGCGGAGGTGTATTTGGAGGGCCAGTTGGTCAGGATAACGTCTATGAGGGTGCCCTTGCTTACAGAGTTAGGGTTGTACCTGGTGGGTTCCTTGATGATTTGTGTGAGATTGAGGGCATCTAGCTTAGATTGTAGGACTGCCGGGGTGTTAAGCATATCCCAGTTTAGGTCACCTAACAGAACAAACTCTGAAGCTTGATGGGGGGCGATCAATTCACAAATGGTGTCCAGGGCACAGCTGGGAGCTGAGGGGTGTCGGTAGCAGGCGGCAACAGTGAGAGACTTATTTCTGGAGAGTAATTTTCAAAATTAGTAGTTCAAACTGTTTGGGTATGGACCTGGAAAGTATGACATTACTTTGCAGGCAATCTCTGCAGTAGACTGCGACTCCGCCCCCTTTGGCAGTTCTATCTTGACGGAAGATGTTATAGTTGGGTATGGAAATCTCTGAATTTTTGGTGGCCTTCCTGAGCCAGGATTCAGACACGGCAAGGACATCAGGGTTAGCAGAGTGTGCTAAAGCAGTTGAGTAAAACAAACTTAGGGAGGAGGCTTCTGATGTTGACATGCATGAAACCAAGGCTTTTTCGATCACAGAAGTCAACAAATGAGGGTGGCTGGGGACATGCAGGGCCTGGGTTTACCTCCACATCACCCGCGGAACAGAGCAGGAGTAGTATGAGGGTGCGGCTAAAGGCTATCAAAACTGGTCGCCTAGAGCGTTGGGGACAGAGAATAAGAGGAGCAGGTTTCTGGGCATGGTAGAATATATTCAGGGCATAATGCGCAGACAGGGGTATGGTGGGGTGCGGGTACAGCGGAGGTAAGCCCAGGCACTGGGTGATGAGAGAGGTTGTATCTCTGGACATGCTGGTTGTAATGGGTGAGGTCACCGCATGTGTGGGAGGTGGGACAAAGGAGTTCAGGGGTATGAAGAGTGGAACTAGGGGCTCCATTGTAAACAATGATAACTAACCTGAACAACAGTATACAAGGCATATTGACATTTGAAAGAGACATACAGCGAGGCATACAGTAATCACAGGTGTTGAATTGGGAAAGCTAGCTAAAACAGTAGGTGAGACAACAACAGCTAATCAGCTAGCACAACAACAGCAGGTAAAAAATGGCGTTGACTAGGTAACGGGGCCAACAGATAAAACAAACAAGCAGAATGGAGTACCGTGATTAATGGACAGTCCAGCGTGCATCAGCTATGTAGCCAAGAGATCAGTGTCCATGGGGCAGCGGTGGATGGGGCAGGGAAGCTGGACTGGCGAGTGTTATCCAGGTTTTTTTTAAACTAATATTGACTAAATAGCTTGTAGCTAGTTAGCTTCTGGAGGTTCTTGAGTGTGTTCTAAAAAAAAATATTTAAAATAATAGCGATTCCGTATCACATTGGGTGAGGCAGGTTTCCGGAAGGTATAAACAAATTAAAAATCAAACAGAGATAGAAAGTAAATATGGGTCCAGTGAGTGTTTGGGACGCGGCGATTCAGACGGTTAGCAGGCCTGTGCTAACAAGCTAACAGTTCGTAGGCCCGGGCTAAACAAGGTAGCGGTTAGCGGACCGGAGCTAGACAAGCTAGCAGTTAGCAGGCCGAATTAGCAAGCAGGGAGATAGCGAGGGCTCGAGAGTTAGCCTTTGGGGGACGTCGCGATGGTGTGAGTCTTTATTCCTCTTCATGCGGTGACATCGATAGACCGGTCGTGGGCCCGGGTATTGTAGTCCAGGAGTATGCTACGGTGGTAGCACAGCTGCTCTGGCCGGGCTAGCTTCAAGCTAAGTGGGTGGAAACGCTAGCCAGGAGTGATCATCCGGGGTTGCGGTTTAGCTAGATAGCTAGTTGTGAAGATCCAGCTGAAAAATGTTCCGTTTGCGGTGGGAATCCGGGGATGAAAAATAAATAGGTCCGTTATGCTCTGGTTAGAGTCGCGTTGTTCGAACTGGCGAGAGCTTTCCGGGCTGAAGGTTAGCTGATGACCGGTTAGCTGAAGACCGCTAGCATAGCTGGCTAGCTTCAGTTGAGGGGTTCCGGTTCCGAAGTAAATATAAATACTTTAGGAAAAATAGCTACATTGGGTGAGGCGGGTTGCAGGAGAGTATTTGGAAGCTTAGGTTTAGCTAAATGTTTTTATAGAGATATGCGAAGAAAAATATGTAAAAAACGAAAAAGAAACGATATACACAAGGGACACGACACGACAGGACGACTTACTGCTACGCCATCTTGGATTCAATAGGAAATTAAGATCACAGTTATGAAAACTTAGGACACTAAAGAGGCCTTTCTACTGACTCTGAAAAACACCAAAAGAAAGATACCCAGGGTCCCTGCTCATCTGCGTGAACGTGCCTTAGACATGCTGCAAGGAGGCAAGAGGACTGCAGATGTGGCCAGGGCAATAAATCGCAATGTCTGTACTGTGAGAAGCCTAAGACAGCACTACAGGGAGACAGGACGGACAGCTGATCGTCCTCGCAGTGGCAGACCAGATGTAACAACACCTGCACAGGATCAGTACATACATACATCACACCAGGAACGCACAATCCCTCCATCAGTGCTCAGACTGTCAGCAATAGGCTGAGAGAGGCTGGACTGAGGGCTTGTAGGCCTGTTGTAAGGCAGGTCCTCACCAGACGTCATGGACACACACCCACCGTCGCTGGACCAGACAGGACTGGCAAAAAGTGCTCTTAACTGACGAGTCGTGGTTTTGTCTCACCAGGGGTGATTGTCGGATTTGCGTTTATCGTCAAAGGAATGAGCGTTACACTGAGGTCTGTACTCTGGAGCGGGATCGATTTGGAGGTGGAGGGTACGTCATGGTTTGGGGCGGTGTGTCACAGCATCTTTGGACTGAGCTTGTTGTCATTGCAGGCAATCTCAACGCTGTGCGTTACAGGGAAGACATCCTCCTCCCTCATGTGGTACCCTTTCCGCAAGCGCATCCTGACATGACCCTCCAGCATGACAATGCAATCAGCCTTACTGCTCGTTCTGTGGGAGATTATCTGCAAGACAGGAATGTCGGTGTTCTGCCATGGCCAGCGAAAAACCCAGATCTCAATCTCATTGAGCACGTCTGGGACCTGTTGGATCGGAGGGTGAGGGCTAGGGCCATTCCCTCCCAGAAAAGTCTGGGAACTTGCAGGTGCCTTGGTGGAAGTGTGGGGTAACATCTCACAGCAAGAACTGGCAAATCTGGTGCCGTCCATGAGGAGGAGATGCACTGCAGTACTTAATGCAGCTGGTGGCCACACCAGATACTGACGGTTACTTTTGATTTTGACCCCCCATTTTTTCAGTTACACATTATTCAATTTCTGTTAGTCACATGTCTGTGGAACTTGTTCAGTTTATGCCTCAGTTGTTGAATCTTATGTTCATACAAATACTTACACATGTTAAGTTTGCTGAAAATAATGAGTTCATGCAAGACGTCAACATTAATGTCTTAGAGGGTCTTGTGTTGTGAGAAAAAGGTACAGTTGAGACAGACTAAAGATTATAAGTGATCCACGGTTAAACTAGTGAATCACTGGTCTGGATAAGACTTTCAAGGCATCACTTCATGGAAAACAGACTTCCATGTAGTGTGCCAAGTCTTAGTTTGGACAAAGTTATTAATATTAGTAGTATCAGCTTTCATTTAAGGCCAGGACGATACCAGTATTGCGAGACTCGTTAGTATTGCGGCAAGGAAACAAAACACGACGCTGATTTAACTTCTTTCAGAAAACAGCCCTAATGTTGGAAACAAACATGTCAGAGTCACATTTATTTATTTTCCAAGCTATAGCACACAATATTTCACATACGCTAGGTTTTTACAAGGACCAAAGAGTTTGGGGGTTTCATTGTTGACAAGAAGAAAAAAATTGATACTGGTATCGTCACAGCCCTACTTTCATTGCTACATAAAACTTGCCATGTCATGTACCATTAAAATTCTTCAATGAGATTTTCAACCCAAACTTGCATAACTGACTTATTTGTACTGCCGTCAATGAGAGAGTTCCCCCAAAAAATGAGTTAGACATATCCAGTAAGGATTTGGCCGCTGTGAGAGAGTCAGTGAGTGATCAGGCTCTAGTCGTGGCTTGTTTCCAGAGTGGTAGCAGAAGGACAATACATTTCAGTATCATAACAGGACATCATTTAAAGGACACTAAAAGATAAACTCAGTATTTTAATGTGACAAACTACATCCCATTCACCATTTTCATATTCATACATTCAGATAAACCACTGAGTGATATAACAGGACACACAGACACACATGTTTTCCCCCATTCTAGATGTGAGTAAAAGGAGTGACAGGAGTACAAATTGTAGCTGATGTCAACTCAGCGATGCCTCTGTATTAAGGAGCTATTTCACACACGATCAGAGAGAAACAGAGCAGTAAGAGCCTCGGTCTGTGCCAACACACACAGGGTCACTCTGCTCTCTCCTTTCCATCCATCCCACTTACCTCTACTGTCGCCATCTTCCCTGCCCCCCCCAACTTTCACGTTATTTAATGTCACTTCTGCTCTCCCTCCATCCTCTCTTTTCCTCATATTCCCCATCTCCCTCTACTGTTCTCCCCTCCTTCCATCTCCCTCTCCAGCTCTCATAAAAGCGAAGGGCCCAGAGCACTACATTGGGTTTCAATGTGAGGAGAGATCATCAAATGCCTTATAAAGCTCAGTCAGTCAGTATGTGTGCAGTCAAACAGAACAGAAAACAAGGGCATGTTAGTCTCTTTAAATCCTTCGGTAGCAGAGCTGTGGAATGGCCCCAACAGAGACAACAGTAAAACTGCCTTTCATTGGAAGGTGATTCAAAGGAGGGCTCAGGCAGCCAGAAATGTCCCACCATACAGGCTAGCAACAAATCCATTTTGACCACCAACCTTAATCATGATCATATTCTTAACCTTTTCCTCGTGTATGGGTTGAAAATTGCAGATTTGGGCACTAACAAATGCCTAAATTGGAACGCAGTGGCAGTATGCTATATGCTATACATGACAGAGCTCTGGCTTTGCGCTTCACAGTGCTTTATGAGATTTGACTGACAGCCGAACTGAACTTGAGCACCTCGCGTGACAAGTTGCCCCAATCCCTCACACTAATTGGGCAACTTTAGCACATTTTTGGTTGCCTGAGTAAGGGAAATGCTGTAAATTAAGAGTACTCCATGTATTTTGAGAGATGAGATTGAGGATTATAATAAATACCGCTTTGATGTCATACAAGCTAGCCAAACACCTGTGAGTCCAAATGTGCACTTAACATTTCCATATCTGTACAATCAATGTTTATGATCACGATGCTTGATGTACAGTTACAAGATGACATGGCCTCATACCCTGGGTTGTTCTGAACAGAAAGAGAAAATTTGGCACGCCACGCACACCTGAATGCACTTATGACGCATTTCTATGCGCACCAAAACTACGATCGGTTTCCCTGAATTGCATTGTGAAAGTCTTACACTAATGTTGTATTTTATAAATTAGCTAGTCATGTTGGCAATGGAATAGGATTTCAAATTATGCCCACCTGACCCAGATTACAATGGATAATTTACTATTTTTGGGATTGCGCAAACTACAGTGGTTGTGTGAGGGTGGGGATAGTGTAGTGTTCCAAACAAAAAAAACTACAAGTGCGCTTGCTCTAGTTCCTCAACAGCACAGCTTCACAAAGCACCTTAAAGTGAAAGACTCCTCTTTGAGTCATAAAACTGCATTGAAATTACTTAGGAACAGTGCATTCTTGTGGCCACTTAGGGAAACCCGTTAGTCCTCTCAATCGAACTAGCCAATTAGTTGGCTTATGTTGCACCTACTCCACATTTTCCAGGAATATTCTTATCATGTTACTGAATGTATCCAAAGTATTGTCAGATTTCATTAACAGATTTGTCAAAAAGAACAGTAAATGTACAGTGCCTTCAGAAACTAGTCATACCCCTCGACTTATTCCACACATTCAAAATTAGATTTGTTTTTCACTAACCCATCGACACACAATATCCCATAATGACAAAATGAAATGTTTGCGAATGTATTGAAAATCTCATTTACATATGTATTCACACCCCAGGGTCAATACATGTTTGAATCACATTTGGCAGTGGTTACAGCTTCGAGGCATTCTGGGTAAGTCTAAGAGCTTTGCACACTGAATTGTACAATATTTGCCCATTATTCTTTTAAAACTTCTTCAAGCTCTGTCAAACTGGTTGTTGATCATTGCTAAACAACCATGTTCAAGTCTTGCAGATTTAAAACCTCTTAAGGATCTGCAAGGATGGTACCATTTTGAAAGGAAACACTGAAGTTTGTGGAAAAGTGAAAGTAACGTAGGAGAATAACACAATAGATCTGGTAAAAGAAAAATAATCTAACGTTATTTTGTATTTTTGTCTGTACCATCATTTTTGAAATGCAAGAGAAAGGCCATAATGTATTATTCCAGGCCAGTTGCAATTTAGATTTGCCACTAGATGGCAGCAGTGCATGTGCAAAGTGTTAACCTGATCCAATGAACTATTTAATTTCTGTTCAAAATGTTGTATCAAGACTGCCCAAATGTGCCTAATTTGTTTATTAATAACTTTGTTCAAAATTGTGCACTCTCCACAAACAATAGCATGGTATTATTTCACCAATAGCTACTGTTAATTGGACAGTGCAGTTACACTAACAAGAATTTAAGCTTTTTGCCCATATCAGATATGTCTATATCCTGAGAAATGTACTTGTTACTTACAACCTCATGCTAATCGCATTAGCCTACATTAGCTCAACAGTCCCATGGACGGGACACCAATCCCGAAGAGGTATACTCTTAAGGATTCAAATAAATCCTTACTTCAATTTCTAACTTAAACAAGGGCCAAATGTAGCTTGAGCATAGGTGGAATGAAGAGGCCTACACTGCTAACCAATCAGAACCAAAAGTGATTCCTAGTTGCATCTGACCACAGCGGTGGTGTGGTTACTGCTTCAACTGGTCGGCTGTGGCCAAACCTAAACACTTGTTAGCCCTGAGGCCTGTCAACTCCCTTAACAAGGCTACAGAGAGGAAGCGCATACACTGGCTTTCACAGAGGCCATTTAAGGGTGAGAGAGTTGGTGTGTGTGTGTGGGCATGTATTACTATCCTCATGGGTACTGGAAATCCCCAGAAGTCCCCGCAAGGATAGTTAAACATTGTGCACGTCCTCACGAGGACAAAGGCTATTTAAGTTTAGGGGTAAGGTTCGGATTAGGTTTAGGGAAAACAGTTCCCCAAAAGGATAGTAAAACATATGCTCTGTGTGTGTGTGTGTGTGTAAGAGGAGAAGCAGGGGGGAAAAAAACAGACAGTCCTGTACTGTAACGCACCTCAGGCTGGATGGCTTTGAACACTGGAGCATCCATGAGTGTGATCTGACCCTGGAGAAAGAGACAGAGAGAGACAAGACAGAGAAAGAAGACCGAGAGAGAGGGGAGAATGGGAGATGAAGAGCTGTAATTTGGGCCACAGATTTGGAATGAAGAGTTGACCAGACATCATTGCGGTGCTTTCCAAACTTTATTCAATACTTCCAGGATAAATCCCATATTTTGGGGAGAAGTAGCATAGCGGTTACAGCGTTGGACTCGTAACTGAAAGGTTGCTATTTCAAAAATCTGTCGATCTGCCATTGAGAAAGGCACTTTCATCGAAAAGGACCCACGAGCACCAACACGTGAAGTAATTAAGGGCATATCAAATTGGGTGTCAAAAGAATGCTAAAAAAAACATATTTTGGGGAAATGAAGGCATACATGTGAAGTCGGAAGTTTACATACACCTTAGCCTAATACATTTAAACTCAGTTTTTCACAATTCCTGACATTTATTCAGAGTAATAATCCCAGTTTTTAGGTCAGTTCAGATGCCCACTTTATTTTAAGAATGTGAAATGTCAGAATAATAGTAGAGAGAATGATTTATTTCAGCTTTTGTTACTTTCATCACATTACCAGTGGGTCAGAAGTTAACATACACTCAATTAGCATTTGGTAGCAAGGTCTAAAAATTGTTTAACTTGGGTCAAGAGTGTCGGGTAGCCTTCCACAAGCTTCCCACAATAAGTTGGGTGAATTTTGGCCCATTCCTTCTGACAGAGCTGGTGTAACAGAGTCAGGTTTGTAGGCCTCCTTACTCGCACATGCTTTCAGTTCTGCCCACAAATTCTCTATAGGATTGAGGTCAGGGCTTTGTGATGGCCACTCCAATACCTTGACTTTGTTGTCCTTAAGCCATTTTGCCACAACTTTGGAAGTATGCTTGGGTCATTGTCCGTTTGAAAGACCCATTTGCATCAAAGCTTTAACTTCCTGATTGATGTCTTGAGATGTTGCTTCAATATATCCACATAATTTACCCCTCATGATGCCATCTATTTTGTGAAGTGCACCAGTCCCTCCTGCAGCAAAGCACCCCCACAACATGAAGCTGCCACCCCTGGTGCTTCATGGTTGGGATGGTGTTCTTCGGCTTGCAAGCCTCCCCCTTTTCCTCCATTGTTATGGTCATTATGGTCAAACAGTTCTATTTTTATTTCATCAGACCAGAGGACCTTACTCCAAAAAGTATGATCTCTGTCCCCATGTGCAGTTGCAAACCGTAGTCTGGATTTTTTATGGTGGTTTTGAAGCAGTGGCTTCTTCCTTGCTGAGCGGCCTTACAGGTTATGTCGATATAAGACTAATTTTACTGTGGATATAGATACTTTTGTACCCGTTTCCTCCAGCATCTTAACAAGGTCCTTTGCTGTTGTTCTGGGATTGATTTGCACTTTTCACACCAAAGTACGTTCATCTCTAGGAGACAGAACATGTCTCCTTCCTGAGCGGTATGACGGCTGCATGGTCCCATGGTGTTTATACTTGCATACTATTGTTTGTACAGATGAACGTGGTACCTTCAGGCATTTGGAAATTGCTCCCAAGGATGAATCAGACTTGTGGAAGTCTACAATTTTTTTTCTGCGGTCTTGGCTGATTTCTTTAGATTTTCTCATGAGGTCAAGCAAAGAGGCACTGAGTGTGAAGGTAGGCCTTGAAATACATCCACAGGTACACCTCCAATTGACTCAAATTATGTCAATTAGCCTATCAGATGCTTCTTAAGCCATGACATAATTTTCTGGGATTTTCCAAGCTGTTTAAAGGCACAGTCAACTTCTGACCCACTGGAATTGTGATACAGTGAAATAATCTGGTCTGTAAACAATTATGGAAAAATGACTTGTGCCATGCACAACGTAGATGTCCTAACCGACTTGCAAAAACTACAGTTTGTTAACAAGACATTTGTGGAGTGGTTGAAAAACAAGTTTTAATGACTCCAACCTAAGTGTATGTAAACTTCCCGACTTCAACTGTAGATACATTTTTCAACCATTTCCATACCAAAAAAATGTAAAGACTTGGATTTCTAGATAAAGAGATGGAAAAGGGGTCTCAGAAAACATCTACCAGAAAAAGCCAAAGGCTATCAGAAATACATCAAAACAATAATTATGAAGGAAAACCCCTACCAACTATTATTAACACTTATTTAGTTTGAGAAATTGTTCACATTCTTTAAGATTAAGATTGCCTTGTAATTCCGTTAGCATTTTTAAAATATTTTCTAATTTCTCTCTCTCGAGGTTAAAAGTTTACAGAAATAACAAGTAATGGTTGACCGACCAATTAGTTACTGATTTCAATTTTGTTAATGAATTTGAAGGTGATTAAAACTCCCAATTCAGTTACCAAATTGGTAATGGAATTACCCAGAAACCAGTAACAGAAATACTGCAACTGAACAGACTACAGAGTTATTATAGTTGTCACAATCACACACCAGTTGGGTCACCTGCTACTGTCCTCCCTTCCACTGACATACTGTTATGTTCAGCTCATAATTGGTGTGTATTTCTGTTGTCTGCTGGTTGAACTAAAAAGTGTTACAGTCAGAACCTGGACAACTCCATCTCTCACTATCCAGCTAATGTCACCTCTCCCAGCTCGACACACCTCCATTTCCTGTAACCAGCATCCTCACCCACACCAAACGTCCATGGACATTGAAAAGCACTGTAGTACAATACATTGAAAATGTTCAATATAAACGCAACATGTTAAGTGTTGGTCCCATGTTTCATGAGCTGAAATAAAATCACAAAAATGTTCCATACTAAAAAACAAGCTTATTTTTTCAAATGTTGTGCAGAAATTAACTTACATCCTTGTTAGTAAGCATTTCTCATTCGCCAAGATAATCCAACCTCCTGAACGGGGTGGTATATCAAGAAGCTGATTAAACAGCATGATCATTACATAGGTGCACCTTGTGCTGGTGACAATAAAAGACCACTCAAATGTGCAGTTGTCACACAGAAAAGTTGAGGGAGCATGCAATTTGCATGCTGACTGCAGGAATGTCCACCACCACGATCGCCAGAGAAGGTAAACGTTCATTTCTTTACCATAAGCTGCCTCCAATGTCGTTTTACAGAATGTGGCTGTACATCCAGCCAGCTTCACAACCACACACAATGTGTAACCACGCCAGCCCAGGCATAAGCTATGGACAACAAACACAATTGCATTTTATCAATGGCAATTTCAATGCACAGAGATATCATTACGAGATCCCGAGGCCCATTGTCAAGCCATTCATCCACTGACATCACCTCACGTTTCAGCATGATCGTGCACAGCCCTATGTCACAGGGATCTGTACACAAATCCTGGAAGCTGAAAATGTCCCAGTTCTTCCATGGCCTGCATACTCACCAGACATGGTCACCCATTGAGCATGTTTGGGATGCTCTGGATTGACGCATACGACAGCATGTTCCCGCCAATATCCAGCAACTTCGCACAGCCATTGAAGAGGAGTCAGACAACATTGCACAGGCCACAATCAACAGCCTGCTCAACTCTATGATTAGGTGATGTGGCACTGCATGAGGCAAATGGTGGTCACAGCAGATACTATCTGATTTCCTGATCCATGTCCTTTCCTGGTATTGTTTTTGTTTTTGTTTTGGGGGGGGTCAGTGACCAACAGATGTACATCTGTACTCCAAGTCATCCATAGATTAGGGCCTAATTTATTTATTTCAATAGACTTATATCCTTATATGAACTTCAACGCAGTAAAATCTTTGAAATTGTTGCATGTTGCGTTTATATTTTTGTTCTAACATAAGTGTATTATCTACAGCACTGAACTCTACTCTGCTGGATTGTACTGTACTCTACTGTGTTATCCAAACTTGAATGTCATTGATATTCAAAATTATGCATTTCGGTATCGTACAGATGAGGGACCCATGATGTAATTCCATTATCAGGTGTAAATTCACTTCACTTACTTAATAACCAAAATATATTTTCAAAACTCAAGGTGCCATGTCATATAGTTGACACCCCATTCTTTCTGCAGACACCTATGAATCTTAATTCGGAGCGGATATTTAGTTTTAGGAAAACGTGGTCGCATTCAACCCGGAGAGAGATTTTTGATTAATTCTGCACATTTTTCAGTGGAAATTGTAAAAGTAGTAGTTGTATGGTTTGTTTTGAAATTTGTTTGAAATACATTTAAAACAATTACCCTGATTAAGACAGTTTGGCATTTGAAACGCTGGTTATAAAATTATAGCATTAGAGCTCCTAAATCATAATTTCGCTACCGTGGAATTGCCCTTACCCCTAATTGCTCCGGTGTCTCAGGTAGAGTGGGATATACAAAAAACACATTTCCATTTCATACCATACACTTGTACAGGTTACACACTCTCACATTTGTGAAACAGGACAAATATAAGCACCCCCTATTTGATCTTTGAACATGAAAGGGTAGTGCAAGGCAGGGGAGAGGACTCCCAACAGTGAGAAGGGTGGCTCAAACTAGAGTTATGTCTAGAACATCGAGTATGGAACCTTCCTAAATACTTAACCAGAGGACCTGTGTCATCGATAACGAGCTGCTGCACTAATCACATCAAAAAACAGCTGCGTTGCAGTAATGCTCTAACCGTACTGCCTGCAGAAAAACCAGTCAGACAATGGATCTAAATCTCCAATAAATAATATACAGCGCTTTGGCTTTTCAGGGAAAAGCAGGTAAATGACAGGCCATTCGTTATACTCTACAGAGTGATCGTCTATAATACGCAGTGAGCTGGTTTATGTTGTCTGACGTCATGGAAACTGACTGTCTAGGATATTAAGGCAGATTGTTTTGATCCATCGGAGGCTGGGAGCTGTAGCTTTTAGATAGGCCTTGTTCTATTGAGCATGTCAGAGGAAATTAGGGCAAGTGTCCCCTACTGCCAACACACATCAATTCTTCCTGAACTCACCCACTTACACCTCCTTCTAAAAGACTGTCCCAAATGCATCATTGTCATTCCCCTTCCCTCTTGTGTCTCATGGTCACATAAGTAATATTCCTTACACACACAAACACAATATGTTGGATAGGTAGCTACTTACTGCATACTCCTCCGGGGTGACCTTCAGGACATCGAAGACGACGGCATCAAAACTCTTCTTCAGTTCAGAACCCTTCTCACTGAGAGACTCTGAGCTGCTGCTCTTCTGGAGACATGCACGTTAGGACAGGGAACATGGGAAACTAAAAGCTCAAAGAAATAGGGGTTTGATTGACACCCACAATGCTCTTTATATCAGTGTTTCCCAAACCTCTCCTGGGGGAACACTAAAATGCACTTATGTTCAAGCCCTGCACGGACACAGAAATTAAAGGGATACTTCAGGATTTTGGCAAGAGGCCTTTCCTACTTCCTTTATGTACTAAAGTATCTACGAGTTCATCTAACTCTGGGAAAGTAGATAAAGGGCTTCATTGCCAAAATGTTAATAATTAGAATGTAAGGAGTTTAGGAGATAAAGGTGTGTGTGTGTGTGTGTCTCACCTCAGAGGCAGTGGTGATGCTTGATTGGCCATTGGGGAGGTCCATCATTCCCACACCATCAGTCTGTTAGTGCAGGAGACCACTCCTCATCCTCATCCTCAGTGTGTGCACTCTGGACACACAAACAATTACAATGACAAAGAGAAACTACATGTAAACCCATGTCTGCTAAATTACTAAATTGTAAAAATCTAATGCTTAATTTATCAGACCCTGGATCAACAGTGCCACCTTGTGGATGAAACTGGTAAGCAATTCACTTCAGATGTGGAGAGAGATACAGACGAGAGCGAGAGAGAAACATACGAAATATAGATAACTACCAAAATAATGGAAACACTTGAATAAATGAATGATACAAAGTATATTGAAAGCAGGTGCTTCCACAAAGGTGAGAGTCCTCAGTTAATAAAGAAATTAACATCATCATGCTTAAAGGGTCATGTATAAAAATGCTGCGTAGGCCATTATTATGCTACGACCCCAGAGGATGACAATTGCCCCCCCCCCCTCCCCTCATACCATCATGGAGCATCGTATAATAGAGACTTGTAGGCTTAAAGGGATACTTTGACAATGAGTCAGATTCACCAAAATCAAACTTTGTCACATGCGCCGAATACAACAAGAGTGTAGACCCTTCTGTGAAATGCTTACTTTCAAGCCCTTAACCAACAGCGCAGTTCAAGAGTTCAGAAAATATTTCCCAAATAAACTAAAGTATAAAACAATAGAAAGTAACACAATAACGAGGCTATACACAAAGAGTACCGATACAAAGTCAATATGCGGGTGGGGGGGGGGGGAGTACAGGTCAGTTGATGTCATTTTTACATGTAGGTAGGGGTGACGTGACTATGCATCGATAGTAAACAGCGAGTAGCAGCAGTGTACAATACAAATGGGGGGGGTGTCAATGTAATAGTGCGGCTATGGAACCCTGACCTGTTCACCAGACCTGCTGTTTTCAACTCTCTAGAGACAGCAGGAGCAGTAGAGACTAGAGGTCGATCGATTATGATTTTTCAACGCCGATACAGATTAAATCGGCAGATTTATTTTATTTTATCTGTAATAATGACAATTACAACAATACTGAATGAACACTTATTTTAGCTTAATATAATACATCAAAATCAATTTAGCCTCAAATAAATAATGAAACATGTTCAACTTGTTTTAAATAATGCAAAAACAAAGTATTGGAGAAGAAAGTAAAAGTGCAATATGTGCCATGTAAGAAAGCTAACGTTTAAGTTCCTTGCTCAGAACATGAGAACATATGAAAGCTGGTGGTTCCTTTTAACATGAGTCTTCAATATTCCCAGGTAAGAAGTTTTAGGTTGTAGTTCTAGGAATTACATGACTATTTCTCTCTATACCATTTGTATTTCATTAACCTTTGACTATTGGATATTCGTATAGGCACTTTAGTATTGCCAGTGTAACAGTATAGCTTCCGTCCCTCTCCTCGCTCCTACCTGGGCTCGAACCAGGAACACATAGATAACAGCCACCCTCGAAGCAGCGTTACCCATGCAGAGCAAGGGAAACAACCACTCCAAGGCTGAGAGTAGAAAAATGGGTAGAAAATACACCCGGTTGATTAAATACACTTTTCCTGACATCATAAAAATATTTTATAACACACGTCATAAACACAAATATGGCTGCTGGGCCTCCCGAGTGGTGCAGTGGTCTAAGGCTGTGCCACTAGAGATTCTGGGTTCAAGTCCAGGCTCTGTCGCAGGCGGCCACGACCGGGTGACCCATGTGGCGGCGCACAACTGGCCCAGCGTCGCCCGGGTTTGGCCGGGCAGGGATGTCCTTGTCCCATCGCGCACTAGCGACTTCTGTGGAGAGCCAGGCGCAGTGCACGCTGACACGGTTGCCAGGTGTACGGTGTTTCCTCCGACACATTGGTGCGGCTGGCTTCTGGGTTTGTGTCAAGAAGAAGTGGGGTTTGGCTGGGTTGTGTTTCGGGCCATGCATGGCTCTCGACCGTTGCCTCTCCCGAGTCCGTACGGGAGTTGCAGCGATGAGACAAGACTAACTACCAATTGGATACCACGAGATTGGGGAGAAAAAGTGGTAAAAAAATATTTATTTATTAATCTGGCTGCTGATAAGTAGAGCCACACACAGAGATGAGTCCACATTAACACAGCATCTCAGAGCTCTGATGAACACATCGCCCCCTCCTAGATCCAAGTTGGTCGAGCAACATCGCATCGCCTGTTAGACTGTTGGATAATGCGCTTTGTATTTGGGAATGTGTGGATCAGCTGATGTTCCTGCCTTTGAGCAATCCGGAGATGAACCAGACAGCTCCTGAATGGAGAAGAGGAGGGGTAGAGGGTTGAAAGCCTCATGTTGGGGCATGTAGCAGGGGAAGTGTTGAAGAGGAAAGATTGGGGCCCCTGGAAACACAATGACTCATCATCCTGACTCAACAGCCAGGCCTAGCAAGTCCCTCTAAATCCTTTCCCCTGTTCTCTATCCCAGGGCTCTCCAAACCCCTTCCTGGAGAGCTACTATCCTATAGGTTTTCCCTCCAACCCTAATCTAGCACATTATAATAATTATCTGGTTCATAAACTGAATCTGGTTTGTTACAACTGGGGTTGGAGCGAAAACCTACAGGAGGGTAGCTCTCTAGGAAAAGGGTTGAGGGTCCTGCTCGATGCCCTCCCACCCTGTCTCGCACTAAACCCTTCACTACCCTGTTCTATTTCCAGTAGGGCTGACCCCATTTAGTCGAATGGTCGATTGTTTGGTTGACCGAGATTTCTCTAGTCGAGCAGCAACCAAAAAAAAAATAAAACAACCATTTTGTGGTGTACAAGACACCTGTTTGATTGGTGCCTGTCAGAGTGGACTAATCCATTGTGTAGGCTGTGGGGATGGCACAGTCCATCACTGAGACATGAGCTACTGAAATTTTATATGGTTATATTAAGTAAGAACAATGCTGCAAACGCTACTAAAAACAATATTATTTGGTTAAAAATGTGCTTTCTCCCGCATTGGATTGCGGTTGCTGTTCCCCGTTCTGAAACATCCATGCGCTGTGTGTTGTATTGGCTCCTTTTCCTAGACCAAGTTGCTATGTGAACAATAGCAAAGTTAACCAGCATAATGGTGTTGAGAACAATGTGGCAGAGGCAGCAGCAGAGTTAGGAGATGAGAAAACAGCCCTTGCCTTAATTGTCAAAGTGAGGAGAGATGAAGCCAACTTAATTAGGTCTAAAAATCAATAGCTTAAGTTAAAAAGTGCCTTTATAAATCATTCATAAATAAATACATAAATAAAGACTGAGTTTGTTTAATAGCCTACTGATTCTGTGAGCACCAAGCCTCACACAACTACATGCCGGATAAACAACTTCACACATTTGTCTACTGTTATACTTTGCTGTGCTGTGAAAAAGGCTATAAACCCCCCCCCATTAGAACAGCCTCTCTGGTATTATTTATACTTTTATTTAGTGTTGTTTACACTGTTCCAAATTGTCAGAAAAACTATTTATAATAACCCTCCATTTTGTTTATCTCATTGTTATTATTACAATAATAACTAATGTCATAATTAGCAGACTTAGGATAGCAGCCTTTGCAGGCCAAAAATCCACCATAACTCACTTTGGCTATATTTCAATGGAGGCTACTGTACCAACAATCATTCACTGGCATAAACACTGATTTTAAATGCAATGATTTTGTTCTGTGAATTTATGCCATGTTTTTAGTCTTTGCTGTAATAAATGTGTTTACATTGTTCCAAATGGTCAGTAATATGACAATATAATTTAACAGCACCCGTTTGGCACACATAATATACACGCAGTGCTTGGTCCTTTTCTTGACAACACTATAAACACTGTTGATGTTCTGTGGTGGTTGTCTCAGAGTTCATAATCGCATCAATAAATTGGTTATAATGATAGGGCCTGACGTATAGCCTATTGGTCACATGCAGACAACACAAGAGTTGAGGGAATAAACACTGTTGATGTTCTGTGGTGGTCACTGCAGCAGGAGGAGATAGACAACACTATAAACACTGTTGATGTTCTGTGGTGGTCGCTGCAGCAGGAGGAGAGAGACAACACTATAAACACTGTTGATGTTCTGTGGTGGTCGCTGCAGCAGGAGGAGAGAGAGACAACACTATAAACACTGTTGATGTTCTGTGGTGGTCGCTGCAGCAGGAGGAGAGACAACACTATAAACACTGTTGATGTTCTGTGGTGGTCGCTGCAGCAGGAGGAGAGACAACACTATAAACACTGTTGATGTTCTGTGGTGGTCGCTGCAGCAGGAGAAGAGACAACACTATAAACACTCGCTGCAGCAGGAGGAGAGAGAGACAACACTATAAACACTGTTGATGTTCTGTGGTGGTCGCTGCAGCAGGAGGAGAGAGACAACACTATAAACACTGTTGATGTTCTGTGGTGGTTGCTGCAGCAGGAGGAGAGAGAGACAACACTATAAACACTGTTGATGTTCTGTGGTGGTCGCTGCAGCAGGAGGAGAGAGACAACACTATAAACACTGTTGATGTTCTGTGGTGGTTGCTGCAGCAGGAGGAGAGAGACAACACTATAAACACTGTTGATGTTATGTGGTGGTCGCTGCAGCAAGAGGAGACAACGGGTGCTAGTCTGTCACTGTCATTTCAGCCCGACACAATCAAATCTATTGCGGTCGGACTCACTCGTCATTTGTGTGTTAATTATTTAATCAAACAGTGCATTTGAAAGCATCAGACAATCTCAGTGCATGTGTCTATATGGAAAAATACACGTTTTAAAATGCTGACCTTCCCTCACTCCCTCTCCTGTTGACCTATCACTCAACAAACTTTCTCTCCTCACCCTCAACCCTTCAGACAGTGGGCCCGGTCTCCTCCCTCCTTCTCATGTGCCCATCTTGTCCTCTAAGCCCCAGGGAGCTCCTCTACAACAGAAAGTAGCGGAAACTGAAAACCATATGGTCATCTGCCTCTACTCAGGGTGTGTGCATTTACAAATACGGGGCCTGTGCGTGAGGGCAACAGATGCCTCACACCCACAGAGAAAGAACAGCCAATGACAGACTGCACAAACACTGATCTGAGGAAAGAGCAGAGCCACAGCATTCTGCCACATTCAATGACTCATTCCACCTAGAAAGGGTCAGGCCAGTCACTGACCCAATGTGAGCTGTCCTATAATCTCATATCTCCAACAATCACATTCTATAGTGTAAGTCAGTTAGTCTGGCTCAGTGATGAGTCACTAGTCCCCACAGACAAATAGGCGTGTTGTTGGTGTGACAGTTAGCTGTGCAGTGTCACTGCTTATGAGACAAGCTGTGTGTGTGTGTGAGATCGGGGTCAGCTGCTGCATCCAGTAAATGAACAGGCATGTGACAGTGTGAGGTCATGCGTGTCAGTGAAAAGCTGTGAGTGTCTTATAGCCAGCAGTCCCCCAGCAGTGCAGGACTGGGTCTATGACACCCTTAATGTGTGGCTTTTCTCATACACTAACGCTAAGCTAAATCCCACAGATCACAGTAAATCATATGCATCTCTAATAAGCTTTAATTTCTGCAGACAGATAAGCCTAGTTGTAGAAACATTGAGCATCTAAAGCAGCACTGTGTTTGTCTACGCCAGCCAGTCTCATGCATTTATAAACTGTGCAGACTGCACAGGCCCAAAGTGGGTCAGTGTGCTCACTGTGCTGAGCACACTGAGAAACACATGATAGCATACATCTCTTTTATAGTCTTACAGCCAGAGCGAATAGCATCAACATTAGTCAATTTTCATCAAGTGCCATTGCTGAACAGCTAGTAACAGTGACATTAACATGTAGCCTACGCAAACTCAGAACTAATTTTGTCAGTCAGTGGAAATGATCAGGGCATAAAGCCACAACCAGCCAGGGGGGGGGGGGGGGTTGAACAGGAGCTGAGAGAGGGGCCACTGAGCCAGTCACACACAATAATGACTCAAACACACAGCATGTGGCTGCATGCCTGCCACTGTAAGCAGGTCGATACAAACTGTCACACAGCAGGTTAGGGGCACAAGAGAGGTGTGAGTGTCCTGTTATTCAGGACGGTGTCTGAGCACACGGCAGCCACAGTGAAAGCCTCTTCACACCATCACTTAACATGCCATTGGTTCCCCCTGAGCCAGGGGAAGGAAGCTTACTGAGTGGGGAAGGAAGCTCAGATTCACATTAGGAAAGGGGGTTGCTGGTCCCAAGAGAGACCCTCATCAAGTAGGCCATCTCATCTATGTGAGCATTTTATGGCAACACTGCTAGAGGGGACACACACAGTTTGCAGAATCCAGTCATTTGCCAAGGCAGCTCACGCCACCTGCCTGCATCTTGGTTGCCTAGCAACCATGGTGCTTTTCTACAGACTGAAAACCAAATGACGACTTTGCCTCACACACCTCAGCATCCGAGTGAAACATGATTATTAATCATCTGCAACAGACAGGCGGCAAGAGCCAATGGGAGAGCAGACTGGCCAAGGGCAGACAGACTGTTTAAAAAGGCCAGCCCCCAGGGGAGAGTTACTATTGACTGAGTGGGAGTAACAGGAGGTCACTGGAGAACATGAACAGAGATGGATGATTGACAGCTGATAGTGGAAATGATCAGGGCATAAAGCCATAACCAGCCAAATGCTGGGTAAAAAAAGAAATCACAATGGCGGTGAAGTTTCAGTCCCTGGTGTTGAAAAGTATGATGGTATTGAAGATTGAGAAGTAGAGAGTCTGTGCTGCTCTAACACACTATCACAACACTCAAACAAGCCCAGGTAGACGCGCCCACACCCGCCTGCCCAGGTAGACCTACCTACTTGTGTGCGCACGTCTACGTAATTATCTACGCGTGCACGTAGATGTACACACACACGAGCAAGTAGATGTACGCACACACGAGCAAGTGGATGTACGCACACACACACACACGAGCAAGTAGATATACACACACACACGAGCAAGTAGATGTACACACACACACCGACACAGGAGGCGGCATGCTTGCTGTTAGCCTGGCTCCAGCCCATTTGCGAAAAATACACTGGTCCCTAATCAGTAGCTCTGACCTTGGTAGTGCGATTTGGCTTTTTTTAGCCACATGCATGCGCACACAGACACAGGCACCCTATCCCTTCCCGGTCCCCCTCTCCGGTTGATAATTAGAGCTCAGGCTGTGCAGCCAGTCTGTTCTCCTCACCTCTCCTAGCCTGGCAGTGGCACATTCCCCCAGTGAGACAGACACAGCCACATCTATGATAAACCAACACTGACACCAAAAGTGGTCCTTCTGTAGCTCAGTTGGTAGAGCATGGCGCTTGTAGCGCCAGGGTAGTGGGTTCGATTCCCGGGACCACCCATACGTAGAATGTATGCACACATGACTGTAAGTCGCTTTGGATAAAAGCGTCTGCTAAATGGCATATATTATTATTATTATAACACTCAGACCAGAACCGGGTTCTTTCTACAGATCCTGACACCAGCAGCCTATGGAGGGGGAAAACTAATAGATGCAGAGGGACAGACAGAGGAAGAGGTTAGGGTCCCAGAGCAGAAGGCTGTCACGTGTGTGTGTGTGTGTGTGTGTGTGTGTGTGTGTGTGTGTGTGTGTGTGTGTGTGTGTGTGTGTGTGTGTGTGTGTGTGTGTGTGTGTGTGTGTGTGTGTGTGTGTGTGTGTGTGTGTGTGTGTGTAACATGTGCACAAGTCTGGCCTGATTTGTGGGTCACAGGGGAGCAGCCAGCCTGGCCTCATCCCAGCTTCTCCTGCTGAAGACTGGAGGCCGGAGCTCAGCGACAGACAAGAAGGAATAGAGGGAGGAAATGTGGTGCAGCAGCAGTCAGTACAGATTGTTGTGGAGAGTCAGTCGGGTAAT
The DNA here is from genome assembly GCF_021184085.1 of Oncorhynchus gorbuscha. Taxonomy (NCBI): domain Eukaryota; kingdom Metazoa; phylum Chordata; class Actinopteri; order Salmoniformes; family Salmonidae; genus Oncorhynchus; species Oncorhynchus gorbuscha. The sequence continues at coordinate 29,646,634 of NC_060187.1, forward strand.
GCGTGAAGTAATAAGGCAGGGGAACAATAGCCAGAAGAGCGGTCACTGAATCTTACTCATAGGAAACCGGCTGAGATCTCCATCTGCTACTTTATGAGTCTTAAAGGGTTTTATCTGTCTACACTACAGACACGCAGGACATCAAGGATCCTTAAGCATCCAACTTCAACGTTCCAAGCCTATATGATATCAGTGAGACAGTCAAATGTCAAGTGTAGCTAGAACTAGGGGTAAATTCATTTGAATTCAATCAATTCAATCCATTTGAATTCAATTCAAACACCCTTTTTGATTTGAACAAAACCTTCCATACATATTGGCCCATTGTAGAAGTTGTCAGAAAGGGACTTTTTGGATCTGAATGCCCAAACATTCAAGAGATAAAAAATATTCTGCATTCCCCACCATATCCATATCTTCATCACTACATAAACAGTTGCGATTTAAATAATTTAAAAAGCTTAGTTGTCACCATTTCATTATTTTATACAAAAAAAACTTTACTTTAAAAATGTCAATTATCTAAAAACATGTCAAATCTTTTATTTTTTCTATCAAGAAATAAAGTATAGTTTGATAACCCTGTTTGTCAGTTTTTAAATGATATCAAACTCAAACGTTGAACTATTTCAGTGATGAAGACATTGATGTCTCATGGCATGGTATGCAAAATGGGTCAACTTTGAGGACATCCATCTCCTGAAAGTTCTGGCATTCAGGTCCAAAGTCACTTTGACCAGTTGGTCAAAATGGACAAACATGTATGGAAAGGTTTGTTTCAATCAAAAGGGATTCTGTCAAAAAAGTCACTTAATTCGTATTTATTTACCTCTAGAATAATGTGGGTTAATAACAGCAGCATTACCCCATCCCACTCCGTTCACAACGTTAAATGCATATTGCCTCTAGCTATCAGGCTCAGCTGACATGAATACCAATAGCAGGGACGTTATTAAGGTCATTGTGATCCTGTGTGTGTGTGTGTCATGGTTTCCGTTAGCCGGTAATTTCTGGCTTTTGGACCAAAAAAAAAAAGAAAAACCATTGCAAAATAAAGCTTTTTAGTCATTGATGGAAATACTATACCAGTTGATATGCTCCAACTTACATTTACATTTAAGTCATTTAGCAGACGCTCTTATCCAGAGCGACTTACAAACTTCAAAGGCAAATATACTTCATAGGCTAATAATGCTTGGAAACGTGTTAGTTGTGTGAGCACGGGTTTCCATTTTTACTCCCGCAAAAGATATACAGCTATTATATTTGAAGTTTTATTACTGCATAGGCAACTTTTTCTTCTAGGCTAAATGTTTTTTTTTTATAAAAATTGTTTTTAAATGATATTAATTTATTTATCGCAGGTATGAAGACACTGTTCTACTGTTTAAATGAATTACAATAATCTAAATGTGATTTAGAGCACCGTGGCTGGACACTAATGCGTTTCGCACCCAAAGCATATGGATGTCTGGTATATTTGTCAAATACCCAGTAAATCAAAATCTTCTCGGTCACGTTGTCTGGCGCCAAATTTTCTTGACGGAAAATCTGGTGTGTGTACTTGTTTTCCAACCTTATCAGGATGTCCTAGCCCAATGTCCTAGCAAATCACCCAAATGTCCTGAAAGGGTATGAAAACTTGTTTTCATGTCCTGAATTTGTTTAAATGCCATTTTAAACTTACGGGGTAAGGGAAAATAGCACTTAATTGTCAAACATTTTTACACCCCAAAACATCCTGAAATTTCACAAAGGTGTGAGTGTGTGTGACACATCATTGATCCCATATTGAGCCATGGCGCTACAGATTAGGAACAACTTCTCCTGGACTGCAGTTGACAAAAATCAGTCAGTCAGTCACCATCTCTCCATAGTCAGATGCAGTAATATCATTGTTCAACATAGACCAACAGACTAAGCAGTGGTTACCCCATATCAGTGACTGATTCCTGAAATCAATTGACAGTTCAAAGCAGAGATGGTGTGGAATGTGTATGTCGTGAATTAACAGAATCCAGCGTCTCTCATTGGAGGTTGTACCATCGTCTAGTTTTTGTTGTATTAACAGTGTCAAAGAAAAGAGAACATATCAGCCTCTTGCGATATGGATATCGCACATCTCAAAATTGCAATTTTGATCTGAATTTGATTAATTGTGCAGCCCTAACACACACAGAAGTCAACTCAGAGGCCCAGCTCATGAGCGGCAGATTTCAAATAGAAAATAATGTGTTTATGCAACAAATTTGAGTGCATCAAATCATATCGCACCAATTCATTCCTCTACTCAAACCGAATTTCTAACTGAAATGTATTGTTCCTGTATGTTTTAATTTTTTTATTTTACACCTTTATTTTAAGATTAATGACGTAGCAGCTTGCTTAGTTCCAATTGACAGACTCATTTTTTTCAACATGAACAGCGAGGCAACTTCGAGGTGAGAAATGCTTCCATTGCCCAAAAGCCTGCTGGAACAGACTACTGAGGATGGGGTTGTCATTTCAAATCACATAATCAAATATAAAAATATGGATATGAACTGAATTGGCCTATGCTTGTCAACAACAGCCAGTTTTTTTTTTTAACCTGTGGCATAATCTGACTGATTTACCTTCCATTTCATGCAGTCTAACAACTGATCGGCAATTGCGACATATCAATTGTGATCATGGTCACATTAACTTACAATTTCACTAAATAAATATAGCCACTAATAATTGCATAATAACACAAGGCTACAACAACAATGAACTGAAGTTAAAGGCTATTTATTAAATATGTTTGCCAGCTCCAGGTAGGCTACACAAGTGTAACAAATTGATTTGCAATGACTCCAGTGATATCATCATCATCATTTCAACATATTTATTATATAAAATGGTAGGCTACAGTAGCCTGCATAGGAATTAATATGCTAATTGGTGGCCAAGAGATGCAACTGTATCATTATCCACATTTAATGTCAGTTTCCTTGTGAACTTCTCCCTATTACAGACGCACACAAGGGAGCTCCATAACTTCCATTTCAAATTTCCACTCGCACTGCGCTCGAGACCCAAGAATTTAGCATGTGTAAAACCCTTCACTTGCTATGGTTTTCCATAAGGAAAGTCGACAGACAGAATGTGATTTTATCCACCTCCGAGGAAATATTTGCAATGCACTCTAAGAGCCCCTAGTCGTTTTCCTGTGCTTTGTCACAGTCATTTCTAGACACGCATCTATTCTATTTTTAAGCCATAGCCATGGTGGCCGCCATGCAATTCCGAAGTAGCCCAAAAACCCGCAACAAATACATTTTCTTCAAAGTATCCCAATTTGGCTGAAATAAAAAGACACGGCAACCCTGTTCATGAGATCCCTACCTGAAAATACATATTCTAAGTGATCAATAGTTTGTATTCAGCAGCCATAAAAGTATGCCTTACTTTGCAGAACTACAGAAATTGTCAGAGCGCATAGGCAGCAGTTCTATAGAGATGAAATTACTTGGATTGAAAAACATTTTTTTTTAAATGTATAAAATACACAAATAAAACATTTTATTAAAGTAATGTGAATAAATGGTTAATTAGTGATAAACATTAGGCTTGGGGGGTATCCAGATTTTCATCGTCATACAATCCTTCTCTCATCCTGGGATTTACTGTATTAATGGTATAGCACAGAAGGGGGTGCTAAAAACGCAAGAAAGCCTTCTGGTCAGAGGCCCATGGGTTAACAAAATTAGCACAAACAAGTAGAGAAATCAGATACTGTTGGCTCAATGCTAACGAGCGACAACAAATATAAAATAGCAAAGACAGACAAATCCAGCTCAAAGCTATACAAGCATAGCTAGTTGCTACCAAATGTCATTTTCTATGTGTAGTAATTTTCAAGCAAAATAAAATGAGAAATTGTGCAAATTAATAAAAGGAAGAGCAGCATGTGTACACTGAGCAAAAGTGAAAGAAAAAAACACTAGTAGGAAGCACAGGGGGAAACTGGCAACTATACAGATAACTCATCAGACAGGTCTTAGGTTCACTAGCTGACACACACACACCTTAAGTTCACTAGCTAGCTAACAGACAGACAACAGGTGTGTCTGCTTTTGTCAAGGAACAGCTACAATGGGCCTCTCACAGGTGCCTGAGCAAAACATGTTATTCTTTCTCTCAGGCTTATAATCTAAACGTGAAAAAAACATGTTAAAGCGGAACAGCACACAAACAACATAATATAACTAAAATAAAATATTGTATTAAACTAAAGTAATGTGAATAAATTAAGGTTAGTAAGTGAATAGCAGTAATGGGCAGTCAATACCCTCATTGGACGAGTATTAAAAGAAAAATCTGTGTTACAGCAGTCAACCCAAATAATGCATAGTTTATTTATTGTTTTAAATTATCAACACTAGCATTTTTTTTTAATAATCTAACCCAAACTGAATGGACCTCAAAAGCACGAATAGCTCAACACTACTAGCTAGCTAACAGACATTTTAACTCTGGTTTGTCTAACAAGATGTCAGACAGACCGCACGTGTCTGGTTTTGTCAAGGAATAGATACAACGGGCTTCGCGCTGGAGCTGGAGCAAAATAGGTTTATCTCTAATAACCTTATCATAGCCTGGCCTTTCACGTTCAAATAGCTACCAAGTGTAACAGCACACACCCTACCTGGGTAACACCCACACCATCCTTTTCCCAGGAGAAGGTGCCAGTCGGGCCCCAGGGATTTTGGGTGGAATAGCCTTTAGAGGGCCGACGTGCTGGAACCTGACAAAGCACAGGCACCCGTCTAAAACACACACTCTCTGTAACAGACAGTTTCCCTTTCTCTCAAACACACACCATCTCTCCCTACTCACAGGCTGGGTTAGAACAATGCCATGGCTCTGGTACCGACAGGCACGGTAAAGCCTGTGGAAGCGGTTTCATTTCCTCCCTTACAATGCAGCTTAGCTTAGGCACACACATCAGAGTATGTACAGACCAGCTGGCTGGAGTGTTTGAGTGTCCGTAATCTCTCCATATCCCAGCCTGTTGTCCCCACTTGCTTCAAGATGTCCACCATTGTTCCTGTACCCAAGAAAGCGAAGGTAACTGAACCAAATCGCCCCGCAGTGCTTTGAGGCTAGTTAGGGATCATATCACCTACATCTTACCCGGTAACAATACGTATACCGCCCCAACAGATCCACGGACAACGCAATCGCCATTGAACTGCACACCTGGACAAGAGAAAGAGTTCAGCTTGCAACACCATAGTGCCCTCCAAGATCATCACTAAGCTCAGGGTATTATGTCAATACCCCTCTCTGTGAAACTAGGTCCTGGACTTCCTGACGGGCCGACCAAGTTGTGAAGGTAGGAAACAACACCAGGGCTTGACATTACTTTTTTGCCACTTGCCCTATGGGAAGAAAAATTATAACTAAAATATTTTTACATTAAAAATCTGTCCTCAAGCTTAAGTTTTAAAAAATAAGGGAGGTGTAACACCATCAGCCAAAGGGTGACTGAAAATGAGTGACCTACACAGGAGGTTGCCGCCCATAGACAATGTTCTCGTCCCCTAGCAACCATCCTACCAAAAAATAAATATGAAGGACTAATCCATTGCGGAGGCCGCTGGGATGGCACACTAGTCTCACCAGTAACACATTTACTGTTAAATACCATAATTTCTAATATTCAATGTTAGTTTGGTTACTAATATTTATGTTAATGAATTCAGTATAGTATTCTTATTATTAGTCTTACAGTCGTTGTCATTGTACGAGTGGACACGTTGTTTGCAGAGCACACAACCTAGGCTACACTTGAGGAAAACGTTTTTAGTTCATTTTATTCCATTTAGGAGTTTCAAATTATTGTCTTTAGTTTGGGGTGCTCCTGTCAATCTTGAGTAAGGACACGCACCTAATTACGTATAGAACTAGGCCTAGGCTACCTGGTCTGTGCGCAAATGTAAACGTATAAAATGTGCCCATTTGGGGATCTGATACTATTTCTGATTGTCTTAACTCACAATCACTGTGGAACTTCTCAAAGTATTTTTCTTTGCCGCAAAAAGCAGGTAAAACAAAGTCTGTTTTTACATCCATTGAGAATGATAATAGTTCCTCAATGTAGCCTATTTGAAAAATCTTTCCAGCTTTCTCACTTTTGATAACCACACAGAATGAAAGGGGAAGAAATGGCATGCTCTGATATGACCTACCTGATTGCCTCTTATCCCTTGCGCAAATAGCCTACAGCTGTCTGTCCAGAGCTCACTAGTGTCAGAAACTGAGGGCCCAGAATACAATGTTGCAAGTTTGCTCCCAGATCCAAGTTAATATGCTTCAAGTTCCTTGCAAACCGGTCATGCATAGACAAATGTTATTTATAGGATTCTTATTTTTAAAATATAATTTAAATAATCTGGATATTTTCTACCTACGGGCTGCAATGTTTTTATATGTTGGCTTTATGTAAGCATTTTTACATATTGGCAATAGAAGTTACTATTTGAATCATTTTTATTTAGATCAAATTTTCATTAACCACATGGCATTGAGTTTGAGATATGAAGACTTATAAATTAATATAATAATAATAATATATGCCATTTAGCAGACGCTTTTATCCAAAGCGACTTACAGTCATGTGTGCATACATTCTACGTATGGGTGGTCCCGGGGATCGAACCCACTACCCTGGCGTTACAAGCGCCATGCTCTACCAACTGAGCTACAGAAGGACCACCAGAATGTTCCACAAAAATGTGCATGTGAAAATCACAACTGGCACACAGATCAGTAGAAATGGTACAATAACCTGTCACTCCAAATCTAATATTGTTGCCGACTGCTGGTGTAGCCTATTACCAGCAACTCCAAGAGAGTAACGACAAAAACTGCTATGGCCAGTAGCAGCGGGAGGACTCGGAAACAGGTTCTTCTGGTTAGGCTATATTGATCTCTGGCTCCCTCTTTAGTAAATTTGTGGGTCTTGATGTTTGATTGCAGTGCTTAAAGCATCAGGCAAAGTAGCCTATATATATTATAGTTGATTTTATTTGAACATGGGTGTCTATATATGGAAAAATACACTTTAAAATTTAGACCAATTGATTAGTCGAAAGAACAGAAGACTATTGGTCGACATTTTTTTTTAAACAGTTGAGTTGGGGACAGACCTACTTGAAGTACACGTTGGTAAAAAAAAAAAGTCATGACAGGCCTGATGGAAACCGAAACATGTTTGGTAAACAAAACTAAATATGCTAATAGGGTGTGATTATTTGTGTCGGTAAAATGAACGTGAAAAAGCTTTTGTGCAAATATAATATATATATAAATAAAATATAATAACCATATCGAAGTAAACTTCAAGTCAAGCGATGACGTGTTGTCCTCCCGTTACGACTCATCAGGAAAGCATGCAGTTCATTAAGTTATAGATTAAATAAATTATGATTAACTTCAGAGTGGTGAAAGTGCAAGGTGACGAGCTTAACGCCCCTTTCTTGGGGCAGCAGGTAGTGGTTAGAGCAATGGACTTGTAACTGAAAGGTTGCAAGATCGAATCCCTGAGCTGACAAGATAAAAATCTGTCGTTCGGCCCCAGTTAACACACTGTTCCTAGGCAATCATTGAAAATAAGAATTTGTTCTTAACTGACTTGCCTTGTTAAATAAAAGATAAATACTTTTTTTAAATGAAAAATAAATCTTGCTCTTTTGTCCATGATATTGCAGGCTATACGTGCGCTCCAGCCAACAACATCTCAGATATCGCTGTTGGGTAGAGCGTACATGCCAATACCAGAGTGGGCACACTGCCTATATAACGCAACATTTTTTGTGAGACCCATCAGTAGAGTTGAGAATGTGATGGAAACACATTTAACTTTTATTTTGGCATATGGGAATTTAACTGCAAAAGGTATTTTTATGGGCACTAAGTCACCACGCACAACCTTTACCTGCAACTGGTCAGTTGGAAGGAAACATTTCTGCTGGTAAAATGTGCATATTGGTTTTATGTTGATTTTTGAATAGTCACACACACAAAAAAAAAAAAAAAATAATAATAATAATAATAATAATTCGGTCGCCATTGGACGGAAACCTAGCTAGTGACAAAATATATTTAGTGGAGACAAATATTTTCCAATAGCCTATTCTACTCTGTTGGAGCTGTGGCACAAAAGAAATGTGTAGTAGCCTAGGCCTATCTGGCTTTCTGTGTGCGCTGAAAAGTGGAGATTGAACCTCGCTGGCTGTGCATCGTGATCGTTGTAAATCATCATGGGCTGCAAAGAAACTGTTGTCCTCAGAACTGGATAATTATAAACTGATAAGGATTGTTGCCTCCTCCTGCGATCTCATTAGGCCTTGGCAGGTTGCACATTGCTAGAATATGTTAATAGGCCTAGGCCAACAACACATCATTTCTGTCAGCTGAGGAAAAAGTTTAAGATTCAGTTCTTTAAACTCCCCAGATTTTTCCATCTTGATATTGTTTGCTCAATTTCACTTCTTGTAGCCTAAAATGTAATTAAAAATAAATCTGTAATTGAGAATAGCTTAGACTCTGACTTTCATAATTATTACCATTTAAAAGCTGCATTTTTAGAACATTAAACACTTACAGTGCCTTGCGAAAGTATTCGGCCCCCTTGAACTTTGCGACCTTTTGCCACATTTCAGGCTTCAAACATAAAGATATAAAACTGTATTTTTTTGTGAAGAATCAACAACAAGTGGGAGACAATCATGAAGTGGAACGACATTTATTGGATATTTCAAACTTTTTTAACAAATCAAAAAGTGAATAATTGGGCGTGCAAAATTATTCAGCCCCCTTAAGTTAATACTTTGTAGCGCCACCTTTTGCTGCGATTACAGCTGTAAGTCGCTTGGGGTATGTCTCTATCAGTTTTGCACATCGAGAGACTGAAATGTTTTCCCATTCCTCCTTGCAAAACAGCTCGAGCTCAGTGAGGTTGGATGGAGAGCATGGAATGGGAAAAAAAATTCAGTCTCTCGATGTGCAAAACTGATAGAGACATACCCCAAGCGACTTACAGCTGTAATCGCAGCAAAAGGTGGCGCTACAAAGTATTAACTTAAGGGGGCTGAATACTTTCGCAAGGCACTGTATGAACACTAATGAACACTAATGAAAAATAGTATTTTCCGAACTATCCAAACTATTCTTATGCATAATTTCCTGCCGTATAATTGTTCTCATGTCTCATTAGATTTTTATATCGGCTATTGTTTGTTCTTAACCTTTCATTAATATTTTAGGCCTTATTCAAAAAAATTCAAACAGAGGGTGGCTTAATAAGCAAAGTCAAATTCATATCAAATGGAGAGAAAAATCGACTGGCTATTGGTCCAGACCATTCGATACATTATTTTCTTTTGACCAGATATTTTGCGGGACTCTTAGCGCCGTCTACATTGTTCTCTTGCTTTGTGTAAATGTAACATTTATTGAAAAAGGCTGGAGCAAATAGGAATACAGGCAACGCCAACAATGCACGGCCGTGCCATCAGATTCAATTCTGATTGGAGTCATTTTTTAATGTTTGGATGTGATTCTTTTTTTACTTGACCATTCATTCAACTGAAATCTATATTATTACTTGCCCTGGACACACCTTAAAATGTTGAGCCCTGAACAACTCTGCTACGCAAATTCCCAACACAGGGGCACCACAGGGGTGCGCACTCCTGTACTCCCTGTCCACCTCAAATCATCAAGTTTGTTGACGACACAGCGATAGGCCTGATTACCAACAATGGCGAAACAACCTACTGGAAGCGGTGAAACCCGTGGCGGAGTGGTGCCAGGAAAATAACCTCTCAACGTCAACAAAAAGAAGGATCTGATCGTGGACTACAGGAAACGGTAGAGAGACTTCTAGAGATGCACACCATTGAGAGCGTCCTGTCGGGTTGCATCACTGCCTGGTATGGCAATTGCACCATCCATAACCACAGGGCTTTACAGGTGGTGGTGCGGTCAGCTCAATGCATCATCGGGGGCACACTGCTTGCCCTTCAGGATATCTACAGCACCTGCTGTCACAGAAAGGCAAAGAAGATCATAAAGGACCTCAGCCACCCGCCCAAAGCCTGTTCACCCCCTACAATCTAGAAGAAGGAGACCGTACAGGTGCAACAAAGTTGGGATCGAGAGACTGATAAACAGCTTCCATCTACAAGCTATTGCACTGTTAAAACAGCTTCCGCCCAATACCCTGCCTTGAACATTAGAGACTGCTTTGCCCTACGTACATAGTCATTGAACACTGGTCACTATAATTATGTTCACATACCGTTTTTCCCACTTTATATGTACAGTTGAAGTCAGAAGTTTACATAAACAAGTTTTAATGACTCCAACCTAAGTGTTTCAACAGCTCTACAAATTTCTTGTAACAAACTGTAGTTTTGGCAAGTCAGGACATCTACTTTGTGCATGACAAGTAATATTTTCAACAATTGTTTACAGACAGATTATTGAATTTATAATCACAATTCCAGTGGGTCAGAAGTTAACATACACCAAGTTGACTTTGCCTTTAAACAAGTTGTAAAATTCCAGAAAATGATGTCATGGCTTTAGAAGCTTCTGAAAGATTAATTGACATCATTTGAGTCATAGATGGCATCATAAGGCAGGAAAATGATGCAGATATGTTGAAGGAACATCTCAAGACATCAGTCAGGAAGTTAAAGGCTTGGTCACAAATGGGTCTTCCAAATGGACAACACCCCCAAGCATACTTCCAAAGTTGTTGCAAAATGGCTTAAGGACAACAAAGTCAAGGTATTGGAGTGGCCATCACAAAGCCCTGACCTCAATCCTTATGAAAAATTGTGGGCAGAACTGAAAAAGTGTGTGCGAGCAAGGAGGCCTACAAACCTGATTCATCTACACCAGCTCTGTCAGGAGGAATGGGCCAATATTCACCCAACTTATTGTGGGAAGCTCGTGGAATGCTACCCAAGTTTGACCCAAGTTAAAAAATGTAAAGACAATGCTACCAAATACTAATTGAGTGTATGTAAACCTCTGACCCACTGGGAATGTGATGAAAGAAAACACTGAAATAAACAATTCTCTCCATTATACTGACATTTCACATTCTTAAAATTAAGTGGTGATCTAACTGACCGAAGACAGAATTTTTACTAGATTTTAAATGTCAGGAATTGTGAAAAACAGTTTAAATGTATTTGGCTACAGTGTATGTAAACTTCCAATTCCAACTGTATATACACTGTATTCTAGTCATGGTTCATCCTCAATAACTACTGCTTATATTCATATACTGTCCACACACACACACACACACACACACACACACACACACACACACACACACACACACACACACACACACACACACACACACACACACACACACACACACACACACACACACACACACACACACACACACACACACACTCTGATATTTCTTCATTTATTTGGGGGGTATTATGTGATTGCTAGGTGTTATTACTGCACTGTTGGAGCTAGAAACAAGCATTTCGCTGCACCTGCGATAACATCTGCAAATCTGTGCCCATGACCAAAGGAAAACAAGAGAGATGTAGCTGAACACTCCCTATATGACCTCCTGTGTGTTTTCCATGTTGACCAAAACTGTCCAGCATGCAGCACTGTAGAAGCATGTAGAGCTCTGATCCTGCTGGCCCTATCTCTGCATGGGTCTATAATAAGAGCTGGGTTAGGACTGCTTTATGAGCTGGAGAAAGATAAGCGGTGTGTGTGACCCTCCACTCATCCTTCCCTCTGAGCTCCTTTGAAACTCAGCACCCTCCCCCTCTTCTGTTATTTATTTTCTATCCCACGTTGTTGGGAGGTAGTTGAGCAGCTAAATAGCCACAGATGGTCCCAACTACACATTCATTGGAAAGGCTACGGGTGATGTTTTATACTTCTAGTCACACACAACTACTAAGTAACAAACTTAAGACTTGCACTCGTTTCTGTGCACTGCACATGCCTTTAAAAATAGGAAAATACTGCTGTATGTATTGCACTATCAGAGTTTACTTAGTGTAGCGGTGTTGACATATGCGCAAAATAGTTGTGCAACAGTACTGACACTAGTCAGGCATATGAACAAAGCAGTGGAACAGACTCTACAATGTGTAGCAACTCCTCTTTGAAGCTGCTTCACTAAGCAAAACTCTGGGTCAGAGAGATAGCGCTGCGGTGGATAGCTCCAGTGTCACGGGCTCCTGACCAATGCTGCGTCATTTCCTATGACGAAAACAGCTTCTGGACATCAGAACAGCAATCACTAACCTTGATTTAGATAAAGATTTCTACTTCAACAAGTCTGCAGCTCCAGACATTCTGCTTACCTCAGACCAGACCCTGATCACGGGACTCGAAAGAGGAAGCAGCGGTGCAAGAGGCAAGTGAGGCAGCGTCATGACGAGATTATGTCGATGAGCAGGTAGACCGCCACTGCCCTCTGTTTTTCTTGCGAGAGTGCAGTCACTGGAGAACAACTGGATAAGCTCAGTTCGAGACTTTCCCGCCGACGGGTCCTAAAACTGTAATATCCTATGTTTCCAAGACGTAGTGAAAATAAGACAAGGCTATACAACTATTTGTTTTTTCTACTAAGCTGCAGGACTGGAATATGTCCCGGGATTCATCTGATAACATTGTGTAAACCACATCAGTAACGAGCTTCATTAATAAGTGCATTGACAATGTTGTCCCCACAGAAACCATGGATTACAGGCAGCAACCACACAGAGCTAAAAGGCTAGAAGTGCCACTTTCAAGGAGACGTATAAGAAATCCAGACACGTATAAGAAAAACCACTACGACCGCTGATGTGTGAAACAGGCAAAGCGTCCATACAAGAATAAGTACAAATCCTACGCCAGCTCAGACACTCGACGGATGTAGCAGGGCTAGCAAATTACTATACTTGCTTCGAGGCAAGCAACACTGAACCATGCATGAGAACACCAGTTGTCGCGAACGGCTGGGTGACCTTGCTTACTGTAGCTGATGTGAGTGACACCTTTAAACAGGTTAACATTCACAAACGGACTAGGAGGACGCATACTCAGGGGTGTGTGCTTAGTCCCCTCCTGTACTCCCTGTTCAGCCACGACTGCGCACGACTCCAACACCATCAAGTTTGTTGATGACAATGATAGTAGGACTGATCACCGACGACGAGGCAGCCTATAGGGACTGGCAGCGTGGTGCCAGGACAACAATTTCTACGGACGGCCGAACTTCCTGCCATCCCAGACCTCTATACCTGGCAGTGTCAGAGGAAGGCCCAAAAGGACCAAAGCCATAATACTACTAAAACAAGACTGCTAAATAGCTATCAAATGGCTTCCCAGACTACCTGCATTGAAACTTTTTTGCTCTAACGCTGTTGCACTAACTGTGCACACACAATATATATCCTGTTGCCTAGTCAATGTACCCCTACCTATATGTACATGGCTACCTCAGTTACCTCGTACCCCTGCACATCGACTCAGTACTGGTTCCCCCTTTATATAGCAATCTTACTTTTACTCGTTTTGTTAGTCGGTAATCACTGTGTATTTATTCCTCGTGTCTATTTCAATTGATCTTAACTCTGCATTGTTGGAAAAGGTACATTCTTTTGGGGACAGGTCGGAAAGCATAAACAAATGTATGGCAATTTAGCTAGTTAGCTTGCACTTGCTAGCTAAGAGGTTCAATTTAGCTAGCTTGCTGTTGCTAGTAAATTTGTCCTGGGATATAAACATTGAGTTGTTATTTTACCTGAAATGCACAAGGTCAACCGAAACATTTCTAGTCATCTCTCCTCCTTCCCGGATTTTTCATCATTGAATTTATATGGTGATTGGCATCTAAACTTCCATAGTATTACCACAACGACCGGCAAAACAGTTCATCTTTCAATCACCTATGTGGGTATAACCAATGAGGACATTGCACCTTTTTCAGATACACCAACAACAAAAAAGCAGGCATGGTAAATGACTGAGATTTAAATCTGTGTACAAAAGGGGTATTATTATTATTATTATTATTATTGTTATTATTATTATTATACGCGTGGAGGGGAACACAGACACACAAGTGTTTGCTCTCAAAGTTCACTGGGTCAGAGTGCACATTGCACGCTGGAAAGGAACAAAGCCTGACACCCAAATGCTCATGCATGCTCTCACACACACACACGAAAGAAGATCTGTATAAAACCTCTGAGAAAAGGAGAGAACTAGAAGAGGAGCGAGAGCAGTAGAGCCCCCTCTCATTGGAATAAAAGCAGGCAGAGCAGAGGGCGGCAGTATATATATGGGCTGTTATTTTTCCATCACACAGTCATGATGGATTGATCCTTTCTTCTTTCCCACAAAGAACAGAACAATGTTACATTGTATGCTTCTGTCAGAGTGAGTGAGTGAGAGTGTGTGTGTGTGTGTGTGTGTGTGGGGGGGGGGCACTGTCTTATGGAAGAGGAGCAACAGCTGCGGCCTGAACAAACAGTTGCATCTCTTCAACCGCTACACACCTCTCATCCCCTCGCTCTTTCTCTCCCTCCCTGAAAGAGCTGCTCAAACCTCTGGGCCACCTCTCCTACAGAGCAACATGGCCAGGGGCCACACGCACACAATATTAATGTATTTTTCTCCTCACAGAAGACAAGTACATGCAGGATGCATGGCCTTCCAAACACTCATTTCTATTGAATTGTTGTTGTTGTTTTTTTGTGTGTTTTTTTAAATAGGCACGGCATGTGTGTTTTTTTAAATAGGCACGGCATTGTTTCCACCAGTGTCTCCCAGCCTCCCCTCCCCTTCCACTTTCACACAAAGGAAACTAAAGTTGAAAAATATATCACGAACAGAAATAAATAAAAAATGGATGGTGTTCAGAGATAGGTGGGAGGGGTTCAGTGGAGCTCAAGGGTGGGATTAAAAATAACTAATACTGTGTCCGTAAAATGTATATACAATTGCATTCGGAAAGTAATCAGATCCCTAGACTCTTTCCACATTTTTTTTACAGCCTTATTCTATAATTATTTAAACACCCCCCCCCCCTCAATCTATACACAATACCCCATTATGACAAAGCATAAACAGGTTTTTAGAATTCCCGTTTCGCATGGTCAGTCCTTTAGGTGCCTTTCGGCAAACTCCAAGCGGGCATTCATATGCCTTTTACTGAGAGGCTTCAGTCTGGCCTGATTGGTGGAGTGCTGCAGAGATGGTTGTCCTCTGGAAGGTTCTCCCATCCACAGAGGAACTCTGGAGCTCTGTCAGTGACACCGGTTTCTTGGTCACCTCCCTGATCAAGGCCCTTCTCAACCCGATTGCTCAGTTTGGCCGGGCGGCCAGCTCTAGGAAGAGTCTTGGTCGTTCCAAACTTATTCCATTTAAGAATGATGGAGGCCACCGTGTTCTTGGGGACCTTCAATACAGTATAAATGTTTTGGTACCATTCCCCAGATCAGTGCGTCAACACAATCCTGTCTCGGAACTCTACGGACAATTCCTTAGACCTCATGGCTGGATTTTTCTCTGACATGCAATGGGGCGGCAGCGTAGCCTAGTGGTTAGAGCGTTGGACTAGTAACCGGAAGGTTGCGAGTTCAAACCCCCGGGCTGACGTTCAGCCCCTGAACAGGCAGTTAACCCACTGTTCCCAGGCTGTCATTGAAAATAAGAATATGTTCTTAACTGACTTGCCTGGTTAAATAAAGGTTAAAAAAAAAAAAAATTAAAAAAAACTGTGGGATCTTATATAGACAAGTGTGTGCCTTTCCAAATCATGTCCAATCAAGTGAATTTACCACAGGTGGACTCCAATAAAGTTGTAGAAACATCTCAAGGATGATCAAAGGAAACAAGATGCACCGGAGTTCAATTTCAAGTCTCATAGTAAAACAGTCTGAATTCAGAGCTTGGGCTCTGAATTTCAGAGCCCCTAAGTAAATAATTAGTTTATTATTAATCAAATTTGCACAAAAAACAAAATAGCCTGTTTTTGCTTTGTCATAATGGGGTTGAGTGTAGATTAATGTAGATCTTTTTTTTTCAATCCATTTTAAAATAAGGCTGCAACAAAATGTGGATAAAGTCAAGGGGTCTGAATACTTTCTGAATGCACTGTAGGTTCAGAAATTGTGAAACAGCTCGGTTAAAAATATGGCAAAATAGAAAAGGAATTTTAAAAAGGATACTAAAGAAACTTCCAGAAACGTTCCTCAGAGTGGAAGAGCATGTTTATCCAGGTCCCTGCATGTCCAAACCTGCCTCAGTTGTAGAGGAAGCACACACACACTCAGTGGTCATGCCTGTAATAGACACTTCTGCCATCTCGTCTCGCTCCATTCAGAATAAATCTCAGTGACACACAAGTCATCTCAAGTTTCTGACACACCATCAACATTCACTGCATGTCTATACCCAACAGGCAGAGAGAAAGCGTGGGAAGGAACAGAGGTGGGGAAAGAGGTGGTAAGTGTCGTTTTCTTTAAAATCACAGGCCCATAGTAAACCTGAGAGGATATCACAAGGGAAGAAGAGGATAACGCGTAGTGTGTACACGTGCGTGCGTCCTCCTTGGCTCTATAGGGCAGACAGTGAGCTGAGCTTTTATCTGATGATCCTCTCTCAGGGCTCTGGACCAAGTTCACAGCTTTCCATGACACAACCAGCTAACAGCTCAGCTTACCCAGACAGGCCAGCAGTGGTGAGCCGAGCCACAGGGACCAGACACCCAGAGGGCTGGGTGGTTACTACCCAAGGTAAGGCCTTCATGGGTTCTAGGAGGGAGATTAAAGTGTCAATACAAACTGTTTTCAATCCCAAGTGTTTCTTTCTCCCACTGCGGGTTTTTGCGGTCGTCTGCATTTCAGAGCCCAAGCTAAGGTCAGTGCACTGAGTAGTAATGCCCAGTAAAGTGATTGTTATACTTCCACCCATTGGTCTTGAGTGTGAACAGTGGCATCACAGGTCCCTGGAGAATCCCTTGCTAGACATGTGCCCATCAGGATGTAAAACATGTTACACACCATCTTGGTCAGGTTCCCTCCCAACTGTGTGTCTGTGTGCTCTTTGGGGTGTGAAGATATCTACAGACGGAGCACAAATTTATGTTATAAACTGATGCCTCCTACACAGGCCAGGGAGACTGAGTAGAGTAGTACAACAAAGAAAATATGGAGAAAGGGGCTTCCAGTTCACTTCAAATAGGTGCACTTCACTCACAGGGTAAGCTGAGGCTCTAAAAGGGAAATCTGGGCAAGCCAAGAGGGACTCTAATGATAGACACAGGAGTAGTATTCCAGGCTTGGTTCTCTTTGGGGAAAATAAATGTTTAAACCCAGGTTAATTTCTACACAAATAAAATAGTTATTTGTTACATGCTGTGTAGACTAACAGTGAAATGATTACTTACCAGGTCTCGAAATTCCCGGCGGCAGTAACGCCCATCTAAAAAATAATCCATGCTTTGCAGCCAGTGGCCATTATGTCGTCTTTGGACTGAATATAATAATTATAATTTGCTTCTCCCGGCTGCCAATCGCCCTGCTCCGAAGCACTTATCACACATGGCTCTCTCAGATCTCAATTCTTATTAGCCAATGCACGTCATGAGATCATGTCCTCAGGCGTCACTACAAGTGAAGACCAAAGTCAGGGATGGAACGGTGCATGAAATTATCAAATTCCGAGGCACATATTGAAGTTAGACATTTCCTCTGGCAACAAGATGAGTGGAGAACAGAAAGAGCATTAGCCCATGTCAATCTACTATCCCCCATAGTTACCCAACATTATCTATTGGTCAGCTTGTCATTCTGTGTCAGAAATAAATATTCCAAAAACAGACCTGGGACAGTTGTGGGATGATAGATTCCAAATTCATACAACCACTGTACATCAACAATACCTTTAAAAGCAATGAGGCTTCTGCAACAGAGCTGAAGGTTTAGCTTAAAAATGTTCATAAATTATTTCTTCACATAAGCAGTGAATGTGTGCACCGCAGTAGGCTATGCATGCAAATGTTCCCAAATGCAATTGCCGAAAAAAGCCGTTCTCAACAGCCCAGACAAATGACAAATGAAAATATATTTCAGAATGGGGGAAGATAAAGATGAAACAACTGGCTAATATGACTAAGATCGTGTTCACGGCTGCTGGACAACAAAAAAAGTTATTTGAAAACCAATTTTTTATTTTTACCTTTATTTTACTAGGCAAGTCAGTTAAGAACAACTTCTTATTTTCAATGACGGCCTAGGAACAGTGGGTTAACTGCCTGTTCAGGGGCAGAACGACAGATTTTGTACCTTGTCAGCTCAGGGATTCGAACTTGCTACCTTTCGGTTACTAGTCCAACGCTCTACCCAACGGCTACCCTGTCGCCCCAATAGGATGTGAGAGAAATTAGAGAAATAACCTACTGGTTTCAATGACATATGAGGAAGGGTTTATAAAGTAATTCCCTCTGCATTCCTATGGTAGGAATTTGGCTAAGAACAGCCAGGTGTTAAACAATTACGTTTACGGTTAAAAAGTTTCAAAATGTAGACTGCTCAGATTGCAATGATGTTGTGGTGTGCAACAGGCACTGGCTTTTCTCACCCATCTGTGCGACAGAATAAAGCCTTGATGTTAATATTAATTATATATATATTTGTCAAAATATGACTGGCCTTAATGCTGTAATTACAGTATAGGCTTACCTCAAAAAATGAATGAAGCAAGTGGAAGAAAGTAAGGAACTTGTCTATCGGCCCCAAATTAAAAAACAAAATTGGTTAAAACTTCTTCGGGATTGGTGTCCTGTCCACGGGACAGTTGAGCTAACGTAACTGTAACTGGGCTATATTCTGGGCTAGGTATGTTCTGGGCTAGGTATGCTTTCACCGAAAAGCATTTTATAAATATGACACTGTGGTTGGATTAACAAGAAGTTAATCTTTAAACCTATGTAAAATATGTTTTGGTTTCTGAATTTTTATAATGAGCACTTCTGCCTCCCACTTCCTGGTTAGATTTTTCTCAGGTTTTCACCTGCCATATGAGTTCTGTTATACTCACAGACGTCATTCAAACAGTTTTAGAAACTTCAGTATTATTATTACTACTACTACTACTACTAATAATAATAATAACAATAATAATAATAAGCATATATTAACATCTGGGACAGAGTAGGAGGCAGTTCACTCTGGGCACGCTATTTATCCAAAAGTGAAAATGCTGCCCCCTATCCGAAAAAGGTAATAAGCTTTTCATTTGTAAACTTTTCTAAAAACATAATTCCACTTTGACATTATTGGGTATTGCGTGTAAGCCAGTGACAAAATATCATTGAATCCAATTTTTAATGCATTCTGTAAAAACAAAAAATGTGGAATAAGTCAAGAGATGTGAATACTTCCTGAAGGCACTGTACAGTATGTACATATGTAGGGTTAAAGTGACCAAGCAACAGGATAGATAAGGCAGTAGCAGGTAGACATTTGATTAGCTATTTAGCAGTCTTGTGGCTTGGGAGTATTAGCTGTTCAGTGCTCGGTTCGTTCCAGAATTGGTGCACTGGTACTGCTTGCCGTGCGGTAGCAGAGAGAACAGTCTATGCCTTGGGTGGCCTTCCTCTGACACCGCCTGGTATAGAGGTCCCGGGATGGCAGGGAGCACTGCCCCAGTGATGTTGTGAGCCGTAGTTACCACCCTCTATAGCGCCTTGCGGTCGGGTGCCTTGCAGTATCAGTACCAGGTGGTGATGTAGGCAAGCAAGATGATCTCAGTGGTGCAGTTGTGGAACTTTGAGGATCTGAGGTGCCATGCCAAATCTTTTCAGCCCCCTGAGAAGGAAGAGGAGCTGTCGTGCTCACTTCCCAACTGTGTGGACCATGTTAATTGCTTAGTGATGTGGACACCGAGGAACTTCAAGCTCTTGACCCACAGCGCCATTGATGGGGGTGTGCTCACCCTTACGTTTCCTGTAGTCCACAATCAGCTCCTTTGTCTTGCTGACGTAGGAAGGAAGATAGTACCCCGGGCTCTTAAAAGCCGACAGACTATCCTAATTGCTCAAAGACTGGTCTGTCATTGCTCAATGTAAACCGTGATTAGTCTCCACCCTACTGTGATATGTGGATTTATAAGTGAAAGTCGATAAACATTCTCCTGAGTGACAGCCCAACGGCTAAGCTGGCAGACAGACTGGTACAGGACCCCATGGGCCCTCGACCACAGGGCATGGGCACAGAACACAGACGTAACCTTCTGCTATCACAGTGACACATTCCGGTCCACACATTTGCACGCATACACCCCCCTTCATTCAGTCAGGCATTATCAATACAGACACCCACTTCAGTAGGCAGCCAGCACCATCAGACACCCCACATACTCCCAGTCACACAACCTACCAGTCTCCCACAGATATGAATAGTCCAAAACGGGCTTTAAAGTGACATGATGGAACATTGTAGGATCATAAGGAAACAAAAAGGTGCTTTGTGAGTTCTCGGTCTTTACCTGACACCAGACGTTACTTGGGTGACAGGAGGGACAGGCAGTGTCAGTCAGTGGAATTGACAGACGAAGGCGGAGAGATAGCGAGAGAAACCTCCTACTGTTGGACCATTGAGTCTAGTTAGACTTAATGACACAGGCCAGAAGGAAAAAGACTGAGTAGGATGAAGATCCCCCTCATGTCTTCAGTCAGTCAGTTGTATGCCTACTCTGCAATCTGTCTTGTCAGTCTCATAAGGCTGCCCCGTCCCCAGCCAATAGATGGGTTGGTTATTCAGCAATAAAAACCAAACACGCGCAAAACTAGGAGGGCAAGATAGACAGGGTTGGCTTAGATTGTTGACAACATGTAAACTTTTTTTCGTCAAATTTGCACAATGAGCACTTGTCTCAAATACAGTCACAGTTGGTATCAAGAACTAGATGAAACTACTGTTTGTTGCTATCTGGCCATCCAGAATCACAACAACTCATGGACTACTGCCCAGTTGAAAAGCGTGCATCATTTGTGATGTCGGCTAAAGCCATCATAGACGAGCCAGCCTCCAGCTTAATTTAAAATTGGGGCGGCAGGGTATCCTAGTGGTTAGAGCATTGGACTAGTAACCGAAAGGTTGCAAGTTCAAATCCCAGAGCTGACAAGGTACAAAATCTGTCGTTCTGCCCCTGAACAGACAGTTAACCCACTGTTCCTAGGCCGTCATTGAAAATAAGAATTTGTTCTGAACTGACTTGCCTGGTAAAATAATGGTAAAAAAATTAAGAAATACCAATACAGACACATGGACAAGTAAAGTACTTGAGAAAGTCCCTCCGACAAGGGACAAAACCCAGAAACCTGAGACAGACCAGGGCGCAGACATCGGAGTCTGACGCACGTCTTGTAGCGCATACACACATGGGTATTGTGCAAAAATGTGATCGGAAAAAGGCCAATTCAAGCAAACAAGTCAGTTTAAATGATGGGACACTGATGCACGATAGAGATTCCGGTGAAACTTTAATTTACTAACGCTTGATCAAATCTCTGACTGTGACCAATATGTCTGCTCTGACTATACTGTACACTATATAGCAGCCACCTTCTGCATGAGATCAGCAAAACAAAGCTTTTAGCTGTAATATTCCTGTGTCAAACCAACACTTATAATTACAGAAAGAAAGAATGGCAGCTGTCAAACAGTCCTGCGGGCAACAGCAGAGTAACTGTGGATTAGCCTTCTGCCAGATGCTCACTGTTGTGTTAACAAACTATCATGACATTCAGTTTGACGCACGCGTTAATGGGAGCAGAAACAAACAGGAGAATATTAAAGCCCTTTCTGATTGTCTCTCAAAGATATGGGAACTTGAGATCACTTCTGTAAACAACCAACATCTCAATCACTTTGATAAAAATCTAACTTGATTCTTTATGTCTGAGACCAAAGCTCAGCTTCACACCAAAGCAACTCATTCCTTGCCCAGGGAGTGGAACACTAACTGCACGTCTTAATTTTTTTATATACAGTGAACACTTTAGCAGGTGGGCTATTTAACATGGTGCGGCCTAAAGGACATTTTCCATCTTTACACAAACCCTTTCTTTACTCATCTCACACAGTTTGTCTACTCTATTGTCACTGTAATCGAGAGTCAGCAGGTAGCCTAGCAGTTAGTGTTGGGCCAGTAACCGAAAGGTTGCTAGTTCAAATCCCAGAGCCAATAAGGTGAACAATCTATTGATGTGCCCATGAGCAAGCCCACTTGCTCCAGGGTCACCTTTGATAATGGCTGACCTTGGCTGTGACCCCACTTTCTAATGGGGACTTGGGACGAGCAAGAAATACATTTCACACATGTAAAATATACATGAGTAAAATGTGTCAAACCAGACAAACAAGAACATACCAAATTATTTTTATCAGGGAATGTTTCACGTAGAAGCAAATTGCATAAGAAATATCTTGCTGCGTTTTGTAAAGGCAGATCTAAAATCATTCTTATTGTAATTTCTGCTCAGACTAATACTGTGTTTCAGTTTCACTCCTCCACGGATGTGAATTCAGGAATGGGCATTCTATCAGCAGATTGGTCAGAACGCTGTGTGTTGCTACTTTTCTCCACTATTCTTCTCAGTGCAGTCTACTTTTCTCCACTATTCTTCTCAGTGCAGTCTACTTTTCTCTGGTAAATGGAAAGACTAAGTTAGGAAATGTAGCTGGCTACATTCTTTCTATGATAAACAGAAATGATGGCCATGCATCATTCTTGGAAAAAACACCATGCTTTTTTATTGTAGGCACATTTACTTGTGTGGCAGCTGGCCAAGTAACATTCACATCTGTGGTCATCTGATTAAGTGATTTTTTAACCTTTATTTAAACTAGGCAAGTCGGTTGAGAACAAATTCATATTTACAATGACGGCTTACCCCAGCCAAACCCTAACCCAGGCGACACTGGGCCAATTGTGTGCTGCTGGGACTCCCAATAACAGCCTGTTATGATACAGCCTGGAATCAAACCAGGGTCTGTAGTGATGCCTCTTGCAGTGAGATACAGTGGCTTACACCGCTGCGCCACTTGGGAGTCCTAATGGATGAAGATTTTCTCTTACGAATGTGTTGCACAAATGTATTTTCTGTCAAGTAAAAGTATAGTTGCACACCCCTGATAACTCTATTGAAGCAAAAACAAAACACTTGAATTTCAATATAAAATGCAGGTGAAAATGTTTAAAGATTTCTGAACTCTAACATGACCACTCCCTCCTCCACACAAATAAATGTACAAAAACTAAGTTAGTAGAACTGTGCAGATGAAAACTTTGGTAACGATATTACGGTAAAATTTCACTCAGGTTTTTATGCGATCACGTAATTCAAACACTTAAAAAAATATATCTTCTCCAAATTCAGATTCAAAGATGTCTGCAGAAAAAAAGGGATGTCAACAATGACATGGCAGCTTGAGTTTGAAAATATCCCTTTTGGTTATTTAACTACAAATCAAATTGTATTTGTCCCCTGCTTCAAAAACAACATGTTTAAACTAGCAGTGAAATGTTTACAGCAGCATACCACCCTGCATACCACTGCTGGCTTGCTTCTGAAGCTAAGCAGGGTTGGTCCTGGTCAGTTCCTGGATGGGAGACCAGATGCTGCTCAAAGTGGTGTTGGAGGGCCAGTAGGAGGCACTCTTACCTCTGGTCTAAAAACATATCCCAATGCCCCAGGCCAGTGATTGGGGACGCTGCCCTGTGTAGGGTGCAGTCTTTCAGATGTGACGTTAAAACGGGTGTCCTGAGGTCATTAAAGATCCCATGGCACTTATTGTAAGAGTAGGGGTGTTATTTCCGGTGTCCTGGCTAAATTCCCAATATGGCCCTCAAACCATCATGGTCACCTAATAATCCCCAGTTTACAATTGGCTCATTTCTCCCCTGTAACTATTCCCCAGGTCGTTGCTGCAAATGAGAATGTGTTCTCAGTCAACTTACCTGGTAAAATAACAAATAAATAAATTCTTAAGTGAAGTGGATTTACACCTGGTAATGGAATTACATCATTGGTTCCTGATCTGTACTACACAGAAATGCATAATTATGGATAGAAAATGTCATATTTCACAAGTTTGGACAGCAGAGCACAATAGCATACAGTACAGTACTCTGCTGTCCAAACTTGTGAAACATACGTCTATGACAGGTTCAGATTTCATCACGTCCAGAGTGAACTACTTTTCAACATCAGTCAGTGCGCAGTGGGTGATACTGGTTAAAGCAAATGGAAAGGGGGCTCATGGATAAGTGTCAGTAAGAGGTGACATTAACTGGAGCGTGAGAGAGAAGAAGGGGTTGTCCAGACTGTTTTAAAACTACTCGTTTGACCACCAGACAACAGAAAGAAAACCGTTATCTGCTGAAGATAACAGTATGCCAGTGGAGGGGAGGACAGTTACAAGTGACCCAACTGTAGTTTGTGACTATTATGATTTCCCAATGTAGCCAATTCAGTTGCAGTAATTCCATTACAGATTTTTTAGTTACCAGTAATGGAATTATGAGTTTTAATCACTTAATTCATATAAGTACAATCACTAACTAATTGGTAGGTCTACCATTTCTTGTTAATTCTGAACTTGCATTATCCTCCTCCTCATGAGGGAGAGATATTAGAAATGATCTTAAAGATGTGGGTTTTTGGTAACGAAATTAGAAGGTACAATGCAATATTTCCTGAATTTACATCAGATAAACAACTTCTAAACTAAAATATACTAAACTAAATAGTTTTAAAAGTGTTGATAATGGTGGGCAGGGGTCTTTACGTTAACATTATGTTTCAATACATTTCTGGTCAATCTTTTCTGAAAACCCCTTTGCATCCGTTTATCCAGAAATCAAGTCTTTACTAATGATATATTTTTTTATAAATCCAAGATAAAAATGTAAATATATTTTTTTATCTATATCTTCATTTCCCAATAATATAAATTTAGCCGTCATTTGACACTCAATTTGATATGCTACTATGAAATTCATACGTTGGTGCACATGGGTCCTTTTCGATGAAAATGCGAGTAGATGAAGGCATGCTTTTACTGGGTAAACGGAATTTGGCCTGCATGGCCTGTGTAGGCTTGACTGAAATGTGTTGCTATGTAGTCTCTTTGGCTTTGCCCAGCCAGAGTGACTATTGGCTAGCAATATTTAAAATATAATTAATATAATGAAACATGGCTCATATAGCGAATGATGTGGGACATAGATGTCCTTGACTGTGCATTACAAATAACATATTAATTAGCCAACGAACACTATCACCCTTTGGGATCAATTATATTGACCCACGGTCATTCTTTTTAACTGGTATATTGCTGTAGCGCTAGCTAGCGAGAGAAACACCGATGCTGACATATCCTACAAGAGGCAGACACCACGATGTTGATGCCAACCCGCCATTAAATATTAATCAATTCGTATTGAAACGGCTGTCTGACTAAGTTGATGATTCTTACACGTGTATAAATAAACTAAATGCCTTTGCATCTCCCTAAACAAAGTGTTGTGGCTTTTCAGACTATCCTCACACAGCAGTAACCTAGCAGGAGTGAACAAAAAACAAAACGATAACTAGTTACGTTTAAATCCAAGGGTGTGAATAAAACCCCAATGAACGCCCCACCCAATACCCTCCCCGGATCTGGGCGGGTTCTGAGTCGCGAGCAAAGCTACGAGGCCGTTTCAGTGGTCATTAGCTAAGCGCTAACAGCACGCCGGGAACACGCGCAAATCACCGTTATTAACAAGCTAACTGGCTAACCTACAAAGCACAAATTGCAACGAGATTAGATGGCGGTTGCTAACTAGTTAGGTCACAGGCTAGCTAGCTAACTTAGCAAAAAACGTTGACTACTGTGTGACAAGACAAACGAGAACATTGTATAAAACAATGAGGGCGAGAACTAGCTAGTTAGTTACTGCGACAGATAATACTATTCACCTCAACTCTTTACTTTAACCTTCAAAATAGAAAGCTTACGTTAGTCCAGTTGCTAATGTTAGCTAATCTTCCGCGCAAATTGATGTAGATTCAGGGAATCTGCTACACCTATAATAGCTTACGAAAACAGACATAGAACACTCACCACACTGAGATGGGTGGCAGGTCCCTCTTTTCGGGTGAAACACTCGTTTCGTTGTGGCAGCAGATTTCAGAAGCACCTAAAGTCAGTGTGCATTGCAACAGCTGTGATCTGTTTTGAATGAGGGTTGAGCAGGCACGGCAAATGGGAGGGGTTTAGCTAGTTCTTTTTAGCTAGCTTTTTTTAAAGTCAGCTTTTCACACCTGTATTGTATAGCATTTGTTCATTACATTATTTTTTTCAAAATTCTTCAAGCTCTGTCAAATTGGTTGTTGCTAATTGCTAGACAACCATTTCCAGGTCTTGCCATACATTTTCAAGTAGATTTAAGTCAAAACTGAAACTCTCCCACTCAGGAACATTCACTGTCTTGATAAGCAGCTAAAGTGTAGATTTGGCCTTACATTTTAGGTTATTGTCCTGCTGAAAAGTAGATCAATATCCCAGTGTCTGGTGGAAGGCAAACTGAACCTGGTTTTCTTCTAGGATTTAGCCTGTGCTGAGCTCCATTCTGTTAATTTCTTTATCCCCCAAAAATCCCCAGTCCTTAATAATTACAAGCATACCCATAACATGATACAGTCACCACTATGCTTGAAAAAATGAAGTGGTACTCAGCTGTGTTATATTGAATTTGCCCCAAACAGAACACTTTGTATTCAGGACATAAAGTTAATTTACCACATTTGTACTTTTCATGCAGTCAATTAGGTTATGATTGTGGAGTAACTATAATGTTGTTGATCTATCGTCGGTTTTCTCCTATCACAGCCACTAAACTCTGTAACTGTTTTAAAGTTACCATTGACCTCATGGTGAAATCCCTGACCGGTTTCCTTCCTTTACAGCAGTGGTTCCCAAACTTTTTATAGTCCTGTACCCCTTCAAGCATTCAACCTCCAGCTGCGTACCGTACCCCCTTCAGCACCAGGGTCAACTCACTCTCAAATGTTGTTTTTTGCCATCATTGTAAGCCTGCCACACACACTATATGATGTGTTTATGAAATTTAAAACTGAGTGTGAGTTTGTCACAACCCGGCTCGTGGGAAGTGACAAAACGCTGTTATTAGGACCAGGGCACAAATAATAATATAATAATCAATAATTTTACTCTTTATTTAACCATCTTACATTTAAAACCTTGTTTGTTCATCAACAATTGTGAATAACTCACCACACGTTAATGAGAAGGGTGTGCTTGAAAGGATGCTCATAACTGCAATGTTGGGTTGTATTGGAGAGAGTCCGTCTTAAATAATTTTCCACACACAGTCTGCCTGTATATAGTTTTCTTGCTCGTGAGGGCCAAGAATCCACTCTCACATAGGTACGTGGTTGCAAATGGCATCCGTGTCTTAACAGTGTGATTTGCCAAGGCAGGATACCCTGAACGCAGCCCAATCCAGAAATCTGGCAGTAGCTTCTGATTAAATTCAATTTCCACAGAACCGCTTGTTGCAATTTTGATGAGGATCTCTTGTTCAGATATCAGTAAGTGAACTGGAGGCAGGGCATTTTTATTTTTTTATATTTTTTATTTCACCTTTATTTAACCAGGTAGGCTAGTTGAGAACAAGTTCTCATTTGCAACTGCAACCTGTACCAACATAAATCATAGCAGTGTGAACAGACAACACAGAGTTACACATGGAGTAAACAATTAACAAGTCAATAACACAGTAGAAAAAAATATTGGTGTGCAAAAGTGCAGAAAGGTAAATAAATAAAAACTGTGGGGATGAGGTAGGTGAAAATGTATTATGTACAGCTGCAGCGATCAGTTAGCTGGTCGGATAGCTGATGTTTGAAGTTGGTGAGGGAGATAAAAGTCTCCAACTTCAGCGATTTTTGCAATTCGTTCCAGTCACAGGCAGCAGAGTACTGGAACGAAAGGCGGCCAAATGAGGTGTTGGCTTTAGGGATGATCAGTGAGATACACCTCCTGGAGCGCGTGCTACGGATGGGTGTTGCCATCGTGACCAGTGAACTGAGATAAGGCGGAGCTTTACCTAGCATGGCCTTGTAGATGACCTGGAGCCAGTGGGTCTGTCGACGAATATGTAGCGAGGGCCAGCCGACTAGAGCATACAAGTCGCAGTGGTGGGTAGTATAAGGTGCTTTAGTGACAAAACGGATGGCACTGTGATAAACTGCGTCCAGTTTGCTGAGTAGAGTGTTGGAAGCAATTTTGTAGATGACATCACCGAAGTCGAGGATCGGTAGGATAGTCAGTTTTACTAGGGTAAGCTTGGCAGTGTGAGTGAAGGAGGCTTTGTTGCGGAATAGAAAGCCGACTCTTGATTTGATTTTCGATTGGAGATGTTTGATATGGGTCTGGAAGGAGAGTTTGCAGTCTAGCCAGACACCTAGGTACTTATAGGTGTCCACATATTCAAGGTCGGAACCATCCAGTGTGGTGATGCTAGTCGGGCATGCGGGTGCAGGCAGCGATCGGTTGAAAAGCTAGCGTTTAAGAGCAGTTGGAGGCCACGGAAGGAGTGTTGTATGGCATTGAAGCTCGTTTGGAGGTTAGATAGCACAGTGTCCAATGACGGGCCGAAAGTATATAGAATGGTGTCGTCTGCGTAGAGGTGGATCAGGGAATCGCCCACAGCAAGAGCAACATCATTGATATATACAGAGAAAAGAGTCGGCCCGAGAATTGAACCCTGTGGCACCCCCATAGAGACTGCCAGAGGACCGGACAGCATGCCCTCCGATTTGACACACTGAACTCTGTCTGCAAAGTAATTGGTGAACCAGGCAAGGCAGTCATCCGAAAAACCGAGGCTACTGAGTCTGCCGATAAGAATATGGTGATTGACAGAGTCGAAAGCCTTGGCAAGGTCGATGAAGGGATAACGAATCTGGTTGTTTGTGTCATCCATTTCAGAAAAGTTCCTGCGTAATAGCGCACCCAACTCACTCAGGTGCTTCGTTAGATCACATTTGACGTTGTCAATAAGCTTGAGTTCATTTGCCCCCAAAAAATCATACAATGATGGAAAGACCTGTGTGTTGTCCTTGTTAATGCAGACAGAGAAGAGCTCCAACTTCTTAATAATAGCCAGAATGTTGTCGCACATTATATATAGTTGCAGAGAATCCCTGTAATCCTAGATTCAGATCATTCAGACGAGAAAAATGTAAATGAAATGACAAGTGAAAATTATGGTCAGTAAAGAAAACTTTAAACTCGTCTCTCAATTAAAAACGTGTGTCAATAGTTTGCCCCTAGATAACCAGCGCACTTCTGTATGTTGCAAAATGTTACATGGTCGCTGCTCATATCATTGCAAAGTGCAGAAAATACACGGGAGTTCAGGGGCCTTGCTTTAACCATTGTCACTGTAGCATCCAAAACATATTTCAAGCTGTCAGGCATTGCCTTGGCAGCAAGAGCCACTCTGTGGATGCTGCAGTGTAACCAAGTGGCGTCGGGAGAAACGTGTTACCACTCCACTATGTCTCCCTGTCATGGCTTTTGCGCCATCAGTACATATACCAACACATCTTGACCACCAAAGTCCATTTGATGTCACAAAGCTGCCCAGTAAAAAATATCCTCTCCTGTTGTCCTGGTTCCCAGTGGTTTGCAGAAGAGGATGTATTCTTTATTTGACCCCCATAAACATATACCAGGAGCTGTACCAGGCCCGCCACGTCTGTTGACTCATCCAGTTGTAGTGCATAGAATTCACTGACTTGTATGCGAAGCAGTAATTGTTTCAAAACATCTCCTGCCATGTCACTGATGCGAGGTAAAACAGTGTTGTTTGATGAAGACATTGTCTGTATAGTTTTTTTGGCCTTTTCCCCCAGCATTGTCCCAGCCATATCCGCGGCAGCAGGAAGAATTAAGTCCTCCACAATAGTGTGGGGCTTGCCTGTCCTAGCCACTCGGTAGCTCACCATATAAGAAGCTTCTTGCCCCTTATTAATGGTATCTGTTGCTTTGATACATGTCTTACTACTCTAAAGTCGTGTTAATTCTCACTCAAAAAACTCCTGTGGCTTATTTTTCAAATTGGCATTTTTTTGTTTCTAAAATGTCTGTGCAAGAGTGAAGGTTTCATCGAGTTGTGAGATAGTACTTTTGCACATATAACACACTGTGGCTGAGGAAAAGTACTACTCCCAATATCAGTGAACCCCAAATCAATGCAGTTCTCATCATATTTGCACCTCTTCGATGGTCCAACATCCCTGTCTGTTCAGTGCTTTCCCGGGTAAGAGGGCAGTCGCTCTTCGGCTGCATGAGATTCACAACTGTCAGTGTTCATGCTAGCTGGGCTAACAACAAATGAAGAATTACTGATGCTAGCATTGGATGTGCTCGTGGAAGCAGAACAACTTGTGTCATCGACAGGTGCAGGTGTAGTACTGCTGGTAGTGGCAGTACTACCAGTAGAGCTGGTATGTGTCTCTATGGACGCAGGCCTTACTAAATGGACTGCTTGAAAATGTGAACAAAAAATGTTTTAATATATACATATTTTTTTATTTTTTTTTATTTTGATGGTACATTACATTTTTATTTGGCTTACCTCCGACGGCATTGCACGAACCCCAGTTTGGGAATACCTACTCTTCGGTAACTGAAGTAGGAAGGATGCTTGTATCTTTGTAGTGACTGGGTGTATTGATACACCACCCAAAGTTTAATTAATAACTTCCCCATGCTCAAAGGGATATTAAATGTCTGCTTTTTCATTTTTTTACCATCTACCAATTGGTGCCCTTTCCAAGGCATTGGAAAACCTCCCTGGGCTTTGTGGTCGAATCTGTGTTTGAAATTCACTGCTTGACTAAAGGACCTCACATATACAGTTCAAGTCGGAAGTTTACATACACTTACGTTAGAGTCATTAAAACTAGTTTTTCAACCACCACAATTTTCTTGTTAACAAACTATAGTTTTGGCAAGTTGGTGGGGACATCTACTTTGTGCATGACACAAGTAATTTTTCCAACAATTGTTTACAGACAGATAATTTCAGTTATAATTCACTGTATCACAATTCCAGTAGGTCAAAAGATTACATACACTAAGTTAACTATGCCTTTAAACTGCTAGGAAAATTGCAGAAAATGTCATGGGATTAGAAGCTTCGGATAGGCTAATTGACATCATTTGAGTCAATTGGCGGTGTACCTGTGGATGTACTTCAAGGCTTACCTTCAAACTCAGTGTCTCTTTGCTTGACATCAAAGAAAATCAGCCAAAACCTCAGGAAAAAAATCGGAGACTGGTTCATCCTTCGGAGCAATTTCCAAACACCTGAAGGTACCACATTCATCTGTACAAATAATAGTAATTAAGTATAAACACCATGGGACCGCGCAGATATCATTCCGCTCAGGAAGGAGATGCGTTCTGACTCCTAGAGATGAAAGTACTTCGGTGCGAATAGTGCAAATCAATCCCAGAACAACAGCAAAGGACCTTGTGACGATGCTAGAGAAAACAGGCATAAAAGTATCTATATCCACAGTAAAACGAGTCCTATATCGACATAACCTGAAATGCAGCTCAGCAAGGAAGAAACCACTGCTCCAAAACCGCCTAAAAAAAGCCAGACTACAGTTTGCAACTGCACATGGGGGCAAAGATCATACTTTTTGGAGAAATGTCCTCTGGTCTGATGAAACAAAACTAGAACTGTTTGGCCATAATGACCATCGTTATGTTTGGAGGAAAAAGGGGGAGGCTTGCAAGCCGAAGATCATTTGTCTAAAATCCTAAATTAATCAGGAATGAGCAGGGTCAGCTATACCATAAGGACCCCGTATTCATATCAATACATGTCATGCCACTCATGGTCTGTAAAGTGTTCTATTTTTGAAAGATTTAAAAACTAACAATACTGGAATCACCATGGGCACAACCATAAACTGTCAACTCCATATGGCTAATAAAGATACAATATGAATTTTGGTTAAAATATGTTACACTTACTTAGGTTTTCCTAAAGCAACCGAAGAAAACAACATTTGTGTATACCACTTCAATTCTTAATTGTTTTTAATAATCTGCCCAGGGACTGCGGTTGAAAACTAGCCAGCTAGCTAAAACCGGCACTTTTACTGAAACGTTGATTACTGTGCACTGTCCCTGTAAAAAATAAAATAAACTCTAAGAAAAATGAAACAGTTGCCAACTCTGT
This sequence comes from Oncorhynchus gorbuscha, assembly GCF_021184085.1. NCBI lineage: Eukaryota > Metazoa > Chordata > Actinopteri > Salmoniformes > Salmonidae > Oncorhynchus > Oncorhynchus gorbuscha. The sequence continues at coordinate 29,679,004 of NC_060187.1, forward strand.
CAGAGTGCTTAAAGATCTGATAGAATGGTTGTTTATAATTGGGGATTTTTAAATGAATAATTCTCCATATTTTACAAATGTTTCTATTGAGCTTTTAGTTTGAGGCAAAAATGTCTGTTTTGAGTATTGGTTGTCAACTCCGTCACCGATAGAGTCCATATTTTTTGGTCAATATTCAACAACAACAAAAAATAATGTAATCACGGTTTGTTAACATATGCGTAAACAATTGATGTATTTGGTGTGCTAGACATAAGGGATACCGTTTGCTTTATGTTGTTTTATGTTCTAAAACTAGAAAAACATGGCAAATTGCAAACAAAATTAGACATAGAGCAATTAGTGTTATAAATCCAAACAAAACAAAAATAAGTTTAGAAAACTGTATTACATATCAGAATAATCACATTACAATTAAACAATCAAGGCATTTAAACACTTGGACAATAATTGTACAAATGAAATGCCTTATGGTATATAAAATAAAATATGTTCCTTTACACGGTGTGATTGTCGGTACTTTGGTCTATCGAAAAATATTTTAAATGTTGTTAATAAAGACATATTTGTGGGGAAAAGTTCAGATTGTCCTGTCTTTTATGAATCTCAGACCTCTAAAACAGCAACATGTCCTCTCAGCCTCATGGCAAAAATCGCAAGAAATATGCTATAATACCACACGTTTTACCTCTCTACTCAGTCCTATCTGATTATTATATTTTGAACACAGCACAGAGGGGGATGAGCAAATGAAAGATAAGAAAATAAAACTCCTACACCAGCCCTGATTAACCAATACAGTAGATTTGCCATACCCCATAGCAGACTCATTTTCCTTGACTTTGACTCCATCTAGTGGCAGAACCAATTTACTTCCCAGATTGCTGTATTGTGACACGCTCAACTATGAACGCCACCCTTTTCTCACTGTCCATATAGGATGAGATACTCTCCATCATGTATTCCTAACTATAATGACGCCACATAAACTGAGCTGTTTGCGGGAACTAATTTTAATCAGGTCAAGTTGTTGTCAATTTTCAGGCAGATGTGTTGGACTGAGAATGTGTACATGTCGAGATGGACAATCTCATATTGACAGAGTCGGTCCCCCATAGAGAAAAAAATACATGTACATGTATTACGAAGCAACATATAAACCATCCACACACAGGTTAAAACACACACGTGAATTCTTCAACCTTTGGCCAGCACTAAGCAGTCATGTCTATGTAGCATGTCAGGTTACACACACAGCCCAAGAGGAAGCACCACATGACCCTGGACAATCATTCAAAACAAATTGCCCCTTTGGAACAAAGATTTATTGAAACAACTTCCCTCTGACCAACCCCTTCATTCCCCAAACTTGAGCTGCCTCTCTTTCTCCTGGAAGTGAAGCTCTTTCGCCCTGTTCTTAAGTTCCTCTGCTTTCTTCTCGTCCTTCTCCGCCCCGTCCCCCAGTTTATACATACGACTGGCGTTAGCACAACCCCAGACGTGTCCTAGCTCACAGGCTCTTGTGGCATACCTCAGAGCCAGGCCCATGTCCTTACTCTGCTTCGGGGAGCCCTCGATATACATGGCACTAAGGTTGAAGCAGGAGGGTGCGAACCCCCCTGTACATGCCTTGTCATAGTACTGCCTAGCCACCCCCGGGTCAGGGCCGGTTTCCATGGCTCGACCGTCATGGGCGAGGAGACCCACGTTGTGACACGCGTCCACAGACTTCTTACCGCCACTGCTGCAGGCCGTCATGAAGCAGGAGTAGGCCATTTTCAGATTCTCTGCAAATCCCCCTGATAGAGAGATTTAGAACATGTTGCGTTTGACCACTTGGGGGGATGGATTCAGGGTCTCTCTGTCTATCAGTACTTTCTTATCATCCTAATATTTATTATTAATATGATGACTTGTCTTAAAACATTTGTCAAGCCAAAGCCATACTCTTTCTCTAATCAAATCTTTAAATATTTTACTTGTCTAGTTGAGAAACGCAAATTGTTTCAGGCTTTGCTGTTGTAATCTGCCAGTGAATAGGATTAAGTTTAGTGGTGTAGTTGTGTACCTTTGCCTTGGATATAGTAAGCCCCGAGCTTGTAGCAGCTTTCACCATGTTTATTAGTCTCACAGTTGTGTTTGAGCACCTGGGCTGTAGACTCAAAGTTTTTCTTCACTCCCTCCATGTAGTCAGCAAGCCTTTGACACCCTGGCAGCAGAATGAATACACGAGGTTAGCCACAATAATGAGTTAGACGGTGTGAAGGTTATAGTACTACATGAGGCATAAAGACACCTTAACACCAAGCACAATCAATGGTTCAGAACCCCAGTTAGGGGACAGCAAATGATGGACCATTTGCTTAACATCACTCCCTTCAGCACTGTATAGGACAGTGCACTTCGCTCCTTACCTTCAGGGTCCTTCTCTCTGTAACACTGGTAGCTGAATTCCACACCTATGTTATCCAAATACTGCTTCACCTCCTTTTCGTCCTCAAAGTTTATGAGTCCAGACATGATTCAAACGGTGCAGTGTCCTAAAAAAAACACTGTCTAAAAACAACACGTGTTGAAAAGTCCAGAACTTCCTTGTGACCTTGGTGTTGAACTGATGAGGTAACAATTTAAGAAAGAGCTCGTCTGGTCCCGTTGAAAAACAACTTAAGCGTATTTAGAGATCACCTTGATAGTGGACAATGTGACGGACATGCAGTGAATTATAATCTATTTTCGTTTGAAATAAAAAAAGGTAGAGATGCTCATTCCTGCTACTCTTCCTGGTTTTGTAATATGCAACGAAAGGGCTTCCGTAGTCCCGCCCCATCGACCGGTGATGTACTTCCTGTGTCACTTTTTTTTTTTTACGGTCTGTCAACAAAAATAGAGCTACAATCTATCTGCAATATTAAAGCTGATTTAGCCCCCTAAATTAAAAAAGTAAAGATATCGTTAAAAACAAGTATGTGTGTAGATTTAGATTAGTGTCAGCCTTCAGCCTAGGTTAACTAACGGACATGGTTTGAAAATGAAGTCGAAACATTTTCACAACTATATTAATCGTTTTCCAGGAACATCGATTTTCTATCTTAGTTCGGTACCAACAAGTTAGCTAGCTTGTAGCTAACGTTAGAACGCTAGATAGCTAGTTATCACCTTGCAAAAAATAATCCAGCAAGATTAGGCTAGCTAAGTAGCAAGTTAACAAGGCAAACCGAGACGACTCGGCGTAGAGACCAATAGCGATATTGATCTATGGTCGGGAGTCAAGCCTGCAATTTCTTGAAAATGGTGAGTTTTGTTTTCGATATCAATATCTAGCATTCAATTGTCTTGCATTGTCGACAAGGACCAGCAAGGCATCGAACAATGCATACCAGTAGCAAGCTAACTAGTCTTCGTTAGATATCTGCTGAAATTTGATCCACGTCGTTAACTAGTTAAACCTTCTTCTTTTTTTTTTTAGCTCAGGAGGATGGATAATTATCTAGCGATCATTGCTCGTTATTTTGGGGTTTGACAACAGCCCACCACTCCAGACATACTCTACCTCCTGGGAGTTATGGGTATCAGGTCTCATTGGCGACCATTTTAACTTTGGCCATATGCTTGGTATGCCATTTGGGATTGCTTACACTATATATACAAAAGTATGTGGACACCCCTTCAAATTAGTGGATTCGGCTGTTTCAGCGACACCCGTGTATAACATCGAGCACACAGCCATGCAATCTCCATAGACAAATATTGCCCTTAATGAAGAGCTCAGTGACTTTCAACGTGGCACCTTCATAGGATGCCACCTTTTCATCTAGTCAGTTCGTCAAATCTATGCCCTGCCAGAGCTTCCCCGGTCAACTGTAAAAATGGCTCAGTGTACACAAGCTTACAGAACAGAACCACCGAGTGCTGAAGCACGTAGCGAGTAAAAACCGTCTGTCCAATGTCAGCACAATAACGTTTAGTCGGGAGCTTCATGACGAACAGTTATTGTGCAGATATTGCTTCGAGGTTTCCATGGCCGAGCAGCCACACACAAGCCTATGATCACCATGCGCAATGCCAAGCATTGGCTGGAGTGGTGTTAAGGTCGCCGCCATTGGACTCTAGAGTTGTGGTAACGTGTTCTCTGAATTGATTAATCACACTTCACCATCTGGCAGTCAGACGGACAAATCTGGGTTTGGTGGATACCAGGAGAACACTACTTGCCCCAATGCATAGTGCCAACTGTTTAGTTTGGTGGAGGAGGAATAATGGTCTGGGGCTGTTTTTCATGGTTCGGGCTAGGTCTCTTGGTTCCAGTTAAGGGAAATCTTAATGCTACAGCATACATTGTCATTCTAGATGATTCTATTCTTCATACTTTGTGGCAACAGAGGCCCTTTCCTGTTTCAGCATGACAATGCCCCGTGCACAAAGCAAGGTCCATACAGAAGTGATTTGTTGAGATCAGTGTGGAAGAGCTTGACTGGCCTGCACAGAGCCCTGATGTCAACCCCATCGATCACCTTTGGGATGAATTGGAACCCCGACTGCGAGCCAGGCCTAATTGCACAATGTCAGTGCCTGACCTCACTAATGCTGAATGGAAGCAAGTCCCTGCAGCAGTGCTCCAACATCTAGTGGAAAGCTTTCCCAGAAGAGTAGAGGCTGTTACAGCAGCAAAGGGGATCCCAACTCCATCTTAATCCCCATGTTTGACAAGCAGTTGTCAATATAGTTTTGGTCATGTAGTTTAAGTGTCTAATGTTGTGCGTGTGTGTGTTCCAGGACGAGGCGTCCCCGGCATCTCTGACAGACCTGTGTCTGTCTTACGTGAGTGGGAACCTGGAGAAGTTCTGTGCGAAGCACGCCGATGGATCTCTCTGTCTCAGAGACTCTTTACTGTTCCCCCAGGAGCTAGCTGACCAGCTGTTAGCTAAGATGGCCACTGAAGGTAAGTGAGCAATGAACATGAAGTAGTCAGTGGTCACAGATCCAAGCTCAGATCCTTACCTTGATTATTAGTACAAAAACACGAAACAGGCCTTTAATTCAGTGTCTAGAGCAGTAATGGGCTATTTCCAGTCATTGGGTGATATTTATCCCAGCCCAGCTCTAACAAGAAAAGTGTGGGTGTTGTTTTCAGGTCTGTTGAATGACAGTACAGTGGGAGTGTTTCGTAGCTGTGAGTACCTACGGCTGCGTCGTGCGTGTATCCGGACTGCTCGTATCTCTGCCGAGGCGTTCCAGAGAGCTCTCTGTCCTCACCGCCTGCTGGAGCTGGACGCTGCCAGGGTCAACGCTGACCTCACCATCTCTGACATACTACAGGGACTGGCCTCCAACAAACACTGCCAGGTAAACATACAGTGCATTCAGAAAGTATTCAGACCCCTTGACTTTTTCCACATTTGGTTACATTACAGCCTTATTCTAAAAGGGATTCAATTGTTTTTTTTCCTCAGCAAACTACACACAATACCCCATAAGGACAAACCAAAAACAGGTTTTTGCACATTTATAAAGTGAAAAGGAGCATTCAGACCCTTTACTCAATACATTGTTGAAGCACCTTTGGCAGCGATTACAGCCTTGAGTCTTCTTGGTTATGACTCTACAAGCTTGGCACACCTGTATTTGGGGAGTTCTCCCATTCTTTTCTGCAGATCCTCTTAAGCTCTGTCAGGTTGGATGGAGAGCGTCGCTGCACAGCTATTTTCAGGTCTCTCCAGAGATGTTAGATCGGGTTCAAGTCTGGGCTTTGGCTGGGCCAATCAAGGACATTCAGAGACTTGTCCTGAAGCCACTCCTGCATTCTCTTGGCTGTGTGCTTAGGGTCGTTGTCCTGTTGGAAGGTGAACCTTCGCCCCAGTCTGAGGTCCAGAGCACTCTGGAGTAGGTTTTCATCGAGGATCTCTCTGTACTTTGCTCCGTTCATCTTTGAATCGATCCTGACTAGGCTCCCAGTCCCTTCCTCTGAAAAACATCCCCACAGTATGCTGCTGCCACCACCAGGCTTCACCGTAGGGATGGTGCCAGATTTCCTCCAGGCGTGACGCTCAGCTTTTAGGACAAAGAGTTCAATCTTTGTTTCATCAGACCAGATCATCTTGTTTCTCATGATCAGAGTCCTTTAGAGGCCTCTTGGCAAACTCCAAGCAGGCTGTCGTCTTTTACTGAGGAGTGTCTTCCGTTTGACCACTCTACCATAAAGGCCTGATTGGTGAAGTGCTGCAGAGATGGGAGAACCTTCCAGAAGGACAACCATCTCCACAGAGGAATTCTGGAGCTCCGTCTGAGTGACCATCGAGTTCTTGGTCAGACAGGTGTGTGCCTTTCCAAATCATGTCCAATCAATTGAAATTACCACAGGTGGACTCCAATCAAGTTGTAGAAACATCTCAAGGATGATCAATGGAAACAATGCTCCTGGGCTCAATTTTGAGTCTCATATAGCAAAGGGTCTCAAAACTTACTTACATAAGTTTATTATTTATATATCTTTTTAAAATAGGTAAACATTTGCTTTGTCATTCTGGGGTATTGTGTGTAGACTGATGAGGAAATTTTAGAATAAGGCTGTAACGTAAAAATATTTGGAAAATGTCAAGTGGTCTGAATACTTTCCGAATGCGGTGTACACAGATAAGAGAGGTTCCAGCAGGGACAGACAACCGCAAACACTCTTCCTCCCCACAGGAGAGCTTACAGAGGTTGGTCCTGACAGGTCTAACCATGTCCTCTCTGGAGGAACCATCTCATCACCGCTTCAGCTCTCTCCAGGGGCTCCGCTCCCTCTCCCTGGCCAATGTGGACTTCTACGACGCTGGGCTGGCTGACGTGTGTTCCCTACCCCGCCTGGAGAGCCTGGACCTGTCCAACACCTCAGTAACCAACCTCAGTCCTCTACTGGGCCTGAGGGAGAGGCTGAGGTCACTAACACTACACCAGCTGAAGAGGCTGGAGATGAGCACCGCACAGCTATTGGCCGTCATTGGACAACTGGAGGCACTGCAGGTGGGTGGGGACAACTCTAATGCTCAAGTTCTGTATTCATTTGCTCCACAATAAAAAGCATATATATCGCTGAGTGAAGTTTCTTCAACCTTTTTCTAGTTCCAGCACTGTGATTGTTCACTATCCCTGACGTTTACTTGTGGTGCTCGAATAGTGTTATTTCTGATACTCATGCTTTTGTGGATGTGTGAAAACCTACCTATGCAGCACCTGGACATCAGTGATGATAAACAGTTCACATCAGACGTGGCTCACCAGTTGCTGGGCGAACCTGGGATCCTGCCTGCTCTGGTCTCTCTGGATGTGTCTGGACGCAAACAGGTACTGGAGACAGAGTATGAGTGGAGTTAGCTTGAGTTGTGAGTGTGTGTATTGCAGCTGTGTGTGTAGAGTGTTTACCTGGTGTGTGTGTTATGCCAGGTGACAGATGCAGCGGTCAAGGCGTTTGTAGAGGAACGTCCAGGGATGACCTTTGTTGGTCTGCTGGCTACAGATGCTGGCTTCTCTGACTTCCTCAATGGAGAGGGCATCCTCAAGGTGGGTTTCACTGTTTTTCTTCTCTGTCGTTGTAGAGGAAGCAGCAATACTGACTGAGCACCACGCTATGTATGTGTCCTCTGTTTGGCAGGTGACAGGAGAGGCCAATGAGACTCAGATCTGTGAGTCGCTGCTGCGCTACAGTGAGAGAGACGGCTTTGTCAGAGAGGCTCTGTTTCATCTGTTCAGTCTCACTCACGTCATGGAGAAACCACGGCCTGACATACTCAAGGTACACACACATTGTGTAATGTCTACCCTTCACCTCAAAATACATCTTACAACAGCATGGCTCTGTGTCCACATTTTTATAAAGTAATGAGTCACTCCCTCGTCTTCCTCGATCCTTCTGTCTCTAGTTGGTAATACTGGGGATGAAGAACCACCCTGCCACCCTGAACGTCCAGTTGGCAGCCAGTGCATGTGTGTTTAACCTGACCAAGCAGGACCTGGCAGCGGGCATGCCTGTTAGACTGCTTGGCACAGTCACTCAACTACTGCTGGAGGCCATGAGGACCTTCCCTAACCACCAACAGGTACACACACACTCTCACCTTCTCCTCCATATTGTTTACACATATCCAGGTTCGTCCCATCTGTAAACACAGACTGGCTAGGGGCTGTTTCTGGACCAGGCTTGAGTGGGGTTTTTGTTTTGGCACTAACCATCATCTTGGATCCTTTTTCTCCAGTTGCAAAAGAATTGCCTTCTCTCTCTGTGCAGTGACCGCATACTGCAGGAGGTCCCCTTCAACAGGTAGATATACACATTGAATGACTTTGACTGTAGATGTATTCATCCTTTAAGATTGTGTCTCATGAGAGACGTAGTATATACAATGCACGTATCCTTTGTACTGTGCATGTGTGTGGTCTATAATCCAGGTTTGAGGCTGCTAAGCTGGTGATGCAGTGGCTATGTAACCATGAGGACCAGAACATGCAGAGGATGGCTGTGGCTATCATTTCTATACTGGCTGCCAAGGTAGGGGTGTGTGTGTGCCTACATGTCTGACTGTGTGTCAAATATGGTATTAGAAATGTGTTTGAGGTTTGGTCTTTGCTGATGTGTGTGTTTTCCTATACAGTTATCTACAGAGCAGACAGCTCAGCTGGGAGCAGAGCTGTTCATAGTGAAGGTGAGACTGTTCAAACATCCTCCATTCACACAGTTGGTCATTGGCACATGCCTTCCCAATCGAAAGAATCGCTGTCTGCAGTGTTTAAAAGAAATACAGTAATTGTCACAATCTCTCTGTCTATCCCCCACTTTCTCTATCCCTCTTTCTCTCTCTCTGCAGCAACTCCTCCACATTGTGCGTCAGAAGGCGACTCAGGGCGGGGTGGATGCCACCCTCAAGTTCACACTGAGCGCGCTCTGGAACCTCACCGACGAATCACCAACCACCTGCCGCCATTTTATAGAGAACCAGGGACTGGAGCTGTTCATTAAAGTTCTGGAGGTAGTACACACACATACTCACAGACCCTAGAGCTGTTCATTAAAGTTCTGGAGGTAGTACACACACATACTCACAGACCCTAGAGCTGTTCATTAAAGTGCTAGTTACAACACTCTCTCTCTGACGTTCTTACTGCCTGAAGTGCAAGTTGACTCACTCACGCCTCTTTATTGTCCCCTTTCTTTCTCTCTGTAGTCGTTCCCCTCTGAGTCTTCCATCCAGCAGAAGGTGTTGGGGCTGCTGGTGAGTCATAGTGAACCTTTGACTGACAGTGTATTTATTCTGCTGGTCAGTAACCCTGGTTTGTGGTCGTAGGGGCTAGCCGTAGTGAATTCAGCAGAGACAAACTACTGATGAAACCGATTTGTTTTATGTTTGAATCATCCCATTTGAAGTGGTGGAAGAGCTGACTGTGTAGCTCTGTCTCGCTCCAGAACAACATAGCAGAGGTTGGGGAGCTGCACGAGGAGCTGATGGTTCAGGGCTTTCTGGATCACATCTGCTCCCTGCTCCACAGCCCTGAGGTGGAGGTGTCCTACTTCGCTGCTGGGATACTGGCCCACCTCACCTCCAGAGGAAAGGCTGCATGGACACTCGGTATCACACTGAGGTCTGACCTGCTAGAACAACTGGTACGTGGGGGAGGTCTGTGAGTTGTTATACCACCTGTCTGTGTGTAATAATTGTCTCGTGTTCTGTGACTCTCCTCCAGCACTCTGCCATCCTGAAGTGGCAGACCCCAGAGTGTGAGATGGTGGCTTACAGGTAAGACCTCCATGCACACACGTGAGGAGAGGAAGCCACTGTAAACTATTAAGATGCAGCCTGAGTATTAATGATCTCCTCCCCCCTCTGTAGGTCCTTTAACCCTTTCTTCCCCCTGTTGGAGTGTTTCCACACCCCAGGAGTCCAGCTGTGGGCAGCCTGGGCCATGCAGCATGTCTGTAGCAAGAACGGTGAAACACACACACCATATAGAGCTTAATAGTTTTCTACCTGTCCTACGTTTCTGTATATTCTGCTCTGTGCGTCATCAATGTGAGTGTACTCTCTCTGGACTCCTGCAGCCCCTCGGTACTGCAGTATGCTGCTGGAGGAGGGAGGTCTGCAGCAGCTGGAAAAGGTCCAGACACACCCCGACACACACGCAGATGTCATGCGATTGACTGATGGCATCCTGGAGAGCCTGCAGCGCCACCAGGCTCGCACCGGCCAAACCACACAAAAACCCCCACACACACACAAAGGTGAGACACACACACACAATGATTTCTGGTGTGTGATTTCAAAACATGTTAAAAGTCAATAAAACTGCTCTGTCTTTCTCCTCCAGAGAGTGATACACCCTGATCAGAACCCATTCCACCTGTAATGTCAAGACAAGAGTCCAGGAAGAGGTGTGTGTGTTCACACATGTTCATTAAGCCTGTCGCATGCTTCCCAGTCGAAACAGTTTGCGCCCAATGTTTACGTTTCTGATTATATTGGAGTTTGCAGGGTTTTTTTTCCAGTTGTTCGCGCACCTAATGTGTTCTTGAGGCAAGCCAAAGTGAACAGTACTACGGGATTCTTCATTGAAGTGTTTGTCATTCAGTGAACCTAGTTTTAATTGCACATTTTTCACTTGAGAAATACTGCACCAAATTTATCAAAATGATTTATAGATTCCTTGATTCTTCGTAGATTAATTCTGACTATTGAGCAGGTGGCTATGTTGCTACGGCGTTTCAAGAGGGAGAAACGGTAATATTGCATTTTCTTTTCTCATTTTTCAAGCAAAGCTCTTTTAAGGGAGTATATGCGAGGCACAGACGTTTGCTTTGCCTAGCCGAGTTCTACTTGGCGTAAACCAAACCTAGTATGTGGGCGCCTTTAAACTGGGGTGAAGAAAGACACCCTGTCACAAGGTGGTGCTGTAAAGTGAATGAGAGAACAGAAACGACGCATTTCTTTGCACACATACCTTGCTGTTATTTATTTTCTTGTTTGGTTCAAAAGCAACAGTATGACTAAGTGTACTACTTTTGGGATAAGGAAATTCTGATTGATTTAACTAAAGAAAAATAAACCTTAAGACAAGCATGAGTTGTTGGTTAACAGCGTCCATAGCATGAATAGAAAACCAGTTGAACTATATGGTTTAACTGTTTCTTTCCTGTTGGACTCTGAAAGGGCCGAATCCTTATTTAAGAATCCTGCACGCATCTTGGAAGAGTCACACTAATCGACATCAATTAACACCATTGACATCAATTCATGGTTGGAGTTCTGCAGGCGCACCAAGTTTGGATTCGGCCCCTAGAGGCACTTCCATACCCTACGCAAACAGTGATGGGGCATCGTATACGGGCCATTCCCAAATTGGATCCGCACAAAAGTATGTAGAAGTACCTAGAAAACGAAGCTGTTGCTGCGTTTGTGTAAAGTGTGTAGCAGCCTTAAAGCTCAGTTCTGGGGTTGAGAGTCCAGCCCCTCTGGCTGATTAGCTAATATATGCACATGACGGTGTGATTTCCCAGCATGCTCAAGTTTGTCTGAATGATCTTTTGATTCGCCCAGTTTGAAGCAGGACTATTCAAATCCAGACATGGAGGTCCACAATACAGTCCATAGTTATTTTCTCTCTGGTATTTAATTGATCATTATAAATGTATGAATTAATTTATAGATACATTTTTGCCACAGTGTATACTCACCAGGGGTTGCAGGTCTTAATCAGTACCTGATTAGAGGGTTAGGATGAAAACCAGCAGTATTGTGGACCTCCAGGACAAGATTTGAGTTCTCCTGGTTTATAAAAATGATGTTAATAGTAATGTTGTTTCCCTTGTGGGCAAAAATGGCAATAAATATACTGGTCAACATTTAAGACAGAATACATATACGACTTTGCACAGTAGGAAGAAAACTTGAGTTCTATGTGCTTCTATGGTTGCTGGTCTGTGTGCATGCTTGCGTATTTGGATCAGTGTATAGGTGAGTGTGTGTTTGATGCTAGGGGGACTGTTTGTACTGACCTGGCCCACATGACTCACAGCGCAGGGAGGAGAACTGTGACTTCCCTGGTCTGGAAAGGAGGCCGTTCGTTAATGCAATATTCACTCAGAAATTGTGTGGCGGGTTTTATGGTTTCTCAATGTTTTTGTTTTTTTCCCCTCTGGGTTGGAGACCTCGTTTGGATTTGAAAATCCAACTGTTGTAGTTGAAGGGGGTGACGCTCGGGGGCTGTGCATCTGGGTGTTTGAGTGAGAAAGAGGAGAACCAACCAGTAAAATCACAGCCACCTTCATTATCGACGCATTGTGCCGTCAACCTCAGAGCCATTCCAGACTCTGAAGTCAGTGCTAAGTGCTAGCCGCTATAGCCAGACAAGTGTTTGTAGTTTCTCATCTCCCATACTCAAGTACAGTCTTTAATGATTGGTTTAAAGTGTTGGAAACAATATAATGTGTTTCGTTGTTTATTTCAAAAGGAGGTACTTAAGAAAACGTAGGAGGCAAAACTGAGTTGAGAATTCTGCGATTAAGGGGAGAGGCAGCGAGAGTAGAGCAACCCCAAAAAGACTCCTATCCCAGGCGTGTTGAACTCATTTTGCCCCAGGGGCTGCATTCGCTTTTTGAGGGCCGCACTAAAAATGTTCTTTCCTTGCCGTCAAAATGACAAAATTGTCTATCTGCAATGGTCTGTACATTGCACCCTCCTGAGCATGGGCCTGGTTGTGACTAATAATGATATATGCTACTGATCTCGTCTTCATTCTCTATGCAATGGCGGCTGAAACTACATTTCATGCCTGCTGGCAAATCTCCACATGCTTGATTTCAAATCAGCCTACACATTGTATGTGCATACTTTGGGTCAAAGTATCTCTTCTCTATGGCATCAAGAGAAATGCACAGAACAAACTGAACTGTAAACTAAAGTCAGTATTTTCTACATTTATACTGACAGAATATTACATTTGAGTTGACCTCTCACTATGATTGAAGCTGTGGGGAAGTTTAGTCTCGTCTGTGCATTCCCCTGTGACAGTTTCCTCTTTCTGTATGGGTATTTCATGAAACTGGGAGTGGGGTGGCTCTAATGGGAAGGCCATTTGCTAAGATGCCATTTTGCTGCTGAGGGTCATTTTTTCATGTTTTTGAAATAAAGAATGTGCACCCCCATCGGCTGTAAACTGGCAGTCTGTTTTACTTTCTCAAAAGCCATCCTTGATCCATATGCTAAAATATATTACAACTCCATTGTAGAGTGGGGGTCTCTTCTCTATAAAGGCAGCCATGCCCTCGTGTCAGGATCAGCTGGAGAAAGAGACATGATATACCACTACAGTTTGACCATGGACAATGCACATGGGCATTTTACCAGTTGATCACTTACCCTGGCTTAGCACATCCTTTCTGGTCATCCCCGATGTGACGTCCACCTGAGAGATACAGACCCACACAGACAGGTTACAGACATACCTGCCACTAGCACACAGAGATAATGAACAGGGTGTGAGAGCTGGGATGTGTGTGACTGATTGATCAATTAATCATCAATCATTAGACCATTTAGAACACAAGGTTGTGTTGAGAAGCTGATGCACCTCCATGCCTCTGATCAGAGCCTCCTTGGCCATCCTCACAGCGATGGGGGCCTGGAGACCACACTGGGAGTGAGAACGAAGGACCACAGAAATGCTCATGTGATGATGCGTAACCATTTGTGAGAAATAGTTCTAAGGGTTCGCCGGCTGTCCCTGAGGGAGAACCCTTTTTCTGAGTCTACAGTGCCTTCAGAAAGTATTCACACCGCTTATTCCAAAAATGTTTGCGTTACAGCCTGAATTCAAGATGGATGAAAGATGTTTTTTCTCACTCATCTAAACATAATACCCCGTAATGACAAAGTGAAAACATTTAGAAATTTTATCAAATGTATTAAAAGAAATACAGATATCTCATTTATATAAGTATTCACACCCGAGGAAATACTTTGGTGGTGATTACAGCTTTGAGTCATCTTGGGTATGTCTGTATCAGCTTGGGACATCTGGATTTAGGGATTTTCTCCCATTCTTCCTTAAAGATTTTCTCAAACTCTTAAATTAGATGGGGAGCAGCAGTGAATAGCAATCTTCAAGTCTTTGCACAGATTTTCAAATGGAATTCAAGTCTGGGCTTTAGATGGGCCACTCAATGACTTTCACATTCTTGTTCTGAAGCCATTCCAGCATTGGTTTGGCTGTATACTTGGAGTCATTGTCCTGTTGGAAAGTAAATCTATGCCTCCAGTCTAAGGTCTTTTGCACTCTGAAGCAGGTTCTCATCAAGGATTTGCCTGTATTTGGCTCCATTCATTGTTCCCTCTATCCTTACCAGTCTCCCAGTCCCTACCGATGAAAAGCATCCCCATAGCATGATGCTGCCACCACCATGCTTCACGGTATGGATAGTGTTAGATGGGTGAGGAGCTGTGCCTGGTTTTCTCCAGACATAGCGCTTTGCATTCAGGCCAAAGAGTAGTTCTGTCAGAGTAGACATGATGGAGACAACTGCTCTTGGAAACTTTCAACACTCTAGAAATGGTTTTATACCCATCCCTACATATATACATACCTCATCACAATTCTATCTCTGAGATTTATGGACAGTTCCTTGGTATAGTTTCTGCTCTGACATGCACAGGTGTGTTTCTTTCTAAAACATGTCCAAACAATTGAATTGGCCACATAACTCCAAGTTGTAGTGATATATCAAGGATGATCAAAGGAAAATGGATGCACCAGAGCTCAATTAGGAGTGTCGTAGCAAAGGGGTGTGAATACATATGTAAATGAGATCTGTATTTAAAATTTGAAAACATTTCTTAAAACATGTTTTCACTTTGTCATTATTGGGTATTGTGTGTAGATTGGTGAAATAAAATATATTTCATCCATTTTGAATTCAGGCTGTAACAACAAAATGTGGAATAAGTCAAGGGGTAGGAATACTTTCTGAAGGCATACAAACGGCAAGACTTTAGCTAGTAGGTTACCCCGGTTCAAACCTGGGGGTATTTCTGTTAGTAATAAATTATTTGTGTGGGTTAAAACTCATTCTGTTTGGCTGGGCCAAGCTCCCCAGTGGATGGGCCTATGCCCTCCCAGGCCCACCCATGGCTGCACCCCTGCCTCATGGGTCATTTGAAATCCATATATTAGGGCCAAATTTATTTATTTCAGTTGACTGATTTCCTTATATGAACTGTAACTCAGTAAAATCTTTGAAATTGCGGCATGTTGCGTTTATATTTTTTCTCAGTATAGCCGTCAATCACTCATCACTGTGGAATGGAGAAAACAATCAGTATGGTTTTTCGTCCTAAATCATTCTCAGATACATAAATATGTCCTCCAAGCCGTGCGACTGCAAATAACTAGTTTGTGTATGTGTGCATATGTTATTTGTGGACTGTTTCTCCACTTGACTGCCGAGGTGCCCCTGTCAACTGCTGGCATCTGAGATGGAGTGAGAGAAATTTGGAGTGACAGATGCCTGGAGAGGAGGAGAAGGGCACTGGCGTATCACAGACCCTGAAATTTTGCCTTAGCAGGAAATTAAGTCTATAACATCTATATTTTCTCTCAGCTGCTTAGCAAAATGTGTCAAAAAGCATGAGATTAGCTATAGAAGGGTTGTTTCTTTGCCATATTAGCAGTGATATTAAATCAGTCAAAACACACCAAAACAAGACATGGTATCAAGAACAAGATACAACTAGCTGGAACCAGCCGAATATGTTTCCCCTCATGGCAGCTTCTTGTCCTTGTTGCTAGCCAACTGACTATCCAGTCCTTATTATGAGGCATCCTCCTCTCAGCAGCCTCCACTGCATCCGTGTATTAGTGTGTATGCGTGTATTAGTGTGTATGTGTGCGTCTAACCTGTGGTCGTATCAATAGGCAGCGTCTCCATCTGGGTTTTACTCTGTAGCTCTGATGACCAGTCCAATGTCCACAGCCCTCTGTCCATCCACTCTCCTACCAGTATCAGCTCTTTAGCCAGGGCAAAGCCCACCGCTCTGGGGGGGACGCTGACTGACCCCTACAGGAGAGGAGGTAGGGAGAGAGAGAATGAGGCTGAACTCATGCACAAAAACACGATTTCATGATGGTAAATTATGGGTGTGGATCAGTAGAGGCTGCTGAGGGGAGGACGGCTCATAATAATGGCTGGAACGGTGTAAATGGAATGGCATCAAGCACATGGAAGCTATGTGTTTAATGTATTTGAAACCGTTCCACTCATTCCGCTCCAGCCATTACCACGAGCTCGTCCTCCCGACCTCCTGTGGTGTGGATGTGATGGGAGTACGTTTGTGTGTGTGTGTGTGGAGATGTGATGGGAGAATGTGTGTGTGTGTGGGGGAGGGGGGGGTGATGGGAGTGTATGTGTGATGTGTGCATGCATTTGACCTTTGGTCATCTTACCAGCCCCTGGGAGTAGCCCCTGTGTCTTCTCAATCAAACCCATCTGTGCAGAGTAGGCTGAAACACACACAAGACAGTTGAAGGTCTGCTTGGCTTTGTCATTAAGCAACGGTGGGAGTATAGACTAACTGATGTGTCGGTCAGAGCGAAAAACACAAAATGAGAGTGAAATCATGTTAAATGTTTAAATACATTTAGCATTCAAACATTAAACATTATTTCCAATTAAATACGTTGGTATGCAAAATGTTAAACAAATGGCAACTAAATATGCTTGTTTTACAAATTATATAAAATAATAGACTCAGAGTTATCAAAAACGCAAATTTCTCTCAGAATTTACATACAACATATAGTTTGCACATTGCTGGTAACTAAATTAATTGATGTACAAATAAATCAAGATTGTTTGTGCTTATCATTAGCATGTACAGCTGCACTCCATATGATAGAATCATGTAAAAGTGATTTAAAATAAGTATGAAAAAAACTCAATTAAGAAAACAAATTGGACTGTCAAAAAAAATGCCCAAAATATGCCAAATCATAAACAACCATTTCACCTAAATAACAAACCAAATGGGGTCAAAATAAAAAAGCTTCAACATTTCAGTTAAGTAGACTTATACAGTACCAGTCAAAAGTTTGGACACACTTATTTATTCAAGGGTTTTTCTTTATTTGTACTATTTTCTACATTATAGAATAATAGTGAAGACATCAAAACTATGAAATAACACACATGGAGTCATGTAGCAACCAAAAAAGTGTAAAACAAATCTAAGTATATTTTAGATTCTTCAAAGTAGCCACCCTTGATGACAGCTGTGCACACTCTTGCCATTCTCTCAACTAGCTTCAACTGGACTGCTTTTCCAACAGTCTTGAAGGAGTTCCCACATATGCTGAGCACTTGTTGGATGCTTTTCTTTCACTCTGTGGTTCAACTCATCTCAAACCATCTCAATTGGGTTGAAGTTGAGTGATTGTGGAGGCAAGGTATGCAGCACTCCATCACTCTCCTTCTTGGTCAAATAGCCCTTACACAGCCTGGAGGTGTGGTGGGTCATTGTCCTGTTGAAAAACAAATTATAGTCCCACTAAGCGCAGACCAGATGGGATGGCGTATCGCTGCAGAATGCTGTGGCCATGCTGTTTTAGTGTGCCTTGAATTCTAAATACATCACTGACAGTGTTACCAGCAAAGCACCCACACACCATCACACCTCCTCCTCCATGCTTCACGGTGGGAACTACACGTGGAGATCACCCATTCACCTATTCTGCGTCTCACAAAGACACGGCAGTTGGAACCAAAAATCTCAAATTTGTACTCATCAGACCAAAGGACAGATTTCCCCTGGTCTAATGTCCATTGCTCGTGTTTCTTGGCCCATGCAAGTCTCTTCTTCTTATTTGTGACCTCTAGTAGTGGATTCTTTGCAGCAATTCGACCATGAAGGCCTGATTCATGCAATCTCCTCTGAACAATTGATATTGAGATGTGTCGGTTACTTGAACTGTGTGAAGCGTTTATTTGGGCTGCAATTTCTGGTAACTCTAATGAACGTATCCTCTGCAACAGAGGTAACTCTGGGTCTTCCTTTCCTGTGGCGGTCCTCATGGAGGCCAGTTTCATCATAGCGCTTGATGGTTTTGCGACTGTACTTGAAGAATCTTTAAATGTTCTTGACATTTTCCGCATTGACTGACGTTCATGTCTTAAAGGAATGATGGACTGTTGATTCCTTTTGCTTATTTGAGCTGTTTTTTGCTGTAATATGGACTTGGTCTTTACCAAATAGTGCCATCTTCTGTATACCACCCCAACCTTGTCACAACACAACTGATTGGCCGTAAAGAAAAACATTCCACAAATTAACTTTTAACAAGGCACACCTGTTAATCAAAATGCATTCCAGGTGACTACCTCATGAAGCTGGTTGAGAGAATGCCAAGAGTGTGCTAAGCTGTCATCAAGGTAAAGGGTGGCTACTTTGAAGAATATCAAATATAAAATATAATTTCCTGCAATTCTGCCATGGGGCGTAGAGAAAATGTTGCTGTTTTAAAGCAAGTATGATGCAATTATACGTGCTTTTACACCTGCATTGTTTGCTGTTTGGGGTTTTAGGCTGGGTTTCTGTACAGCACTTTGAGATATCAGCTGATGTACGAAGGGCTATATAAATAAATTTGATTTGATTTGATTTGAATTATACACATTTAGCCATAGGGTGGATTATTTTTTTTTGCCGTTTTGAAGCCAATTTCCTGCAATTCTACACATTTTGCCATGACTTACGCCATGTTAATATATCAGAGTGAGAGTGACTAATAAAATCAGGTGCCGCTCTAGAATCTCCAATAAGTTCGCAGTTGGTTTGAGAGCTGGTGACAGACCCCCATGGCTTACATTGTTTTCATGCTCATCAAACCATTCAGTGACCACTCATGCCCTGTGGATTGGGGCATTGTCATCCTCTGCCATGACAGCATTTTAAACATAACCTTCAGCATGACAGGATGATAATTGCTAAATTAACTCAGGAGCCACACCTGTGTGGAAGCACCTACTTTCCATATCATTTGTTTTACTCATTTACTTAAGTTTCCATTATTTTGGCAGTTACCTGTATTTAGACTGATATGTATGTATGCATGTAACTCAGATGCTGCAGAATATAAATGTAATATACTGTACATTAGAATTGTGGAGGCTGCTGAGGGGAGGACAGCTCATAATAATGGCTGAAATGGAGTCATTGGAGTGGTATCAACCACATGGAAACCACACCTTTGATGTGTTTGATACCATTCTTTGACTCCATTGCAGCCATTATGATCCGTCCTCCCCTAAGCAGCCTCCACTAATAAAAATAATATCCATGAAGTTGTTTCTCATAGATCTTTTGTAGTTACCACAACCACTCATTACCCTGCATGGCTAGCCCCTCTCAGCTTGACTTGCTTGTTATGGGGTAAATTATGTACA
Organism: Oncorhynchus gorbuscha; assembly: GCF_021184085.1. Classification (NCBI taxonomy): domain Eukaryota; kingdom Metazoa; phylum Chordata; class Actinopteri; order Salmoniformes; family Salmonidae; genus Oncorhynchus; species Oncorhynchus gorbuscha. The sequence goes on from NC_060187.1 coordinate 29,698,460, forward strand.
TGAATAGCCTCTTTTTATGTCAGTGACAATGCAGGGAGCCAGTATAGGCCTATTACTTTTTAATACAGTGAACTGGGTGTATGTGGACAGAGACTCATTATTCTCCTCTTGACACATCTTGTTGTGGCTCCCTAGGAACCTACCTTGTTCTACGGAAGAAGGCTGATAAGGAGGGTAACTATGTCCCTGAGACCAGCAACCATATCATCACAAGCGTCGATCAAGATAAGCAATAGTCGTGAAAGTTTTTAAAACAATTTAAGAAACTGACCACCACTGCTCTGGAGGATCCTACTTATAAGCAGGGTTTTGCTAGTGTCCTACTTTGCACATCCTTTAAATTTGATTTACTCAACACATCATGAGGGGGTATTTCCCTGCCTTAAGTGTCCGGCTCTGTCAATTCCTGCTACCACCTTTGTGTATTTGTAAGTGATTTACATTTACTTAAATCCTAACCTTATATAATCTTGCACTACTCCACAGTCCACAGTAGCCTAGAGCAGTGTGGATTGATTCTACCCAAAATTCACTTGACACTGAAACATTTAATATTTCATTACGATCACCATTAGCCGTCATCATTGCTTTGCACAATAGGGGGATACCTCATTAGCCGTCATCATTGCTTTGCACAATAGGGGGATACCTCATTAGCCGTCATCATTGCTTTGCACAATAGGGGGATACCTCATTAGCCGTCATCATTGCTTTGCACAATAGGGGGATACCTCATTAGCCGTCATCATTGCTTTGCACAATAGGGGGATACCTCATTAGCCGTCATCATTGCTTTACACAATAGGGGGATACCTCATTAGCCGTCATCATTGCTTTGCACAATAGGGGGATACCTCATTAGCCGTTGCTTTGATGTTTTTCCTGGAAAGAAGTGGCTTCTTTGCTGCCCTTCTTGACACCAGGCCATCCTCCAAAAGTCTTCGCCTTCACTGTGCGTGCAGATGCACTCACACCTTCCTGCTGCCATTCCTGAGCAAGCTCTGTACTGGTGGTGCCCTGATCCCGCAGCTGATTCAACTAGGAGACGGTCCTGGCGCTTGCTGTACTTTCATGGGCGCCCTGAAGCCTTCCACTCTCCTCGAAGTTCTTGATGATCCGATAAATGGTTGATTTAGGTGCAATCTTACTGGCAGCAATATCCTTGACTGTGAAGCCCTTTTTGTGCAAAGCAATGATGACGGCACGTGGGCCTCCCGGGTGGCACAGTGGTTAAGGGCGCTGTACTGCAGCGCCAGCAGTGCCACCAGAGACTCGGGGTTCGCGCCCAGGCTCTGTCGTAACCGGCCGCGACCGGGAGGTCCGTGGGGCGACGCACCATTGGCCTAGCGTCGTCCGGGTTAGGGAGGGCTTGGCCGGTAGGGATATCCTTGTCTCATTGCGCACCAGCGACTCCTGTGGTGGGTCGGGCGCAGTGCACACCAACCAAGGTTGCCAGGTGCACAGTGTTTCCTCCCAAATTCCATTGGTGCAGCTGGCTTCCGGGTTGGATGCGCGCGCTGTGTTAAGAAGCAGTGCGGCTTGGTTGGGTTGTGTATCAGAGGACGTATGAATTTCAACATTCGTCTCTCCCGTGCCCATACGGGAGTTGTAGCGATGAGACAAGATAGTAGCTACTAACAATTGGATACCACGACATTGGGGAGAAAAAGGGATAAAAAAAAGGGGTAAAAATTGAAAAAAACTAAACAAAAATAAAATATGTGTTCCTTGCAGACAACCATGGTTGACAGAGGAAGAACAATGATTCCAAGCACCACCCTCCTTTTGAAGCTTCCAGTCTGTCATTTGAACTCAATCAGCATGACAGAGTGATCTCCAGACTTGTCCTCATCAACACTCACTCCTGTGTTAACGAGAGAATCACTGACATGTCAGCTGGTCCTTTTGTGGCAGGGCTGAAATGCAGTGGAATTTTGGGGGGGGATTCAGTTCATTTGTATGGCAAAGAGGGACTTTGTAATTAATTGCAATTCATCTGATCACGCTTCATAACATTCTGGGGTATATGCAAATTGCCTTGAGCGAAACAGACACATACTCCAAGCCTACATTCATATACAGAACAAAAATACAAAACACAACAATTTAATAATTTACTAAGTTACAGTTCATGCAACGAAGTCATAAGGCCCTAATCTATGGTTTTCACATGACTGGGAATACAGATATGGATCGGTTGGTCACAGACACCTTAAAAAATATAATAATAATAAAAAGGTTGGGGCGTGGATCCGAAGGTGGTTGGTCTCAGACGATCAGCAGGTGAAGAAGTCGGATGTGGAGGTCCTGGGCTGGCATGGTTGCAAGTGGTCTGCATTTGTGAGGCCGGTTGGACGTAATTCCCAAATTCCAAATTCCCTAAAACAATGGTGGTTGAGAAATTAACATTAATTTATCTGTCAACAGCTCTGGTGGACATTCCTGCAGTCTGCATGCAAACTCCCTGGAAGCGAGACATCGGCGGCATTGTGTTGTGACAGAACTGCCCATTTTAAAGTGGCCTTTTGTCCTCAGCACAAAGTGCACCTATGTAATAATCCTGCTGTTTAATCAGCTTCTTGATATGCCACACCTGTCAGTTGGATGATTTATCTTGGCAAAGCTTTAATAAATTTTTCCATACGCACAAAAAGCTTATTTCAATAAAAACCTTGTGCACACATTTGTTTACATCCCTGTTAGTGAACATTTCTCACTCACTAAACACTAAACTCACTAAACACTAAACTCACTAAACACTAAACTCACTAAACAACTATGTAAACAAAAGGTGTGCACAAAGTTATCAAAATAAGCTTTGTGCGGGTATGGAACATTTTTATTTCAGCTCATGAAACATGGGACCAACACTTTACATGTCGCGTTCATAGAATATAAAACATACGTGACAGTACAAAACCACAATTACATCAAACTCAGCCTATATGGTCTGAACTATTGCAAGCTTGTCAACAAATAAAATAAAACCAAACTTAAATATGGTGTTCATTCATTAATACTAGAGGGTAAAGTTTACATTTGAGACCTGATGTTTTAGAAGTTCGAAAATGGTGTACCACACGGTATGTAGAATATGATGCCGTTCTGGATTTAGAATAGGGAAAGGCAGATTGAAATTGTACTCAGTGATATGATGTCTCACTGATGTGACATGTTTCACATCCCTCAAAAGATCAACGATGAATCTCTCACTGGAGTGATAGAAGAAAAAAAACAGATCAATAGCCAACACATCAATAAAACAGAGTTAACACCTATCGATTGAAATGCACCAAGAGACACTTATCAATGTATGACTTGACTATCAAATATCCTAAAGATGCCAATGAGTGTGACATCTGCTGGTCTATAAGATTAATAACAAAGTAAAAATGTACAAAGAACAGCATTTTCAGTCTTCTAGATCTTTTCCTCATATCCGTTCTGCAAATTGAAAGAAATGTTGGCTTTGTTTAAAACACTTCACATTTAAGATCGAAGGAAGTTTTGGTTAAAAACAAGACCATTGAAATGGGATTAAAATCGCCTCGGGCATTTTACGCTGAACATCATGCATAGATAGAGGTGTAGTAGAACCTCTCACCTTTGCGTCCTTAGGGAGATCATATTGTGGGCTAATAATGGGTACCAGACAGGCTAAGGCCAGGAACACATTTCAGTCTTGTGTTAAATGGGCTGCTCCACCAACACACACCAGAAGATAAAAACAAGAAGAATAAGAAGAACAAGAAAATGTTTTGACAGCATCACAATTATTTAACATTTCAGAATTCCTAACTTTTCAGAGATTGGGATGTGCCTGAGTAAATCAAAAAGAAAGCAACTGAAATGGGACTGATTATCACGTTTTAGGGAAGACCAAGACAGTGTTGAAGTAACAAACGTTTATTACTAGAACACGGGGCAGGCAAAACGACAGGTCAAGGGCAGGCAGAGGTAATTCATCCAGATCAGAGTCCAAAAGGTACAGAACGACAGGCAGTCTCAGGGTCAGGGCAGGCTGTCACGAATCCCACCGAAGATGGTGCCTCTTCCTGTTCGGGCAGCGCTCGGCGGTCGTCGTCGCCGGCCTATTAGCTGCCATCGATTCCCTTTCCTTTTGTTTCTGTTAATTGGGTCTAATTGGTTACACCTGTTTTGAGTTAGTTTTGTTTGTAAGCTATTTAAGGGCACTAGGCCCGCTGGGTATTGTGCAGGCTTGTTCTCTGTTTATTGGTGTATTAGTGTGATCTATATTTTTCCGGACAGTTTTAGTCCTGTGTATTTTGGACGGGTTGTTTCATGTGCCCTGGTGTTTTGCATGTCCGTGTCTCTGCTGTCTTTGGAATAAAATATCCACGTACGGAATTACCTGCTCTCTGCACTTGACTCTTCCACTCACCATTCATAGAAGTCATAACACATGCAGAATGTCAAAACTAGAAAACAGGAACTAGAAATAGACTGGAGCAAGGGGGGGGGGCGCTGGTAGGTTTGACAAACAAAACAAACTAGCAACTGACAACACAGGTATAAATACATAGGGGATAATGCGGAAGATGGGAGACAACTGGTGAGATAAGTGTAACTAAACTCAACAAAAAAAGAAATGTCCTCTCACTGTCAACTGCGTTTATTTTCAGCAAAATTAACATATGTCATACAAATATTTACACAAGATTCAACAGACAAACTGAACAAGTTCCACAGACATTTGACTAACAGAAATGTGTAACTGAACAAAGGGGGGGTCCAAATCAAAAGTAACAGTCAGTATCTGGTGTGGCCACCAGCTGCATTAAGTACTGCAGTGCATCTCCTCCTCATGGACTGCACCAGATTTGCCAGTTCTTGCTGTGAGATGTTACCCCACTATTCCACCAAGGCACCTGCAAGTTCCCAGACTTTTCTGGGAGGGAATGGCCCTAGCCCTCACCCTCCGATCCAACAGGTCCCAGACGTGCTCAATGGGATTGAGATCCGGGCTCTTCTCTGGCCATGGCAGAACACTGACATTCCGGTGTTGCAGAAAACCACGCACTGAACGAGCAGTATGGCTGGTGGCATTGTCATGCTGTAGGGTTGTGTCAGGATGAGCCTGCGGGAAGGGAACCACGCGAGGGAGGAGGACGTCTTCCCTGTATAACGCACAGTGTTGAGATTGTCTGCAATGACAACAAGCTCAGTCCGAAGATGCTGTGACACAGCGCCTCAGACCATGACGGACCCTCCACCTCCAAATCGATCCCGCTTCAGAGTACAGACCTCGGTGTAACACTCATTCCTTAGACGATAAACACGAATCCAATCATCACCCCTGGTGAGACAAAACCGCAACTCGTCAGTGAAGAGCACTATTTGTCAGTCCTTTCTGGTCCAGCAACAGTGGGTTTGTGCCCATCGGCGACGTTGTTGCCGGTGATGTCTGGTGAGGACCTGCCTTACAACAGGCCTACAAGCCCTCAGTCCAGCCTCTCTCAGCCTAATGCAGACAGTCTGAGTCCTGGTGTAACTCGGAAAGTTGTTGTTGCCATCCTGTACCTGTCCCGAAGGTGTCATGTTCGGATGTACCGATCCTGTGCAGGTGTTGTTACACGTGGTCTGCCACTGTGAGGACGATCAGCTGTCCGTCCTGTCTCCCTGTAGCGCTGTCTTTAGTGTCTCACAGTACGGACATGGTAATAAATTGTCTGCGCCACATCTGCAGTCCTCATGCCTCCTTGAAGCATGCCTAAGGCACATTCACGCAGATGAGCAGGGACCCTGGGCATCTTTCTTTTGGTGTTTTTCAGAGTCAGTAGAAAAGCCTCTTTAGTGTTTTAAGTTTTCATAACTGTGACCTTAATTGCCTACCGTCTGTGAGCTGTTAGTGTCTTAACGACCGTTCCACAGGTGCATGTTCATTAATTGTTTATGGTTCATTGAACAAGCATGGTAAACAAGCATGGTAAACAGTGTTTAAACCCTTTACGATGAAGAGCTGTGAAGTTATTTGGATTTTTATGAATTATCTTTGAAAGACAGGGTCCTGAAAAGGGGAGTTTAGCTGGGTGGAACACTAGTCAATAAAGACACTTATCAATGTAAGAATTGACTATCAAATATCCAATAAATGTTATACCTAATGTCTGTGAAAGGAATATTATTGCGTTGTAATTTTACATTCACTCCGCTATTAGACAATTTCCTTGAATATTTACAAACGTAAAATAGAGATGGGGAGTTACCTTATTGTCTGAGTGAGTCAAAAACAAGAACACTGAAATAGGATTTGGCCCGTACTCAGTCTCAGCGGTAGCAGTGCTGATCCCAGTGTATCAGAAGGGGGGGGGGGGGGGGTAATCCTACTCCAGCACTCCTACGCTTTACATATATGTGCCCTGGTGCTTTACTGTCAACATATAATATGTCATGCATTGTGATACAGTTGTAGTAGAGTCTCACAATTCACTGGGGTTCTCAGCCGATTCCATAATGAAAATTGGTGTGGACACTTCACTCGTCAGCTCAGCCCTACTGGGGACACATGGATACAAGTTCAGAGTCTCAGTTCAGTCTGACATTAAGTGAGCTGCTTGATACAGACAAGAAAATCATTATAATTATTGGTTGGCTCTCCGCAGTGTCTTTCTCATTCAAACACCCACATGCACAGCCCCAGAGTAACACCCCCCCTCACTTCCATTTCAACGGTTGGATTTTCAAATCCTTTCAAATTCTCAACCTCAGAAAATAAGCATTTGCAAGAACCAATCAAACCCGTTGCACAATTTCTGAGTGAATATTGCATGAACGGCCTAATTTCCAGCCTAGTATGATTAAAGCTCTCCCTGAGTCATGTGGGTCGCGTCAGCCAGGCTAGTTCAGAGATGGGGGGGGGTTCTGAATGTCAAACACAAGACAATTACAATTACATTTGAAATGGGACACATGTCCAGGTGTACAGGTGTAATGGTGTCCCTCACCTTTGACTAGTGTCCCCCGTTGCCATATAATTTAAAGAGTTACTAGTCAAAATCGGACATTCGATTGTGCACTTTGTTCTAACACAGTTCAGTCTGTTGTTTAGTGGGCTGCTTCACCAACACACAATTAATGCTTAAATGTTTAATTGAATTAATTTGAATTTGTGATTAATTTGATTATCTCTGTGATTGTACTAGACAGATCACCACAAAGATAAACCTAAAAGACCTGAACTTGAAACATAAACCATCAGTGATTTGACATAGACCAGCATACTTAATAACCACATAAATGTACAAATGTGTAAATAAAGAAAAAAGTTGCTTCCCAAGCTGAAGTTTCTTTTTTGCATCTTTTACTTGTTTACAACAGCTTTAAAACAACTACACATACAATCTTTTTGGTTATGGAAAATGTATCTCACAGTGGTTTAGATGGTACAACGATTCTCTACACTTGCTTGTTTTGTCACAAACTGAAATTAGGTGAACTATTAGAATTTTAGCAACCCGGAATTGGCAGAGAGATTGACAAAGTGCATCGTTAATTCACAAGATCAAGACTATGATTTACAGTAGCCTACAAATACTTGTATGCCAACTACGTATCACCAACTAATTTCTTCCTATAGATGAATCAAGATCAGCGGTCAGTACTAAATAAAAAAATATATAAAAATAACCATTTTATTTATCGCTAGCCGAATCAGATAAAAAAATATATAAAGAAACTTGTCGAGACGGTAGCTCAATCCTTTGGTTTAAGGAGAGTCTGTCGCAGAAGCAGCTGATGTAAGTAGACTGGAGACTTCCATTTATACCCCTCTAATGGTTGGTTTTTCCTATTTTCAGTTTTGTTTGTGTCCTTTGTTTTTCAAGTTATCATGTTCATTATTATTATATATTATTATTATTATCGGGCTATTAATTTCCCCTAATCTAAATAACATGCATCCCTTCTCCCCATAATATCAAATGATTGTTGTAAATCACGTAACACCATGTTCTTCTAATAAATCACATTGCCAGAAGTGAGCAAAGTATCTCGGTATATAGGGGTGAAGGTAGATAAAATGTCTTATTGCTATGGGCCTCTCCCTATAAACATTTTGTTCATAGCCTAGGTGTAGTCAGAGAATTACATATGTAATTAATTTCATATAATCTCTGTGGGACGAGTAAAGATGAACAAACAACCATTAATGATGTTCTCATCTGATTGTCAATCACTTTTAAAAAAGTGCTCTCAAGGCTACCTGTGAATCTTCGTTCACTCACAAAATAATTCAAGCATCCAAATAGTGCACTGTGCACCCACAATTTGATGACAGGAAAGAAGCATTTTACAAAACACCTAAACGTGTATTGTAATGGCATTCTGCGATTGTCATTAGGCGTACACTTGTAGTCTAAATTGATGCGTCCACTGCTGTCCGTGCGCGTCTCGGGATGGTCCACTCATCTCCGCCTTGGCAAAGTGTTCTTGTCGAACCACAACATCATTTGAAGCGTAGACCACTCGGTTTCAAGTCAATTCGTACATTTTCATGCCTTTGACATGAAGTAATGTTAATGGTGTTAAAGTCTATAGTTCTTGGCATTTTGTGTAATTATTGTGATAGGCTCATGTTTTACCGTTAAGTTGCCGGGACGCTGTACCGGACCAGCTTACTATCACCCCTGTCGGTATGGAACTGTGTTTCAGCCTGGCTTATGTGATAGGTTAGAGGTCACTGACCGGCAGTGCGAAGGTCACAGGCAAGCGCCAGTTCCAGACCCCCTCCTAAGGCGAAGCCATCCACCATGACAACCGTTGGCATGGGCAAAGTGGCTGTCATAGCAATGCAATGTCCATAGCAACGCAACACCCAGAGAGTAGAACACCATGTGGAGAGATCAGACAGATCTAGTTATTGTTATGAAACCAATAAATAGCCTGCTAATTTATTTGATGTGCAGGCAATCTCAACAATGTGCATTACAGGGAAGCCATCCTCCAACCTCAGGTGGTACCCTTCCTGCAGGCTCATCCTGTGCATAAATATAATATATTTGATGTGCATAAATGTGTGTAATAAGCGTAAGCGACTGCCACCTTACCTTAGGTCCAGGGCCAGCTCATTTTTGACCTCTTAATCGGCCAGTCCAAGCAGATTATTATTTGTTCAGATGGTGACGAAACTTAAATATGTACAAAAAAGGAAAAATACCAAAGACATGCCCAAACACAAAACAAACAAAAGGACTCATGGCCGCCAAAGAAAAACCTGCAGCCTGCAGTGTGGAAGTGTATCCTGGCAGTGTGTTGCCTAACTGTGGGCTAACACGAAACTACCCCCATATCATAACTTTACATATTATGAGGATGGGGGTGAGATGTACTAGCATGAGAACAGGCTGAAGGCTGAACTAGACTGGGGGAAGCCCCTGGCCCACACACACACCACCCACAGAGCAGTCCGTGAACAAATAGATCGGAGTCAGAGTGGTTCATCTCAGCTCTCTCCTTCAGATCAGCTCCTATGGGAGACACAGAAGACATCACATACACGGGTGCGCGCACACACACACGCATATGCATTTGCATTCATGTTACACCCACCGTTCTGCTGCTACCAGCCTTATTATTATTGGTAAATAATGCACCATTTAAACACTTGTCCCCTAATACCCCCTTGCCCTAAAATGTTTATTCTAGTCTACTGAGCCATTTGTATTTTTAGGTTTTAGTATTTCTTATTGTTGTTGCATTGTCAAGAAGGAATCTGCAAGTAAGCATTTTGTTAGACTATGTATACCATGTGTATACCCTGTACATATGACTAATTCAAAGTTCAAAGTTGAGCCTCCTAAATCGTACTCCAACCTGTTTGGTCACCCTCCTCTTCTTCTCTTTTCGTTTTGTTGGACGCACTCGTCGCCTTGGTTACTGACACACAACACTGACTAAGCATAAAGCCTGAGTTGTCCATGGCTTAAAACAATAGATTTCATACAAGATTAATCATACCACAGAACATACCTTTAAAAACAAATATATATATAGGTTTATCATAACAATGTGATACTAAATAAATAAGTATTTATGGTCATTGAATGGCAATAAATGTAAACCAATATCTATAGCTGTCGCCAGGGGGCATTCTCCTCACACACACACACACACTACAGAGGCACTGATGCAACCACCTCATGGCCTCTAGTTTATTACGATAAATCATGATTCATGAGCCAACAGTTTTAAACATTATACTTTACATACATTGAGAATTTCAATCATGTACATGATTTAACACAATAGATATTATGGACTTTCACATTGAGCAAATCTCAAATGCTACATTCACAGATATACATTCACAGGGTGGCAGGTAGCCTCGTGGTTAGAGCGTTGGGCCAGTAACGTTGGGCCCACTATTCCCTGGTAGGCTGTCATTGTAAATAATCATTTGTTCTTAACTAACTTGCCTAATAAAATAGAAACACTGAATAAGATGCATTGTCAGTTTGGCACAGAACAGGTGTATCAGCGACCAAAGCCCTTTTCAGTATGACACAATGTAGTCCAAACAAAGTAGGTTGGAATGGATCTAATGTTTATGGAGGTGTCCATGATATAACGGAAGTGGTTTGCTGAACCACGCTCGCATGATGAGTAACCTTGCCTGAGACCTGAAGACTTGCTATAGCTCCCCGAGCAAATATAAGGCTTTTGCTTAATGGACTAACACATGTGCGGAGATCCCATGTTAAAAGAAAAGTCACACACTACTAGCCACACTCACAGGATTTGTTTTGTCTTACAGGGTTATTCTCTTTTCAGAATCTGTGGATGAACCTGTGTTGCCCCTGGCGAATATCTCAGTGATTGACAGCTCCCTCTCGCAGGGGGGGTCGACCTCGGTAACGGATGTAGCGAGCTTTACGAGCCTCGGACAGTGATTGGTTGAAATCAGGCAGGAGGTGGAGCGTTCTGGGCCGACCATCAGCAGCGAGGACGTCGGAGGGGGGAGGAGGGAGAGGATAATACTCCTCTTTCTCTCTGTCTCGGTCTGTCCTCCTGTTCTCTTCCTCCTTTCTCGTTGCCCTCCTCTCTCTTCCCCTCACATATTCTCTCTCTCTCTCAGCTCTCCCCTCCCTTCCTTCCACTTCCCCTCTCTCCCCCAGCCCAGTGCTGGTCAATTCTGCTGCAGGCTGCAGTTTGAGGTCTGGCAGGCAGAGTGGCGCCACTGAGCTCTCTACCCCCCTGTCTCTGTGGGTCTGCAGAGCTGCAGAGGAAGTCATGGACCCGAACCTGGAGTGCAGCCAGACCAGACACTCCCCCACAAACAGCTTTCACTGACCTGAGACAATGAGGGGGAGAGAGAAGAGAGAGAGAGGGAGAGAGAAATAGAGATAAACAGTCAGACGACACACAAATGCATACACACGTACGCACACACACACACAACAAACTATCAGTATCCATCTTGTGTCACCATGTTGTGACTCAGTGTTTGTTTATTGGCTATAACAAATGTTTTTGGACAACAAAACAATCATACCCAGACACACACACAAACAAACAAGGGGCCTGCTTTGTGGATTCAGTAAAATGCTGCATTGAACAACAGAGAAAGAGATAGAGGGAGGGAGAAAGAAGAAAAAAAATGAAACCAGGACTATAAATCCACTAGAAGTTGGCAGAGGGATGCACATCATAAAAGAAAATGAGTTTAGAATCAGTCTGTTAAAAGAGCCAGCATGGATCCCTGCCAAGCCACAGCACAGAGAAAAACAGACACATCACTGGAGAAGCATTATCTGTATGTAGAGTAGTATAGAACAGTGTTTGTAAACTGCCCACATACACTAGTTAACAGTAAGAGAGGGGAAAGCCCAGCAGCCTACCAGTAGGAGAGAGGGGAAGGGGGTATGAAGCAATAGAATATGCATAGATATGGGATGTGAGCTATAATTGTGAATGTCTCTCAAACGCACACACACTAATTTCTCTCTCGCTCGCTCTTTCTCTCTCTCTCTCTCTCTCTCTCTCTCTCTCTCTCAAGAGGATGATAGTCAAACCCACATTGACAGAGAGCTGTGTGTGTGTTTGTGTGCATCTCAGAGTGAGGTTTTAAGCATCTCGTTATCTGCCCCCTTGATTAGCATAATTAACCAGTCCACATGCTTAAAATCCCCATCCACCAATCAGCCTGCTGCGGGGGGTGGGGTCACAAACTCTCACCATCACCCTATCCTCCCCACAAATGCCCAGTTATGTACATATTGTTGTTCTATTCCTTTTGCTTATTTTCTGAATAACTGTAAGATGTAAATATTGTGTCGTTCCTGGAAGCTGTTGCCGTAGTGATAACCAAAAGATACCTGTGTTGTATCACACACACACACACACACACACACACACACACACACACACACACACACACACACACACACACACACACACACACACACACACACACACACACACACACACACACACTACCATAACAAACATCATGAGTAACTTTACATGTGTAGATGTGCAATGACAGTGTCATGTTTTGTCATTGATTATCATGCCTTGTCCCTGTTCTTCTCCTTCTATTCGTTTCCCTCTGCTGGTCTTATTAGGTTCTTTCCCTCTTTCTATCCCTCTCTCTCCCCCTCCCTCTCTCACTCTCCCGCTCTCTCTTCTCTCTATCGTTCCGTTCCTGCTCCCAGCTGTTCCTATTCCCCTAATCAATCATTTAGTCTTCCCACACCTGTTCCCGATCCTTTTCCCTGATTAGAGTCCCTATTTCTCTCCTTGTTATTCGTTTCTGCCCTGTCGGTTCCTTGTCTAGAATTCACCGTGCTGTGTTTGTGTATCGCCCTGTCGTGTCGTGTTTTCCTCAGATGCTGCGTGGTGAGCAGGTGTCTGAGTCTGTCTGGTTCAAGTGCCTTCCCGAGGCAACCTGTTGTTCACCTGCTGTTCAAGATCGAGTCTCCAGTTTGTCCTCGTCATTTCGAGTGATAGTTGTGTTTTTTGATTGTATTTACTTTACTGGATTAAAGACTCTGTTTTCGCCAAGTCGCTTTTGGGTCCTCTTTCACCTGCATGACAGAAGGAACCGACCAAGGAATGGACCCAGCGACTTCAGACGCTCGTTACACTGCCGTCGAGATCCAAGGAGCCATGCTCGGCAGACACGAGCAGGAATTGTCTGCTGCTCGCCATGCCGTGGAGAACCTGGCCGCTCAGGTTTCCGACCTCTCTGGACAGTTCCAGAGTCTACGTCTCGTGCCACCTGTTACTTCCTGGCCTGCCGAGCCTCCAGAACCTAGGGTTAATAACCCACCTTGCTACTCCGGGCAGCCCACTGAGTGCCGCTCCTTTCTCACGCAGTGTGAGATTGTGTTCTCTCTCCAACCCAACACATACTCTAGAGAGAGAGCTCGGGTTGCTTACGTCATTTCACTCCTTACTGGCCGGGCTCGAGAATGGGGCACAGCTATCTGGGAGGCAAGGGCTGATTGCTCTAACAAGTTCCAGAACTTTAAAGAGGAGATGATTCGGGTTTTTGACCGTTCAGTTTTTGGTAGGGAGGCTTCTAGGGCCCTGGCTTCCTTATGCCAAGGTGAACGGTCCATAACGGATTATTCTATTGAGTTTCGCACTCTTGCTGCCTCTAGTGAGTGGAACGAGCCGGCGCTGCTCGCTCGTTTTCTGGAGGGACTCCACGCAGTGGTTAAGGATGAGATTCTCTCCCGGGAGGTTCCTTCAGATGTGGACTCTTTGATTGCTCTCGCCATCCGCATAGAACGACGGGTAGATCTTCGTCACCGGGCTCGTGGAAGAGAGCTCGCATCAACGGTGTTTCCCTGCTCCGCATCGCAACCATCTCCCTCCTCTGGCTCAGAGACTGAGCCCATGCAGCTGGGAGGGATTCGCATCTCGACTAAGGAGAGGGAACGGAGGCACCGCCTGTGCCTCTATTGCGGAGTTGCTGGACATTTTGTTAATTCATGTCCAGTAAAAGCCAGAACACATCTGTAAGCGGAGGGCTACAGGTGAGCGCAACTACTCAAGTCTCTCCATCAAAATCCTGTACTACTTTGTCGGGTTCGGGTGCTACATGTAGTGCCTTGATAGACTCTGGGGCTGAGGGTTGTTTCATGGACGAAGCATGGGTTCGGAAACATGACATTCCTTTCAGAGAGTTAGAGAAGCCTACGCCCATGTTCGCCTTAGATGGTAGTCATCTTCCCAGTATCAGATTTGAGACACTACCTTTAACCCTCACAGTATCTGGTAACCACAGTGAGACTATTTCTTTTTTGATTTTCCGTTCACCGTTTACACCTGTTGTTTTGGGTCATCCCTGGCTAGTATGTCATAATCCTTCTATTAATTGGTCTAGTAATTCTATCCTATCCTGGAACGTTTCTTGTCATGTGAAGTGTTTAATGTCTGCCATCCCTCCCGTTTCTTCTGTCCCTACTTCTCAGGAGGAACCTGGCGATTTGACAGGAGTGCCGGAGGAATATCATGATCTGCGCACGGTCTTCAGTCGGTCCCGAGCCAACTTCCTTCCTCCTCACCGGTCGTATGATTGTAGTATTGATCTCCTTCCGGGGACCACTCCTCCTCGGGGTAGACTATACTCTCTGTCGGCTCCCGAACGTAAGGCTCTCGAGGATTATTTGTCTGTGTCTCTTGACGCCGGTACCATAGTGCCTTCTTCCTCTCCGGCCGTGGCGGGGTTCTTTTTTGTTAAGAAGAAGGACGGTACTCTGCGCCCCTGCGTGGATTATCGAGGGCTGAATGACATAACGGTTAAGAATCGTTATCCGCTTCCCCTTATGTCATCAGCCTTCGAGATTCTGCAGGGAGCCAGGTGCTTTACTAAGTTGGACCTTCGTAACGCTTACCATCTCGTGCGCATCAGAGAGGGGGACGAGTGGAAAACGGCGTTTAACACTCCGTTAGGGCATTTTGAGTACCGGGTTCTGCCGTTCGGTCTCGCCAATGCGCCAGCTGTTTTTCAGGCATTAGTTAATGATGTTCTGAGAGACATGCTGAACATCTTTGTTTTTGTCTATCTTGACGATATCCTGATTTTTTCTCCGTCACTCGAGATTCATGTTCAGCACGTTCGACGTGTTCTACAGTGCCTTTTAGAGAATTGTCTCTACGTAAAGGCTGAGAAGTGCTCTTTTCATGTCTCCTCCGTTACTTTTCTCGGTTCCGTTATTTCCGCTGAAGGCATTCAGATGGATTCCGCTAAGGTCCAAGCTGTCAGTGATTGGCCCGTTCCAAGGTCACGTGTCGAGTTGCAGCGCTTTTTAGGTTTCGCTAATTTCTATCGGCGTTTCATTCGTAATTTCGGTCAAGTTGCTGCCCCTCTCACAGCTCTTACTTCTGTCAAGACGTGTTTTAAGTGGTCCGGTTCCGCCCAGGGAGCTTTTGATCTTCTAAAAGAACGTTTTACGTCCGCTCCTATCCTCGTTACTCCTGACGTCACTAGACAATTCATTGTCGAGGTTGACGCTTCAGAGGTAGGCGTGGGAGCCATTCTATCCCAGCGCTTCCAGTCTGACGATAAGGTTCATCCTTGCGCTTATTTTTCTCATCGCCTGTCGCCATCTGAGCGCAACTATGATGTGGGTAACCGTGAACTGCTCGCCATCCGCTTAGCCCTAGGCGAATGGCGACAGTGGTTGGGGGCGACCGTTCCTTTTGTCGTTTGGACAGACCATAAGAACCTTGAGTACATCCGTTCTGCCAAACGACTTAATGCCCGTCAAGCTCGTTGGGCGTTGTTTTTCGCTCGTTTCGAGTTTGTGATTTCTTACCGTCCGGGTAGCAAGAACACCAAGCCTGATGCCTTATCCCGTCTGTTTAGTTCTTCTGTGGCTTCTACTGATCCCGAGGGGATTCTTCCTTATGGGCGTGTTGTCGGGTTAACAGTCTGGGGAATTGAAAGACAGGTTAAGCAAGCACTCACGCACACTGCGTCGCCGCGCGCTTGTCCTAGTAACCTCCTTTTCGTTCCTGTTTCCACTCGTCTGGCTGTTCTTCAGTGGGCTCACTCTGCCAAGTTAGCTGGTCATCCCGGTGTTCGAGGCACTCTTGCGTCTATTCGCCAGCGCTTTTGGTGGCCGACTCAGGAGCGTGACACGCGCCGTTTCGTGGCTGCTTGTTCGGACTGCGCGCAGACTAAGTCGGGTAACTCTCCTCCTGCCGGTCGTCTCAGACCGCTCCCCATTCCTTCTCGACCATGGTCTCACATCGCCCTAGACTTCATTACCGGTCTGCCTTTGTCTGCGGGGAAGACTGTGATTCTTACGGTTGTCGATAGGTTCTCTAAGGCGGCACATTTCATTCCCTCGCTAAACTTCCTTCCGCTAAGGAGACGGCACAAATCATTATCGAGAATGTATTCAGAATTCATGGCCTCCCGTTAGACGCCGTTTCAGACAGAGGCCCGCAATTCACGTCACAGTTTTGGAGGGAGTTCTGTCGTTTGATTGGTGCGTCCGTCAGTCTCTCTTCCGGGTTTCATCCCCAGTCTAACGGTCAAGCAGAGAGGGCCAATCAGACGATTGGTCGCATACTACGCAGCCTTTCTTTCAGAAACCCTGCGTCTTGGGCAGAACAGCTCCCCTGGGCAGAATACGCTCACAATTCGCTTCCTTCGTCTGCTACCGGGTTATCTCCGTTTCAGAGTAGTCTGGGTTACCAGCCTCCTCTGTTCTCATCCCAGCTTGCCGAGTCCAGCGTTCCCTCCGCTCAAGCGTTTGTCCAACGTTGTGAGCGCACCTGGAGGAGGGTGAGGTCTGCACTTTGCCGTTACAGGGCACAGACTGTGAGAGCCGCCAATAAACGCAGGATTAAGAGTCCAAGGTATTGTTGCGGCCAGAGAGTGTGGCTTTCCACTCGCAACCTTCCTCTTACGACAGCTTCTCGTAAGTTGACTCCGCGGTTCATTGGTCCGTTCCGTGTCTCCCAGGTCATCAATCCTGTCGCAGTGCGACTGCTTCTTCCGCGACATCTTCGTCGCGTCCATCCTGTCTTCCATGTCTCCTGTGTCAAGCCCTTTCTTCGCACTCCCGTTCGTCTTCCCTCCCCCCCTCCCGTCCTTGTCGAGAGCGCACCTATTTACAAGGTACATAAGATCATGGACATGCGTTCTCGGGGACGGGGTCACCAATACTTAGTGGATTGGGAGGGTTACGGTCCTGAGGAGAGGAGTTGGGTTCCGTCTCGGGACGTGCTGGACCGTTCACTCATTGATGATTTCCTCCGTTGCCGCCAGGATTCCTCCTCGAGTGCGCCAGGAGGCGCTCGGTGAGTGGGGGTACTGTCATGTTTTGTCATTGATTATCATGCCTTGTCCCTGTTCTTCTCCTTCTATTCGTTTCCCTCTGCTGGTCTTATTAGGTTCTTTCCCTCTTTCTATCCCTCTCTCTCCCCCTCCCTCTCTCACTCTCCCGCTCTCTCTTCTCTCTATCGTTCCGTTCCTGCTCCCAGCTGTTCCTATTCCCCTAATCAATCATTTAGTCTTCCCACACCTGTTCCCGATCCTTTTCCCTGATTAGAGTCCCTATTTCTCTCCTTGTTATTCGTTTCTGCCCTGTCGGTTCCTTGTCTAGAATTCACCGTGCTGTGTTTGTGTATCGCCCTGTCGTGTCGTGTTTTCCTCAGATGCTGCGTGGTGAGCAGGTGTCTGAGTCTGTCTGGTTCAAGTGCCTTCCCGAGGCAACCTGTTGTTCACCTGCTGTTCAAGATCGAGTCTCCAGTTTGTCCTCGTCATTTCGAGTGATAGTTGTGTTTTTTGATTGTATTTACTTTACTGGATTAAAGACTCTGTTTTCGCCAAGTCGCTTTTGGGTCCTCTTTCACCTGCATGACAGACAGTGCAAACACATGGATACAATTTCTGCATGGAAGAACAGGGAGATATTGTCATGTTTGTCATTTATTATCATGTCTTGTCCCTGTGCTCCCCATTCTATTCGTTTCCCTCTGCTGGTCTTATTAGGTTCTTTCCCTCTTTCTATCCCTCTCTCTCCCCCTCCCTCTCTCACTCTCTCGCTCTCTCTTCTCTCTATCGTTCCGTTCCTGCTCCCAGCTGTTCCTATTCCCCTAATCATCATTTAGTCTTCCCACACCTGTTCCCGATCCTTTCCCCTGATTAGAGTCCCTATTTCTTCCTTTGTGTTCCGTTCCTGTCCCGTCGGTTCCTTGTTTAGAATTCACCGTGCTGTGATTGTGTATCGCCCTGTCCTGTCGTGTTTTTGCCTTCATCAGATGCTGCGTGTGAGCAGGTGTCTCTGTCAGCTACGGCCTGCGCCTACCCGAAGCGACCTGCAGTCTGTGGCCGCTTCTCCTGTTATTCCCTCTACAGACTAGAGGATTTCTGTTATTCCCTGTTTGGACATTTCCTGTTAAGGATTCAGGATTTGTCGTTTTCTGTTTGGACTTGAATAAACTCTGTTTCTGTTAAGTCGCTTTTGGGTCCTCTTTCACCCGCATGACAGAAGGAACCGACCAAGGAATGGACCCAGCGACTTCAGACGCTCGTTACACTGCCGTCAAGATCCAAGGAGCCATGCTCGGCAGACACGAGCAGGAATTGTCTGCTGCTCGCCATGCCGTGGAGAACCTGGCCGCTCAGGTTTCCGACCTCTCTGGACAGTTCCAGAGTCTACGTCTCGTGCCACCTGTTACTTCCTGGCCTGCCGAGCCTCCAGAACCTAGGGTTAATAACCCACCTTGCTACTCCGGGCAGCCCACTGAGTGCCGCTCCTTTCTCACGCAGTGTGAGATTGTGTTCTCTCTCCAACCCAACACATACTCTAGAGAGAGAGCTCGGGTTGCTTACGTCATTTCACTCCTTACTGGCCGGGCTCGAGAATGGGGCACAGCTATCTGGGAGGCAAGGGCTGATTGCTCTAACAAGTTCCAGAACTTTAAAGAGGAGATGATTCGGGTTTTTGACCGTTCAGTTTTTGGTAGGGAGGCTTCTAGGGCCCTGGCTTCCTTATGCCAAGGTGAACGGTCCATAACGGATTATTCTATTGAGTTTCGCACTCTTGCTGCCTCTAGTGAGTGGAACGAGCCGGCGCTGCTCGCTCGTTTTCTGGAGGGACTCCACGCAGTGGTTAAGGATGAGATTCTCTCCCGGGAGGTTCCTTCAGATGTGGACTCTTTGATTGCTCTCGCCATCCGCATAGAACGACGGGTAGATCTTCGTCACCGGGCTCGTGGAAGAGAGCTCGCATCAACGGTGTTTCCCTGCTCCGCATCGCAACCATCTCCCTCCTCTGGCTTTGAGACTGAGCCCATGCAGCTGGGAGGGATTCGCATCTCGACTAAGGAGAGGGAACGGAGGATCACCAACCGCCTGTGCCTCTATTGCGGAGTTGCTGGACATTTTGTTAATTCATGTCCAGTAAGAGGCCAGAGCCCATCAGTAAGCGGAGGGCTACTGGTGAGCGCTACTACTCAGGTCTCTTCATCTAGATCTTGTACTACTATGTCGGTCCATCTACGCTGGACCGGTTCGGGTGCTACATGCAGTGCCTTGATTGACTCTGGGGCTGAGGGTTGTTTCATGGACGAAGCATGGGTTCGGAAACATAACATTCCTTTCAGACCGTTAGACAAGCCTACGCCCATGTTTGCCTTAGATGGTAGTCATCTTCCCAGTATCAAATTTGAGACACTACCTTTAACTCTCACAGTATCTGGTAACCACAGTGAGACTATTTCTTTTTTGATTTTCCGTTCACCGTTTACACCTGTTGTTTTGGGTCATCCCTGGCTAGTATGTCATAATCCTTCTATTAATTGGTCTAGTAATTCTATCCTATCCTGGAACGTTTCTTGTCATGTGAAGTGTTTAATGTCTGCCATCCCTCCCGTTTCTTCTGTCCCTACTTCTCAGGAGGAACCTGGCGATTTGACAGGAGTGCCGGAGGAATATCATGATCTGCGCACGGTCTTCAGTCGGTCCCGAGCCAACTCCCTTCCTCCTCACCGGTCGTATGATTGTAGTATTGATCTCCTTCCGGGGACCACTCCTCCTCGAGGTAGACTATACTCTCTGTCGGCTCCCGAACGTAAGGCTCTCGAGGATTATTTGTCTGTGTCTCTTGACGCCGGTACCATAGTGCCTTCTTCTTCTCCGGCCGGGGCGGGGTTCTTTTTGTTAAGAAGAAGGACGGTACTCTGCGCCCCTGCGTGGATTATCGAGGGCTGAATGACATAACGGTTAAGAATCGTTATCCGCTTCCCCTTATGTCATCAGCCTTCGAGATTCTGCAGGGAGCCAGGTGCTTTACTAAGTTGGACCTTCGTAACGCTTACCATCTCGTGCGCATCAGAGAGGGGGACGAGTGGAAAACGGCGTTTAACACTCCGTTAGGGCATTTTGAGTACCGGGTTCTGCCGTTCGGTCTCGCCAATGCGCCAGCTGTTTTTCAGGCATTAGTTAATGATGTTCTGAGAGACATGCTGAACATCTTTGTTTTTGTCTATCTTGACGATATCCTGATTTTTTTCTCCGTCACTCGAGATTCATGTTCAGCACGTTCGACGTGTTCTACAGCGCCTTTTAGAGAATTGTCTCTACGTAAAGGCTGAGAAGTGCTCTTTTCATGTCTCCTCCGTTACTTTTCTCGGTTCCGTTATTTCCGCTGAAGGCATTCAGATGGATTCCGCTAAGGTCCAAGCTGTCAGTGATTGGCCCGTTCCAAGGTCACGTGTCGAGTTGCAGCGCTTTTTAGGTTTCGCTAATTTCTATCGGCGTTTCATTCGTAATTTCGGTCAAGTTGCTGCCCCTCTCACAGCTCTTACTTCTGTCAAGACGTGTTTTAAGTGGTCCGGTTCCGCCCAGGGAGCTTTTGATCTTCTAAAAGAACGTTTTACGTCCGCTCCTATCCTCGTTACTCCTGACGTCACTAGACAATTCATTGTCGAGGTTGACGCTTCAGAGGTAGGCGTGGGAGC